>NC_070581.1:5217231-5576731 GCF_027409825.1 Scomber japonicus | reverse complement strand
CACCTGTTTCCTGTTCTTTTTTTCCCCCCTTTCTTATCATTTTTTATGTTCATTGTTTTCCTCATCTTTCCATTTCCTTTCTGGTATTCCTCTGTTTTAATGCACAATTAATCCCAAAGAGAAACCATATGCTACATAACTTTTGAAGCCTTAAATCCTTAAAGTTGATGCCAGTGGTTAACATGAGTCCAGGTTAACTGTTAATAGCACCACTGCCACACTAGATGATAGTAGTTACATTTCTGAGCAGGCATATATCAGCCATGGTATAGCGTGTGTGTAGGCACCATAGCTATTCTGTAAACCCTTAGTGAAGTAATGTGATGTATTTCTAAGTGAAATTGAATATAATGGCAAGGTTTAGTTATTAGAAGGATTTACAGATGTGATTGGGTCAAAACCACGCCCCAAAATGGGCGTGGTTTAGCAAATATACTGTTGGCCTCTACACGCGTTTTCCTGATGCATTAGATCAAGAGATAGGAGTCAATTGAATAAATTGTACCTCAGTCACATTCTTTGAAAGGGTAAATATAAGCTAGTTTTCCAAAATTGATTGGATAAATGTATATAACCACATCCTATGTTCAAGATGAGTCATCTGATATACACAGTCGCCCCTAAAGGTGGAATAATTTTTTTTTCAGACACATTCCTCTTTTTATTTTCTATTTATACACATCAGTAATCACCTTTGACCAGGTATAATAAGATTGATCAATACAATTTTGAGAATGTATACACTTTATCTATCAAGAATAAATCACATTGTCACAATCATTTCGTGGAAAGAGGTAAAAAATATTTTATTCCAACTTTATTGGCGACTGTGTATTTTCCTGCTTCAATGGAAAAGAGAAAAATAGGATTTCTTTTTTTCCATATATTTTTCTTTTCTTTTCCAATTACAATATAAAAATACTAAACAGAACACGGCACATCAACAATCACATTTAGGCATTTGAAGGTTCTTTAGAGAGAATTTCAGGCACGTTTTGCATTTGAGCAGCTGGCAACAGACTGTTCCTCATCATGGCAGACAAGAAAGATGGAAGGCATAACAAGAAAAAATGAAACTAAATAATAAGAGATAATAAAATGACATAAACATGTGTGAACATACACATGTGGATATACAATTTGTACACCTACATACATACAGTAGCCTACCAGTCAAAAGTTTGGACATACTTTCCCATTCACATCAATGAGAAAGTGTGTCCAAACTTTTGACTGGTACTGTACATACATAAAAAGTTTTTCCATAGAAGACACTGCAGTAATCCCTCAACCTGCAGCTTTTCTTGCTTGATCTATGAAGTGATTTCCATGACAGAGCAATTTATGTTTAGCTTCAAGAAGACAAAATATGACCATCTTCTTTTTGATATTGTTAAGTGTACAGTTCATTGGAAAACAGCCAAAAATACAGAGTTTAGGACACAATGGAATCTGTTCTTTAGTGATAATACATACAATTGTAATTATCTCCTTCCAGTAGGCTACTCCTGGATGACGGCGCATTCCCAAAGGCAATGAAACAAGCTGCCCTTATGTTAAAAAAATAGGAATTTAGCAAATAACAACTTGAATAACTAACACAGGGACACATGATTAGAACACGTAAAATGTTTTTAATTCCACTGTGTCTTAAATACATAAACATAAATGACCACCAGCATGGAGAAAGAGACAGTAAGTAGGGCCTCAACAATGTTAACCCTTTATCAACGGGCACTGAACAGACACGTGACAGCGTTACATTTTGGAACAGGAAACATAACCAGCTACTCAGTCCAGCACTAGGCATGATGGGAAATGAAGGCCATGGCTACAGTATGCTTCAACCAATGTGCTTGTTACCACTTGGAACGGGGGTGAAAGAGAGAAAGCAGGCAGGGTTTAAACTTCTCCTCATTCACACCTTCACTCCCACGAAAAGCTACACATCTCTCTTATGTCCCCTCTACCTTTTCCATCATCCTTCTCTCCAACCCTCCCTACATGTTTGCAATAAGGTGTTCCTGTCAAGACAGGAAGGAGGGCGGGGGGAGCAGGGGTGGGTGAAGAGAAACCAATATATAATGAAAGACAGAAATGCCCCGATGATGATGTTTATCTTATAATGAAGAGATGAATATAGAGGAACACAGTCAGAATGGAAGGATCAATTGCTGTGGGCAACAGGGGAAAGCAGGAAAAAATAGTGGTACGGGAATGGAGAGAGATGAGTGTGTTTAAAAATCAATTACACAGTAAATATGACACGAGTCAGCAACGACGCCCTCGGGGGAACCCAGGAAATATGTTCCTGCCTGCACGTCGGTAAATCTGCTCTCCCTACAAATGAATTACTAATTTTATGTACAGAAGTGGAAAGGGGGGGAAAAAACCTCCCAGTGTGTGTACGGGTGTGTGTGTGTGCGCTGCTTATGTACACAAGCTATAACTCCCATGGGAGAGTATTATTAATTGATGATAGAGTGAAGGAAGTTTTCTTTTCATTTTTTTCTCTTTCTGCTGAGAGAGAGGAGAGAAGAATGGAGCGCGGGGCCCCGGCTGTTACCTCTGATCTTTGGGAGTGTCAGCAGGTCGGGCAAGCGAGGGAAAACACTGCAGCCGGCTCTGCTTTGAACTAGTCTCAAAGACGGACCTGAGGAGGAAGGGAGAAGTGGATGAGAGGACAGGGAGGAAGAAGGAGCAGGATGAAGGGAAAGGCATAGGAAAGTTCATAGGAAAATTAATGGGATGGTGTGGAGAGAGAAAGTGTAATGGAAGATAAAAGAAGATGAGAGGACAATTTTGAAAGTCCATAGTCGACGTTTGACTATGGACAGACACAATAAAATAAACAGAAGAGGATAATAGCCGAGAGAGTAAAAACATGGACTAAGCAGTCCACCAAGAACAAGAACATTAAGACAGTAAAGAAAGGAGCATAAAAGGAAAAGGCTGGTGTTCTTTTATACAATACATCAATCTTTAAAATGGGCCACTGGGGATGTAGTTTCATTTTTTTTTAAATAAAAAATTAATTTTCTTAAAGGAATAGTTAGAAGTTTTTGTATTCACTTTCTTAAAAATGGATATTAATATAAAGCTTAAGCAAAAAGCACTTAGCTTAGCTTAGCATGAAGACTATGGAGGCAGGGAGAAACAGCTCTACTACTACTAGTGTAAAAACATCAAGTTGTGGTTTTAGATTGGTTTCAATGTTTATGCTAAACTAGGCTAACCGCCTCCTAGTGCTAGCTTCGTATTTAGCGTTCAGACATGAGATTGATATGAATCTTCTCATCTATTTCTTGGCAAAAATGTGAATTAGTGTAGTTCCCCTAATGTCAAACTACTCATTTAAACAGCTGGGTACTGTAGTTTTCAGCTCATGTTACTCAAACAAAAGGAAAAGGTTTATTTGTTGGGGACTATTTTAAGCGGTGGATTAATACACATGTGATTCTCTAGTGAGTATTTCTGGAAGCAGGGTGGCTAATTGTTGTGTTTTTCATAGTTTTTGAACAATAATGGAGCTCTATGGCACAGAGGAATAAGATATATTAGTATATATAATATTTTTGCTCTAAAAACTTGCTTAAAATGTTACATGTTATATTTTAAACAGTGTTTCCAGCAGGACATTTTTGTTTGATTCCAAAAATAATCTAGGATAATGTTTTTTAAAACCATTCTAAAGTTTCTTTTAAATTAACATGTACAATTTTAATAATCAATAAGTATTCAAAAGTCTTTCAACATAATTACTCTTTTCATTTACTTATTGTGTGTGTGTGTGTGTGTGTGTGTGTGTGTGTGTGTGTGTGTGTGTGTGTGTGTGTGTGTGTGTGTGTGTGTAGAAACATACTAAACCTGTGTCTGCATTAAAAGTCATGACTAGGTTTAAAATCTAATAAGAAAATGTAAAAATCTTGTACTTTTTTCACACATCACTTTCTCCACTCAACATGCTACCATTACAAAAACCTGACAAAGCTAATGAACAAATGCACTCTTTATGTATAATGTTTGGCATGATGATACAAATCAATAAAATGATTTTTAAAAGATGTTTTTTTTAAAATTCTAATTCACTATTAAAATAATGTCAAATATGACACTTACTTATTAGTCCAAAGAGAAGGAACCACAACATGTAAGATAAGCATGAAAAAAAAAGTTTTAAAAATAGTGACAAGAGTAAAAGTTTTTTTTTTAAACTCTCCTGGGGTCTAACTGTGTGAAACCCATGTAGGCCCCATATGTTTGCCCATATGGGGTCTAAGTGGGATCAGAATGGACCTTAAATGGGGCCCATTTAGCCAGCCCACATGGGCTTCACATGTGGGGCCCATGTTTCTGAAACAATATGTGGCCCATACAATTTGCCCTGTTTATGCCCACGCCTGCTTAACCCACTCATATCCTTTATAGGACTCATACAGTCAGCCCACGTGGGCTTCACTTGTGGGATCCAAAAAATTTGCCCAGTTCAAGCCCATACCCACTCAGTATCCACATAGGCCGCATTTAACCTATGTGGGGCCCATATGGACATGCTGGCTGGGCTGTATGCCTTTGCTATGAAAGCCGTACTACTGTATAAGGTTATTTTAAAGCTATATATCTAACACATCATTAGTATCATCACTGCATCTCCTCATATTAATATGTAAGGTCCATTTCCTCCCCAAGAAACTATAAAGTACAAAATGACACAAACACACAAACACACTGCCAATCACTCTCTCACTCTCTCTCTCTCCCTCTCTCTCTCTCCCTCTCTCTCTCTCTTTCTCTCTCTCAGCATTTTCACCAGAGCTGCATTTCCCCTACAGTCTTCATTTCGGTGGCTAGGTTGGTTTGGCAGGGCAGCAGTATTGGGTCTGGCCCTAATGAAGAGCATTGATCCTTGTTGGGTTATGAGCAGGCTTTAGTGGGTGTGTTGAGATGTTAATAAGCCTGGCCTTATTCCGGAGGAGCTTTAATTAGCCTGTTGGAAATGTGCTTACGGGGCGCACTGTCACTCTGTTGTGGCACACATTGCTGAGCACGTACACACACACACTCTAATGCACATACACACACACACACGCATAGAGGAGGTCGCACATAAGCAAATGCAGGCAAGGGCAGCTACACAAATTTGCTCTGTCCTCACACACACACACACACACACACACACACAGAGTACAGTCACTCATTTCATGGACCACTGAGATGGCGATCAAAACAACATTCTCCATTTATTCAATTAATAGTTTCATTAGCGAGTCAGGCGGTGTGAATGTAGTTACTCATGCCACCCACACACACTCATCTTCATCTGCTGTACTGTATGTACTCTCTGTTCTTTAATCCTTGCCCTCCTCATCCCCATCCTCTGTCCGCTTCTTTGACTTTGTGTGATCAGACACTAGCGCTTAACTCTTGCTTACCACTACAGTTAATGATCTATCTATCTCACAGTGAGAAATGTTATGTTTTAGCTCCTTGGCTAAAGAAGTGCTTTTTTTCCAGTAATCAACCTATCCTAAAATCTTGGCACCGGTTCTAAAATCCAAAATAGAAGTCAGCTGAAGCCTCATTAGTGTCAAGGCTGGTTATCATTGACTTTATTGCCGAACCACTTAGAAAACATGTCACACAGTCAAATTCTACAACAGCAGCATTCATTTAATGGGTTATTGAATGATGATTAAAACACTCTGGCATTCATTTGTTTGTTTCAACCTTAAGGAAAAGGTTGAATACACCATGACAATGCAAATCAATGGATGGCATTTTCATATAAGCTAATGTTACATGTTGTGTATTTATTTTAATTACCCATGCTAGTACATCATGTATCGTGGGCCTAGGCCTGTTCAATTAATTAAAACAAATACTCAGTTGTAGATACTTAAAAATATATATTGGGAAAATTAAAAAAGAACACTTAAAATGCCAACAATGCCACCTAAGAGTTAAGAGACCTAGGACTTAATTCAAAAGGCTTGCCATATAATATCATGTAGCAACTGCAAATTGTTTAAGAGTTTAAAATGTGTGGCGGAGTTTAGCTCAGTGGGAGGAGCGCCCGCCACATGTGTTGAGGCTGTTGTCCTCGCTGCAGGCGACCCCGGTTCGAATTCCGCACCGAGCGGTCCTATCCTGCGTGTCATTCCCCCCTCTCTGCCTCCTGTTTCCGGTCTATCTATACTAACCTGTCCATTAAAGGCCCAAAAAGCCCAAAAAATATACTTTAAAAGATTTTAAAGGTGCAGTGTGTAGGATCCAAATGAATTCCAATATGTTTTCCCTAGGAGGGTAAAATCATGACCTGCACTACTCTACCCTAATATTTTACCCTAGCCCTAACCTATCGCACTCCTCTTACCTAAAACCAAAGGCAATGAGTAGACTAGCCAATCAGAAGCAGAGAAGGGCGGGTTTGCCATCGTAGAAAGAAAAAGAAAAGAAATTGTCTCACGCATGTAGGAGAACCTATGGTGGTCATGAAACACAAGGCAAAAGGCCTCCTCTAAAACCAGTGTTAGGTTTGGCCATTCTGGGCTACAGTAGAAATATGGTGGGCTCCATGGAACAGGACCTGCTCCCTTTATAGATATAAAATTCATTCTATGATAACGAAAACGCAATGATTCTTATTTTAAGGTGATTATACACTAAATAAAACATAATTGTGAGTATTGCTTAATTACTAGATGCCAATAAATTCTACATACTGCACCTTTAAATTAATAAAGTTAAAAGTCCTCCAACAAATCCATTACTGTTAGTGGAACAATCAGTCCAACATGAATTCCAGCAGTTCGTTCCCCTTTACACTCAGGCAGTTCCACCACCAACAGACAACAACCAGTATCCTGCAGATACACCAGCCAGGATTTGCTACTCCTTGCCCAGCCCTGCAGCCAGCCCTCCCAATGCCCACTGCAAAACATTGGTGATAAATAGACTACTCACTACCCACCCAGGCTGGAGTAATCATGCTGAACAGAGTCGAGCTGCTGCGCTTTAAGCTGCTGTGGTGGCTCATCTACAGGTCTGTAGGTTCAGTGGAGGATGCCTTGCAGCTCTGTCTTTGTAGTTCCTTGCTGTTTTCGATCTTTCACCTGCACTCCACACTTCGGTAACTTCAGTAGATCATAACATATCAGTTGGATGTCAGTTTTTGATCCACGACAAAGGCCAAAATGTGGCCTGCAACAGAATAGGAAGCCTTGTTTTTACCTTAGCTGATTGCTGGAAATGCCTTTTACTATGTCTATGTCTGGGCTTTACCATCAACTCATAAGGAATTGCATCATAAAATAGGTTTTAAAAAAACTGTCAATCACTGCATCCACAAGAGGTCCTTGAGCATACAGTCATAATTGTGAACAAAAATATTTGGCTGGTGGGTCCAGTTGTATGCAAGATACATACACATGAAAACATGCATAAAAACATGACTAAATGCATGATCTCCTTCCAGACATACACATGGCAGAGATAATGAATTAAAAGGAATAAACAAAACGTATAGATCTGTGTTTCTACTGCATCGGTTAATGGCCTGTCAATGAAGAATCCTGAAAAAAATGGTCTATGGTTAATCTTCATTACTTTGGTGATCTGCTGACTTTTCATCTAGCACCATCACTAAGTTAAATTTTTCATTTATTGGTCAACATCTACTTGAAGGATTGGCACACAATGTTGCACAGGTAATCAAGGTTCCCAGTGAATGTATACTAATGATTCAATGATTTCAGAAATTACATTTTTCAAATATTTTGGTGTATGACCAAATACTTTAAAATTAATGGTATTCCCATCAGCCTGTGCTGTACTTTGTGTGTTGTGCTAATTAGCAAATGCTAGAATGCTAATAAGCTAAATGAAAAATCAGAGGTGTTCACAAGTCATTTTTTGCAAGTCCAAGTCAAGTCTCAAGTCTTTGAGTGAGAGTCCGAGTCAAGTCTCAAGTCTTTGAGGGTCAAGTCCAAGTCAAGTCTCAAGTCTCTGGTTAAGAGTCCAAGTCAAGTTTCAAGTCTCTCGCAAACACTAAATCAAATTCAAATTCTATAAGCTCTGTAAAATCCTCTATATAAGACAGTATTGATGATTGTTTCACTAGAATCTACAGCAATGTGATGTGGAACAAATACAAAGGATTGTTTCAATTTCATAACTGTATTTTTCTTTAACAAGAGGTTTTTTAACAATGCTGTAAAATACAATAAAAGAAATATATTGCACCAACAATGGATTTTGATAACAGGCACACATTTTGCATTTTAACAATAAATGAAAAAACACACCCACAATGGTGCAAGTAAATTATGAGTTGTACTCATTTGACTTACTAACTTAAAAATGAAAAACTGGTTCTTTAAAACCTCTTTCACATTCCTGAAAAAAATATAAATATTTTCTTTAACAAAATTGTATCTTAAAATCCTGTCAGAGAAGGCTGATGTGCTGTTTTGTTTTCTGTTGTTTTAACTGGTGCTGGACTGAACTAGCCTATTTAAATTGTGATCTGTGGGATTGTGTGATTTCTGAGATATTGTTGTCAGGCTAACTAGGATTTTGCATCTTCTTGGTTGGTTCAGGTTGATTTATGGCCCAGTGGGTTTGTTCTCAGCTCATTTTTGTTGGTTCATGAGAGTTGACGTAGTTTAGACTTGTGATCGTTATGGTTATTACAGTATGACTCCTCTCTCTCTCTCTCTCTCTCTCTCTCTATCTCCCTCTCTCTCTCTCTCTCTCTCTCCCTCTCCCTCTCTGTCTCTTTTTCTCTCCCTCTCTCTCTCGATGTGTGACAAATATCCTTCTTGATATCTAGAATAGGCTGCTTGGGTATGACTCTTATGAAGCATTATGTAGGTGCTCCACTGGGTGACTGTACTGTAACTTAACTTAAGACAATGTCACAGAATAATCTTCTGGCACACCGTTATGAAATGTTAACTCTGCCTGTCACATCATATGGCCAGCAGCAAGAATGTAACGTTAATATTCGTTTGAGAGCTAATTGCTAATTTTAACGTCTTTCACATTAGCAAGTGAAGTGACCAGCCTGATCTCACAGAAATACGTGACGCGTGCACGACTTCTTAACACTGAATTCCGTGATGGGGACACGTAATGTGTCAAATTTACGTGTCCCAATCACGTTGAACCGGGGAATCCGTGTGTCCACCACGAAAGAGGATTCCCATTGACTTTACTGTGGTATTGTTTCCGTGATTGGGACACGTAAATTTGACACATTACGTGTCCCCATCACGGAATTCAGTGTTAAGAAGTCGTGCCCCTGTCACGTATTTCTGTGAGATCTTGTTGCAGCGTGTAGTGCGACTTAAGTGCGACTCGAGTACGAGTGCCATGGACACTACTTTTTTTCATTCCATGGTTAATAATCGAGGGCTTTATATTGTGGTGATATTTAACAAACAGCATGTTAGCATTGTCACTAGCATTTAGCTCAAACCACCAAAGTACAGCCTTACAGAGCGGGTAGAGCTGCTGTAGACTCTTGAATCTTGTTTTATAGAAGACAGTAACTTTTTGTGTAATGTAGCCGCCTTTCCTTTAAATTCCCTCAATCACATTATATTTGTTATAAATCATCACATAGACTGTCAGTACACTGGGCTCTCTCATTCTCAGCTGCTGTTACTTTGAACGATTGCTGTGGACGTTGCAGCCTCGCTGAGAGAAAGCTGCTGATGCTGCCGAAAAATATTTCTTCATCAAAGGAATGAGACACTTTGGAATATTTACTTAGATGTTGGAGCATCTGGAGGGACAAAGGTTTTATTTCACCCAACTCATGCCGTGTCTGTCTATCACGTTTGTAAAGTGCGGTATATAAATCATACATTACATGACTTGTAGGATCTGTGTTCTCATGTTTTTTTATTAAACTTTAATCCGAAGTTTATCATTGTTACCACTTAATTTACTCATGAATAAAGAGAATGGTCCATGAAGGTCAGCTCAGAACACCGCTTCATATACTCACACAGTTTCACATCCTGTATGTACTCAGGAGAGCTGCTCAGTATAACCATGGTGTTGGTGGAGCTGGAGGTTATTTTACAAGAAAAATACACATATCCCAAAAAAATCACCAGAATTTGGACCAAGTAGAAGATAGTAAAACACCATTCTTTGCTCTGACAAAGAGTTTCGTTTCATATTTCTGTGTATTTGGATCAGAAGACACCAAAATAGCATCAACAAAGATCATATTATGTATGCACATCTCACAATGATGCAATATAACCAAATTTAAAATCCACTGCAGCCCAAAGCAACCATGCACTGTATGTGTACTCATAAAACAATGATGTAATCAGTCACAGGTGACAGCAATTGGAAAACAATATGATAAACTGTCATATCCTGTCAGCACTTTCTTTGTTTTAGTTTGGACTCTTAGATCAGTTCCTGTTTTGTTTCTGTCATCTTTACTTCCTGTTTTTTCCCTCCGTGTTTGATTTCCTCATGTGTTTCATCCATGTCTTGTCTCAACTCACCTAATTACCCCTGGTATATTAAAGTTCACTCTTTCTGTTCAGGCTTTGTTGAGTGTTCTGCATTGACTGTGTGTATCTGCTCTTTTTATTTTATTTATTTTTCTTCCTTCTCATTGTGATGAAAGACTTTTTGTCAGTCCTGGTTTCAGTCTTTACTTGCTCCACTCACCCCTCTTGTGACATAAACAGTCAGAACAAAACTCCAAAGAGAAAAGAAAGACCAACAAAAAGATAATACAATAAAGTGAGTATATAAATAAATTTGAATGAATGAATATATTTTTTTAAAAGTAAACGTAAAGGTTTTAAAACAAATTCTAAACAGAGACATTGCTGGGATTTATTGTATAAATACTAACACTTACACTGTTTTCATTGGCCACATCTGTAAATTATATAGGGGAGAGTTTCACTTTCAAAATAGTTGAAGTATTCATATTAATCATTATAGTAGTACTTTTACTTGTACTTGAGTAAAATTTAGCAAGGGGTATCTGTACTTTTACTCAAGTAAGGAAGCTGTGTACTTTGTCCGCCTCTGCCAATACCAATACATTTTCCAGCTGTCACACGTTTCTTAGTAAAACATAATGAAAACCCTTATGAGTCAGACAGCCACAGATTGAAGCAGTCAAACAGTGTCAGTGTAGTTCATACAGGATTTAAGTGTCTCTCCTCAACAGCAGCACATTACTGTGTGACCATCGTCTCATCAGATAAAAGCCTGCATGACTCTCAGCAGAGATCAGTGAGTTGACGTCTGTTCTAAGACAAGTCATTTGGTCCCAAAAGACTGACTGACTAACTGATGGCCTCTCCAACAGTCTGTTGGGATGATGTGGAAAGAGATAAAACAGTCAGGCTAGTTTCGTTTTCATTATCTTTATTATTATGTATGGCATTTTCACCTTATTTCTAATGTTTGTTACATGCTTTTATGTTCTTTTTATGTCCTTTTCATGTGAAGCACTTGATGTATGTACTTTGAACTGCTTTTTTGTATAAAAGATACTACAAATAAAGTTATTATTATGTGTGTGCACAGGTAGAGGTACATGCATATGCCTTGTGTTAAGTATATGAGTGTTTTTTTTGTCAGCCTCTGCCCTAGCCTCGCTCTGTGCCATCTCCCTCAGGATAGAAAACAGAGGGATGTTCTCCACTACTGCCCCCTCACTGCGGACACTCTGTAAAACACACAGCAGCAGTGTGTTCATCACTGTCACTGACTGAGGCTATCACTATCCCAATCCCTGCTCTTCCACAGCCACGGGCTGTTGAGCCACCGCTGGGGTGTGACAAGCGTGGATTAGCACAGAGGGGGTTAGACGGGTAGGAAGCAGCAGCGGCAGCGTCCCGTACCTGTAATTAGCAGAAGTTCATCGTATGTAAAGGACATGAGAAGTACATTTACTTTGTAGAAGATTTGAAATTTATAATCTCTTATAGTCAGTTTCCTTCTAAAGCATGATTCAACTGTGTTGAATTGTGTAACTAAGAGTAAAGCTAAGAGGAGGCTCAGCAGTCCCAGAAGCAGTCAAAGAAGGTGTGTCCCTCCTTCAATGTTGGATGTTTAGGATGATATTCAGTCTTTTGTTATATACGGTCTAGATACACTGTCTCGAGAAACAGGATGAGGCAATTTTTCACTAAATTAAGTTTTATAACAAAGTTTGGGAACACAGACCACGCCTCATACCTCCCCTGTTTCCGCACAAGAAGTACTTAAGTCACACCTTATCCACTCCTCTCCCTCTCACATCCCTCCCAAACCCTTTCTAGCATTCTCTCTCTTTCGGAACCATTGGGTCTCCATCCAGGACAGGAAAAAGAAACAGCTTCCCCACCAAGAGACTAACCCCACATGGGTTTCCTCCCTATATCCATCACGAGATCGGTACAGCATCCCACGCCTCCATCCACCCAGTTGGCACTCTGATTCTGACCTCATTCCTTCATCCATTACCCTACACTGTTATCCCTTCACCCCTCCCATTCCCCTCCCCTTACCCTTGATCCCTTCATCCCCAATTCTTCAACCTCAACCCTCGTCCCCCCATTTCATCCCTCTACTATTGTTGCAATAAATCTTTAAACTCTAAGTGGGTGTGGTCTTTGTTAGTGAACATAGTTGTCTCCTAGAAATGACAAACTAAACTGCAACAGCAAATTATGTTTTTCTCTCAACATGAGAAACTGTTAAAAATGTATTTGGCAAATTGTAAAAATGTTGTTACAGAACTGAATATCCACTAGAGGAAGTTACAGCAATATTCAACTTTTTATGGTTTCACTAACCTGAACCAAAGTGCTTTTGTTGTTGTTACCTGACTCCTGCATCTTGTATATTCCCCAACCGCCGCAAACCTCCTCTCAGCAACTGCAGAGGAATATATAAGTGTAGCTTCATTCATTCCATAAAACAACATTACCTGTGAACATAATCCATTTTAATTTAATCCTAACCTGGATAACTTCTTACCTAACACAGCTGAGTAAGTCATTTGAGCTCTGCGATATGTTCTCCCAGTGGTCTGTAGTGAGAATTATTCCTAGGTCTTTTCTCCACTGTCATCTGATATGATTGTATGAATGTAAATGTATGCAAAAAGTATGGAAAGCGTGGAAATACATATAAATTAGAGTAACATTACTACTTACATTACTTGATATTGAATCTTAAGCATTTGCACATCTGTTCTCACATTCTGATTCAAATTTTGCTCTATCTTCATTGGTGCACAAAAGTAGGACAGGACAGGAGAGTACAGTACAGGAGAGGACAGGACAGGTGAGTACAGAACAGTATAGGACAGGGCAGGTGAGTACAGTACAGGACAGGACAGGACAGGGCAGGTGAATACAGAACAGTATAGGACAAGACAGGAGAGTACAGTGCAGGGCAGGACAGGAGAGTGCAGTACAGGACGGGAGAGTACAGTACAGTACAGGACAGGACAGGACAGGACAGGACAGGACAGGTGAGTACAGAACAGTATAGGACAAGACAGGAGAGTACAGTACAGGACAGGAGAGTGTAGTACAGGACATGAGAGTACAGTACAGGACAGGACAGGTGAGTACAGTAAAGTATAGGACAGGACAAGACAGGAGAGTACAGTACAGGGCAGGACAGGAGAGTACAGTACAGTACAGGACAGGACAGGTGAGTACAGAACAGTATAGGACAGGACAAGACAGGAGAGTACAGTACAGGGCAGGACAGGAGAGTACAGTACACTACAGGACAGTGCAGTACAGGACAGGACATGACATGACAGTATAGTGCAGTACACTACAGGACAGGGCAGTACAGGACATGACATGACAGTATAGTGCGGTGCACTACAGGACAGGGCAGTACAGTACAGTACAGTACACTACAGGACAGGAGAGTACAGTACAGTACAGGACAGGACATGACATGACAGTATAGTGCGGTGCACTACAGGACAGGACAGGACAGTACAGTACACTACAGGACAGGAGAGTACAGTACAGTACAGGACAGGAGAGGACAGTAAAGTACAGGAGAGTACAATACAGTACAGGACAAGACAGGAAAGTACAGTGTCCAATGGACACAGTGCCCACCCACTTCAACACACTGAGAAAAGCATGAATAGAGAAATATGTTGTGGGAAATAACCAAACTGTTCTAACTTGAGCAGAACATTGTTGTTCATATTGGACCCAATCACTCATAGTAAGACGCTAATTAAGAAAATACATTTTCAGGGCCTTTAACTCACTGCATCCTCACCTCTCACCTCACCTTTCTGTGAGGCAAGCAAAATGATTCATCATCATTATAAAGATGATCAGTTTTATCCAGGCTGTTAACCATTTTATTTTTATAGTTCTCTTTTCATAGTACCAATTTGTAAATGGAAACTTCAATAATAATATATAGTCACAAAATGAGCTTTTCCACATTCTGTATTCTCATTTTATTTTAATAAAATAATGCAACAATTATAGGTTCATGCTATGGCCACTACTTTAAAATTCAGTTAATACTGAATTATTTTTTTTTAACGAAAGAACAAGACATTTAAAGAACTATGGTTCATTTGTCCATAGTTCAAATGATCCTTCCCTTGTTTTCAGGACTTTATTTAATCATCAGTTTCACACTCATTCCACTCATAGCTCATGTCTTCTGATACCTCCTCATTTCCGTACTTTACTGTCTCAGTTCAGTATTTTATACAGAGGGTCAAATATATGGAATGTATTACCCTCACATCTTGCAGTTTATAAGAGACTTGAAATCACTTCTTTTAACTAACCAGTACTGTACCTGTCCTGTTGGACTGCCTACTTAATCTGACTCCAATACATATTTCTTCAAGTTCATATAGTAAACACACAAACATTTACTGATACAATTGCTCTGATTTTGCACAGATTTTTGCACAGACAAAATTAATGAGTTTTTTACTTGTGGAACAAGAGGTGACTAAAATAGATTCAACACTATTGATATCATAAGATTGCACACAACATGCATAGGTCCCTGCCTACAAAATAAAAAAAAATATTTTTAAAAAAAAGTGTACTTTACAACTGTTGGTCTGGTGTCAAGTCTGTAAAGGTCTTGTTGTAGCTGATATGCTGACCTCAGTGCTGTCTGAGAATAGCTACCTGGTCAGGACCCCTAGAGCCACATTCTAATAAACAGCATGGGGATCTCTAGGACACCATGTATGCACAGCTCCTGTCTGTCTGCTTCTCTTACTCTCTCTCTCTCACTCTCTCACTCTCTCTCTCTCTCTCTCTCTCTCTCTCTCTCTCTCTCTCTCTCTCTCTCTCTCTCTCTCTCTCTCTCTCTCTCTCTCTCTCTCTCTCTTTATAACAAGCTCAAATTTCCCTCATGCAGAAACTCCCTGTAGTCAAAAACAGCTTTGGACAGCAAACCTGAACGGCCCAGGGCTGCAAGGACACGCTGCTCAAAATTCGATGAAGCATTTATTAATAGACAGTGAGTTTGTCTATGTATGCACTATATACCATGCCTGTACATGAAAACTGCTTACAATTCTTGAAGGATTGTAGAGATAAAGCGAAGATATAATGACGTGAGATAATAAATTACATTTTAACTTGTGGTGCAAATTGCCAAGCTGTAGTAAAAATGCACTACTTTCTCTTTCTCTTTTTCTCTGTCTTTCCACCTCCCACAAACACACACACACAAACACACACTCTCCATCTGTCTCTCCATCACACACACACGCATACACGCACGCACTTATGCACACACCTGAGTGGGGTGCCGTATAGTGCCTCAAAGGCCCACTTAGTGGCTGTGTGGATTTGATGAGAAGGGCCTTTTGCTTTATTTAGTGAAGTGCTGCCTAATATGATTATGGTCAGCATGCCTCCTGTTCTATCTCACATTGGAGAACACACCGGGAGCTATTACCGAAGTCCCCGATGACCGACTCCTTCCTGGAAGAGAGACGGGAAGAGACAGCGAGAAGAGATGGACCATAAAATAAAAAAAATACAAGTGAAATCTAAGTTTAAGTTTAAAAATCTTGCAATTTGTAAAACATTTTTTAAAAGAAGGAGGATACACTTCTTCAGGTAAAAACAACTAATCAAGTCAGCATTCGGGCATCACTGATCATCTGTCATTGTCCCACAGAGGTCACTTTTAATAGGATATTAGCAGTCAGCAGCTTTGGACGTCCAGGGCCAATGAGGAGAGAGCGTTAAGCATTAATAGATGCCATACGCACTGCTGTTCGTATTACATAGTGACAAACTAATCACACGGGATAGTTTTACAAGTGTAAGGCTTATCAAAGTGCTTTCAGGTCTGATGTAATGCGGTTCGACAGCCTTGCTCCGAAATGGGATAGTGAGCAGTTTAAGTTAAGTAGGGCTACGTGTGTCATATGAGTAAGGGCAATTAAATCTGAGTGACCTGAGCTAACATGGGTGAACACAAAAAAAAAGCATTTTATTCAGTCACTTGCTATAGATGAGATTGGTGATACTATATCTAAAGAACTGACACTGAAAGAGAGAGTCTGGTCAAATGGATATGGGTTAGGGTTAGGGTTAAAAGTATATCAATCTTAAAATGTGTATTAAAAAGTATTAAAAATGTATTATGAGTAAGTTTCATCTCACTGCTTGTCTATGAGGTGCTGTGGATACAATGCCACATCTCTCGTTCATTGATTTCAATATTACATGCTGACAAACCCTCTAAACTATGACTTAAGATTTCAATCATGACTTCACCTTTTATGCCAGCTCTCTATTATTGCAAAAAGTCATATTGTTAAACTGTAGAACTCTTATTTTTGGCTGCTTTTCTCCCTTCCAAAAAAAATTCTCCAACACACCAGCAACCCCTTAAAAAAAGCTGTAAGACTGCAAACACCTCAGCATTGAGGCGTTGTTTAAAATGTGAGCTAATGGACTGTTTGCCTGTTGTGACAGTAAATATACAGTAGTGTTGGATCAGAACATTGAGTCCAGAGAGAGAGAGGCTACTGTGACTGGACTGCAGTCTCTCAGCCTGCAGACGCAGTGCAGGGACCGCTCACAGCCACCGATGAGAATGTCCACACTGCCCCCTTCTGGTGGTTGCGTGTACTGCGCCTCCTCCACATGGCAATAAAAGCACATTATTAAGTGTATTGGGATAAGGATCACGGTTTAAAAGATAACTAATCTAATAAGGCAAAGAGAGAGCTACTGGATGCCTACATTATCTATCTATCTATCTATCTATCTATCTATCTTACCCTACACAATGCAATTTAAGGGTAATAGATCATTTTAGTGGCAAAACCAAGGCAGTTTCATCAATTTACCATCTGATATTATTAATAGTAGTAGTAGTAGTAGTAGTCATTGTTTCAGTAGTCATTTCACTTTATTTTACCTTATTTCTAATATTTATTACGTTTTTATGTTTTCTATGTCCTTTTCATAGTGTGTATGGTTACATGTATGTGCACTCATAGTGGTGCATGCATATCTTAGGTTCAGTATATGAGGGGGGTTTTTTTGCCCATGCCCTATCCTCACTCTGTGCCATCTCCCTCTTTTATTAGTTTATTTATTCATTCATTTGAACCTAAAAAAATTGTCAGAAAACGCTGCAAATTTCTGAAGCCAAACCTTTGGATTGAATTACCGCTCATGTGTATTTGTGTTTGTATAATGTGCCGGAGATAAGAGAAGCCAACGGTCAGCATAATTACCCAGGTAAAACTGATGCAGGTGATAGCTCTTGCATAACCTCAGCTAATGATTAGAGGGCTGGCTTTACAAACAGGCAGAAAAAGCGATCAACAGTCAGTGTGTAACCATTTATGAACATGTCATTTCCTGTTTGTTTGTTTTTTCTAATTGTAATTGCAAGTTTTGTAAAAGCTATCATTAGTTTTGAAAAGTCACAGATAGATCTTGAGAAGCTCATAAAACATATTTGTTTGAGTGTTTAACCCATGCGTGTGTGTGTGTGTGTGTGTGTGTGTGTGTGTGTGTGTGTGTGTGTGTGTGTGTGTTGCTGACTCTGCTTGTTTTCTGTATGAAGCTCTATCTCAAGGTCAGTCAGGCTATTGCAAGTATTTCCCAGTTCGCTATCAGCTCTGTATGTTTGTCTCCGTGTGAGTGTGTGTGTGTGTGTTTAGAGAGATTGTGTGTGTGTGTGTGTGTGTGTGTGTGTGTGTGTGTGTGTGTGTGTGTGTGTGTGTGTGTGTGTGTGTGTCCGTGCGGCTGTCAGTCTTTGCATAAGTGAACACATTCACAGCTGCGTGAATTTCTTTCAATATGTTTGTATCTACAAGAAGCATACTGATGATGACTAACTTGGGTAAGCTTGATGTATTATATGCTGACCGCAGCCTTTCTCTAGTCTGGAATACACAAGCAATGGGGTGCTGTGTAAGAAGCAGAAAAAGACAAATGTAGGTAAGGAGGGAGAGATGTTGGAGCATAAGAAAAAAGTCGGAGACACAAAGTGTTAAAGTGTTGGAAAACTGTAATATAGCTGATATTTCTTTAAATCCACTTATCTAGCCAATTTTACAGCATTGATCCAAGCATGTCCCCATTTTCCTGTTACTATGTTTTTTTTACACATGTTGCTGGATAGTTAGGCAGCTGTGTAAGAGGATTACATCACAACAAAGTGATTGGTTTATGAAACTGAGGGAAGCAGTCAACAATGGACACAATACCGGCTGTGGCTCAAGAGGTAAAGCGGGTCAATGGTTCGATCCTTGGCTCCTCCAGTCCACATATTGATGTGTCCTTAGGCAAGATACTTAACCCCAAATTGGTGTGTGAATGAGTGTGTGAATGGGTGAATGTGACATGTAGTGTAAAAGGGCTTTGACTGGTTGAAAGACTAGAAAAGTACAGAACGTTTAACAGTTTGAATCACTGAACAAATGTGTCATGTTAGGCAGTTAAAAAGAGGTCTGGAAAAATGCCTACATAAGCAAACATCCCAGAATACTCATTCAAGTATTGCTAATTTATGATTGAGACATAATATGAGACATTACCTTTTTTGCTTCCTCACTTCAAAGCAGAGAGAAAGCAGCGCAACACTTTCTAATATTGTGTTCACGTCCAACTTCATTATTCATATTAAAGTTTTTAGGGACTTGTACAGTAGTTAACAAAAGAATAAAAGAGGGAAGTTTGAGGAAGGAGTGTAACATTAGGGATGGTTAGCACTTGAAGACAAAAGCGAGGTATGGCGTAGGAAGTACTGCGAGGTGAGCCGGGTAAAGTGTTCACCTGAGCATTCCAACAGCTCTCCAGCAGGCAGGGAGACAGACAAATGTGTGGAGTGGCATTTACTCAAGATAAGAGCAGATCCGATACCGACGCCAGCGAATGAGGCCCTGCCTCTCTGTTTGTCTGCGAGGCACTTTAGGCTGTGGAGGCGTGGGCAGATCTTTTATGCTGGTTCACCACAGTAGCCTTACCTGAAGTACATGTTATTTAGGCTCTACTGGCACTGCTGGAGATATTTAGGGTTCTAACAAGCAGGTTCAGTCATTTATTAGGTAAGGATGGTACAATTCATAAACCTACCAAGCAAGTGGTTTTAAAATGATTGTAACCATTAATATGTGTATGAAAGTGTAATAAGCGTACGATCATTGCAATATTTGAATCTGCTCTAACCCTCCTGCCTGTCTTCCATCAACTTTTGTCCTCATGGGTCAAAACTGACCTGGTCTGGTTTGACTGTTTATAAAGCATAACGTATAATTGCCGTAAATGGACTGTACTTATATAGCGTTTTTCTAGTCTTTCAACCACTAAAAGCGCTTTTACACTACATGTCACATTCCCCCATTCATACACATTCATACACTGATGGCAGGGGCTACCACGAAGGGTGCCAACCTGCTCATCAGGAGGCAACTAACATTCACTTACATTAGTCCCGTTTCCATTCAGGATGTTCAGGGTAAAATTTAGGAGGCGGAAACTTTACAGGAACGTCCTCTCACTCGGTCCTCTCAGCCGTTGTGTCTCCATTGCAGAGTAGGACCTTGATAGGCCCACCGGACTCTAGAGGTGACGTACTCATTCTGTGATCAATCAACAGCTTCAATCAACAGCTTCAATCAACAGCTTCAATCAACAGCTTCAATCATCGCGTGATCACTGTGTGACAGTTTTGTCCATAACGTCACCAAGGCGGCGCACTGAAAGCATCCTGCTTTGAGTATACCCAATAAGCAGTAAGTCAACCTCAAGTCCCACCCAGGAATCTTTTGCACAGAGTACAAACCCCAAGGCAGGGACTCGTTTTGCCCCCCGGGATACTGTATTAAGGAGACACGCCAACAGTCACAGCCCCAAAAAATTATCCCCAAGTTCCTGCAGTGGAAACGGCCCTATTATATACTCCATTGGCGCAGCCATTGGGAGCAATTTGGGGTTCAGTATCTTGCCCAAGGACACATCGACATGTGGACTGGAGGAGCCAGGAATCAAAATGCCGTTCTTCCGATTAGTGGACAACCGCTCTACCTCCTGAGCCAGAGCCACCCCAGATCCCCAATTTTGGGTTAGACCCTTTTAGCCAACTTATTACCACAGATTTCACACATATTTTTGGAAATTATGATTGATTATGGCCTCGTTTAAATGAAAGTAAACCTAATTTTTTAGTTAACACCTGTTTTTTCTTCCGGGTCAAAATTGACCTGAGGACAACAGGAGGGCTAATCAATGTTTTGTTATTAACAATTGATGAAATGATTATGTCTAATGTGAAGGTGTTCATACTGAGAAAACTACAAGGAACTATGTCCGCAATGATTGTGGTTTACAGTGCTCAACATTACAGTTTTAGTCCAGTCTCACTGTTGTCATCAGCATAGTTTCCATCAGCAGCAGGAAGAAAAGCTCCTGATCGAGCTTGCTAACATTCGGCAGCTAAAGAGTTACACATTTCCTTCAGGAGTTGGTAGAGAAAAGGTCAGTTACACAACATTATCTGCTTACAGTCAGGCAACATTATCACCATAAGCGTCTCATATCTGAACAATACATGATGTGATTCATTATTTGGGAATTTATCATTTATTTACATGAGTAAGAATTTGTTGTTTCTGTTTTCATAAGTCTGATCTTCTCTGCATCCAGATTACCTCACATTCTGAGTTTGTTCCAAACAAATTGAGTTCACATCATGATTACAAGTAAACAAATGTGATGACAGCATTGTCAGGAGAGTGATCACATGCTCATCTGTACATAAACATAAGTCAATAATTCTAACCTCCAGCACACACACACACCTACACACAAACACACATTATCTCCATTCTCCTGTGTCTTTAGCTCATCTCCTGTGGCTTGTGTGTCGGTGCTGTTTGACCTTTGGGAGAGCAAAGACAACCAGCATGGATCAATCGCAGCATGACTGAGTAATCCTGGAGACTGACGCCGAACATAAAAATCATCACAAACACATGCAAATAGCAACATTAGCAGCAAAAACACAAACATGTATTCACACAAGCCCTGAAATGTACTCTCGGGCCTCTCTTCCTCTCTCTCTCACACACACATACAGGCAATCTCCTCCAACTGCCAGTGTTGTGTGTTTGCCAGCAGCCTGTGTGACAGCTGGTCGCAGGGCTCCGTGTTGTGCGATTGAACCACGAGTAAATGATCTGTGTAAATTGGCCTTTTATGGGACTGTGGGGGAAGATGTTTCACGCCCTATTTAACTCTTCATCATCGGGGGTGGCTGACACTCAGGATTAGAGCAGGTTGTCCACTAATCAGAAGGTCGTTGGTTCGATCCCCGGCTCCTCAGGTCTGCATGTCGAGGTGTCCTTGGACAAGATACTGAACCTCAAATTGAGGCATTAGAAACATTTGTGAAGCACTTTGGATAAAAAGCGCAATATCGCCCCCTTGACCTCACATGGCAGCCTGCAGGAATGTGTGTGTGAATCACAATCACAAAAATCTTCAATCTGTACAACATCATCTGTAGCTGGACAGACAAAAAAAACAATGTCCATAATTAAAGCTGCAAGCAGCGTTGACCAGGCCCTCACCCCCATGTTGGGTTGTGGCAAAGTTGAAGGGATCACACATCAAAATTTGCAGCATTGCCACACCCACCAGGTTTAATGAACTCTCAAGATTTTGATGGTGTTTCATCACCAAGGTCTTAAGATGACACTGAGTAAATTTGAAGTCAGTTGAATTACTCCTCTAGGAGGAGTGTGTTAAAGTATGAGGCGTGGATGGTGAAAACAGCGCCAAAATCACAAATTTGAATCAAAATGGCCAACTTCCTGTTGGACTTAGCGTATGCCTCCAAGAGACTTTTTTGTGAGTGTGGTCATGATACATATCTATCATATATCAAATTTTAAGTTGTCCTAGAGGGCGCTGTAGAGCTACTTTGCCACACCTATTTCCGTGATAAAATAAATATCAAATTTTCACCACTTCAGGGACATGTGGAAAGTTTCGAGATTTTCCAAGCATGTTTAAGCCCTCAAAAATGTGTTTATTATGAACAATAATAATAATTCCTTCAGATCACTAAAAATACAATTTAAAAGTTGGAAAAACCTTTGGAAGGGGGTATGGGAAGGTTCTTCTTCCAAGAAAAACAGAATCAAGGATACTATTCACACAATAGAAGAGGCAAGAGATGTGACTGAGAACCAGATCAGAATCATCCATGAATACAGTGGAAAGCTATTTTGTTTTTCTTTCTCCCACTCACCTCCAAGACTAATGTACAGCCACTCTATCTGTATCATCAACTATTCTCACTGGAATGTCGCTAAAGCCTGTCAAAAAGTTTCTAGATGATGTTGATGATGATATTAATAAAGATACATTATATTGGTGAAAATCCACATTCACACCATTGTTGACTTCACTAATGTGTGTTCCCCAATTCAGCATTACAACCTACATTATCAACCAGCCACCACAATATGAACGAATGGATTTGTTTGTTCAGTGTGAAGTGAACTTTATTCCCACACAGACAAGAGGTGTGTCCACTGTAGTACGAAGCAAATATTAGGTTCACACCATTATAATGTCTTCTCAGGAACACTTTCTCTGGGAATTTGCTCCATTAC
Organism: Scomber japonicus; assembly: GCF_027409825.1. Taxonomy (NCBI): domain Eukaryota; kingdom Metazoa; phylum Chordata; class Actinopteri; order Scombriformes; family Scombridae; genus Scomber; species Scomber japonicus. The sequence continues at coordinate 5,553,579 of NC_070581.1, read as the reverse complement.
ATTCATTATATTACTGATAGGCACTAAAGTGTGGGTCTTAAGCATGTTTCAGTGTACATGCACATGTTCCTGCACACAGTTGCTTTTGTTGTTCTATATATGGACTATTAATGATACTGGTGTGTAGTGACTACACACTGGTCTTTCTCAAAATCAAATATAGTCAATATAGTTGAAATAAAATCACAATTTTAGCCATGCTAGTATGGTTTCTAGCGATGGCAGTGTCTGTTTGTTCCAGACTTGAATATCTCAACAACTATTATTTAATATGCATTGCAATGAAATTTTGTGCAGACAATCATGGTCCCCAGAGGATGAAGCCTAGTGACTGACTTTAGAGTCACATTGCATATTAGCAAACGTAAATAACTACTACTAACTTGCTAAACTGAGATAATACATCTGATGCTAAAAAATGCATGAACAATTAAAATCCTATTACAAATCCAGTGTAGGATGTAGTGGCATCTAGTGGTGATGTTTCAGATTGCAACCATATGAATACCCCTCCCCTTCCCCTCCTTCTTGCAAACATGTAGGAGAACCTACTTTGGCCTTGAAACTCCTCAAAAACACAAAAGGCCTTCTCTAGAGTCAGTGTTTGGTTTGTCCATTCTAGGCTACTGTAGAAGCATGGTGGTGCCACATGGCTGGCTCCTTGGAAGAGGATCAATATGAAGATATAAAGGTTCATTCTAAGGTAATGAAAACCCAACAATTGTTATTTTCATGGGATTCTACACAATTAAAATGTACCTATGAATATTATACTCCATTTGTGCCATGTCTAGATAACCACTAAATTCCACACATTGCACCTTTAATGTCTCATGCTAACTGGACGTATAGACACAGATTTGATATTAAAACCAAGGAATGTATTAAGAAAAAAGGTGGGGGTATATCTTTGAAGACTTGCACAAGAGTATTCAAGAATAGAAGCACATGAGACACACGAAACTTGGAAAATGGGTTTTAAGATTGGTAAAGATCCTAAATGTTCTTGTGTCCTAAAGTTTCTAAAGTTTTTCAGTCAAAAGTCAAACTTAGAGGCTTTCTTTAAGAAACTAAAAGCAACTTGTGAAAAAGACTGATTGTTCACAAAGATCACTGTTTGTAGTGTGGTAGTGTGACAAAGTACTAAAACGGTGACGAAACACAGTAGAAGCATGATGACTCAGTGGTTAGCACTGTTACCTCAAAGCAAGGTCCTGGGATAGAGGTCTTTTCTGTGTGGTTTGCGTGGGTTTCCACCAGGTGCTTCAGTTTCAGTGTCAATACTCCTGTTAGAGCCACTTAACAAGGCACTTGCAAAAGAAGTGGAGTTTGTTCCCAGGTACTCAAATACAGAGGATCAATTTCCCCCAAAGGCAATCAATGAAGTACTTCTTCCTCTTCTGCTTCTTCTTCTTTCTTAGAATAATACCTGTCCATTTCCAAATACAGTGCAGCAGTGTTTGTACTGGTCGACCAGACACATCCATAAGGTGACGTCTGACCTGCAAATCCACGCAAGTCAGCTGGACCTCCCACCAAAACAGGCATCACATGTTTAATCTGTCTATATTACAGGCTTCAATAGAAGTGAAACGGAAATGTAAAAATCATAGGTAGGACTGTAGTGTGACTGAATGTGACTGGCATAGTCATTAGGAGCAATTTGGGGCTAAATATCTTGACCAGACACACGTCAACATGTGGATTGGAGGAGCCTGGAATCGAACCTCCTGATCTCCCCATTATTGGCTCAACTTCCTCAGCCAAAACCACGCACAAGTGTTGTCAAATAACAACTACAGACATGTCTACTTCCAATTCTATATTTCGGGCACTGAATCAGCAAAAAGGCCTCCAAAGGTCATGTGTCATAGTCACATCACATCTGTCATCACAGCTTCACAGAACTAGTCATTATAAACATTATCCATCACTCATTGTGTGCAAAATAAAATGCTTCAGTATTCTGAAAAGCAAAAAAAAGCTTATATAAGATATCCCTCCCAGAGTTACCTTAAAATATCAATAAATACTATTTGGGATATTACTCATAAGAATCTTAGTAGAGTTCAAGAAAGGTATATGAACCATTTTAAATGATAACCATCTGTTGAATGGATTAGGGTTAGGGTTAAGGTTAGGGTTTCATGAAAACGCAGCAAGAGTTTGCTGTCAACGTATTTGTTTAGAATTACTGTCAATTGTGTTATTTCTATGTTTTGCTAATCATTGTCTTAACAGAATTCTTGTACTGCAGAGCTCAGCTAATATGATAATTATGGCTGTTTTTTATAATTGATAGACAGAATATGTTTAATATGAACATTAGGAAGAACCACACTAACATGTAGTAACTATTTCATATTATACAGGAAGTGTGAGTATTGGTTGAACTTTGTATTTGTTTTTCTTTGTTTCTCTTCCCCGTAATAATGTGTAGGTATAATTTTCCTATTTCAGGGGGAAAATCTACAATTTTACGTCACCTCTGTATCAGTCACAATAATTATGGACTTATCATATGATACATGGACATGACCTTGATAATTTTTTTGACTTCAATATTGCCACACTTTACACACATTATGAGCTAAGAGGCTATTCATGTCACATTGGCTAAACAATTATTGTCCTCCATTCCTCACCGTGTATGTGCTGAGTGGAAACTGTAGAAGAATTAAAGGTAAATAACTCTGTCCCCAACCATAATGATGATGTCTGTGTTTTTACACAAGTGTAGCACCCACTCTCCAATCCCATCCACTTCCTGATACAAAATTAATACTCACTGTGTGTGCCATTGTTGATCGATGGATAAAAATGTGTTCTTACACTTATAAGGAATAGATTATCCATTCCCTGGCAACCGAAGTACTGGAGAATGGCTACAAGTGAAGGGAATAACCCTGTGTCTCCTGGGAATAAATCATGAATCATAAACTCACAATTTCTGTTTTCCCAACAGTTTGAAAAACAAGACAAAACACTGTTAATATTGAACTGTTTATTTCAGTGAAGTATAATCTGAAATGAAACGGTATTTGGGTGGTGGGTGGTTTTTCATGACCCCTGACCCTTCCTTTAGAGATCAGAATATTTTTATATCTTTAAATATCTGCTATATACTGTATATATACTGCTTTATAAGACACAATACACGACACACAACACTGTATGTCATTAACTTAACTTGGCTTTGATGACTCAGAGCCACTAGCATGGTTATAGACTCTTCATCTTCAGATATCAATATACATCTGGATATGTTATGTATACATATAAAGCAGAATTGTGTTACGTTTGCATTTCACCCATGAAAAACAACAACTTATTTTCTTGATTTAAAGCATTGTATAAACCACGATACGATCATTAATGACCATTCCATTCAAAGATAGTCATATTGAAGTATATCCCAGTCCTATGGTATGTGTGAGTGTATATCCTGTCCCCAGGCCTGAACCCAGCAGTAGCAGCAGCACCAACAACCCAGATAGAGCCTGACAGGCTGAAATGAAACACACAGATAGGGAAGTGGCAGCCAGGCAGACAGGAGCCAGTCTCTCATGGGCGTTGGAGATTAGGCTGACTCCTACTTCACATTCCCCAGCCAGCAGAGCACAAGAGGCGTGTTCCTTCAACCCCCCCCCCCCCATCCACCCACCCTCTCTATCTCTGCTCCATGTGTGCGCTGGCATGTTTCTGTTAGTGTTTTGCTTGGAGTCTACTGAGAGTGAGTTGAAAGAGAAAGGGAAAGAGTTGATATTTTCTGGGATGCTCTGAGCACACGATTGGTCACCCTGCCCACGGGGCTCCACGAGGCTGCAGCGGAGGTCTGTGAAAAGTATGATTCATTTGAAAAGAAAACATCCATCATGGCAAAACACAATTACAGAGAAGTTTTACTCCAGAGTGACTTATCAGCTGTTTGACATGAACATGATGAAAAGGGGCATTAATATCATGACAGCAGACATATACAGTATATGACACATGAATATGTTCCAATGTTACTTGTAAAACAAATTATTTTTGAGCATAAGATCATTAATAATAACTGATATTAACTTCAAGAAGAATTCTAGCATCTGTAGTATTTTCCCATATTTTTACTGATGCTCACATTTGTATTTTTGACATCCAAACTGTCCCATTTATAAACATTTTATTATTATAATATCTGATGACATATGTAAAGTGGGCAGAATGTTGTATTTTGACACTTTGAAATTAAGAAAACACACACAAAAAACTAGAATAGGCCTAATTCACAAACACTGTGTACGCATAAATGTGTGCTTAAATCACGTCATTTTAAGTACAATTTTGGGATTCATCAATATGTTCTTAACTTTTGTTTTTAGTCAGCAAAAAAAATATATGACTGCCTTAGACTATGTGTACGCACAAATCATCAACGTCCAATCGTCATAAAATATGATATAGTCAATATTTATTCAATGTAAACAGAATATTAGAACCACAATTATTTCAAAAATGATTTTGGGCCTAAATATAGAACATTTAAAAGTGTGAAATAGTCAATTATACACAATCTATTTACTAATAATAAAATGAATAGGCTAATATGATGTAATACATAAATAATCATCATAAATGTAATGTTAACATTGTTAACATATTAAAGATTAGATTTGGCTGTGATGTATACAGCTGGTTAACCAGCAGCCTGTTCAGTGTTCCTCACAGTCTGACAGTTCACTGGTGGCACAGGGAGGGATGTAGGGGTGGGGGTCTGCTTTCACTATATTACAGCCTGTTGTGGACAGAGACGAAACATGAATTGCACCCATACCCTGAAAAAAACTGTGATGTCACCCATTGGTTTGTGGACTGCTGTTTTGAAGCCTAGAGTTCAGGCTTGGGTTTGAGTGTTGCTATGATGGTGTTTTCTGATCCTAAATCTGTAGGTTTCACTAACATACAGAAACGATGCATTCATGGTCTCATATAGAATGAATGATCCATGTTTACCATATATATGATTCTTTATTTGCTAAATGTAGAGTGGAATATGGTGAAGGTGAGGACAGAATAACATGCAGCTGTACACATACATACACACACAGTGCTTATATAAAGAAATCATACCCCTTGCAAGTTTTCGCATTAATTTTTTTGACACAATCAAAGTAGATTTAACATGGTTTTCATAGAACAACATGAATGTAAACAGATCTCTGCGAAGTGATCTAAATGAATTACAATATAAAAATAATGATAATAATAATAAAATATTTGTGATCATAAATAATCATCCATACCACACAGGCAAAGCATCACTGAAGTCATGCAACAAGTTAAATGGAGATCACCTTTCAGCTGTTTTTAGAATAAATCCACCTGAGTCAGTAATGTGGTAAACCCTACCAACAACGAGTCAGAGGATGGATACGTGACTATTCCCACGTCCCTGAATGTCCTTTGCAGCTGTGCCACCCTGTATGTATGGCACAGTATAGATAGATAGATAGATAGATAGATAGATAGATAGATAGATAGATTGATAGATAGATAGATAGATGTACAGTCAATTGAAATATGGGTTTAAGTCTCCCTGTTTAATATATATCAACAGTATAAAATGAGTTAATAGTAGATATTATGTATAATATATATATATACATACATAAATCTACATTTAGTTATTAGGATTTTTCTACCCGCTGTTTCTTAAAAAACATAATTCATGCAGTTGATGGGAAAATGATTTTTATATGGTAATTTATGACAATATTGATAGACATGTCATAGAAACAGCTGTGTTGTGGTTTCTGTGGCCAGACTACACACATACACACACACACATACACACACACACACACACCAGACTGATTGTAACCATTCTACTGTCTCTCCAGACCAGAAGAACCTCTACACATCACTCACGTCCAACCAGAGGAGACAAACAAGATTTGAACTCTTTCCCCACATATGTGAACATCAGTCATCTGCCATCAAGCCCGAGAGGAGAAAAGAAGCTCAGATGTGCCTCCCGCTAAGCTCAAATCAGCCCTGGCGATAGCTGGTATCTGAGCTTCACTCCTGTCTAAGACGTGTCTGCTCCTCTGTTAGCCTTCTCCTACACCATCAGCAGTCCTATCGCAGCTATTTCAGCATGTCTCTGCTAACTGGTCGTTATGGTTTTGGGGTTGGTTTGGGTAGATAACACTTTTTCAGTGATGAATGAAGACTTTAGAAGAGCTTATCTGGAGCGATCATAGCCTCAATTTGCACTGCTTGACAAGAAATTAGAGAAAACCTTCTAAAACAAGACTGGAAACAGACACCCAAACACACACACACACACACACACACACACACATACACACACTCAGCATCAGCATGTTCTTTCATAGACAATAAATACCTTTGGAAAATTCCTAACTTATCTTGCAGGCATGTGTATGTAAAATGAAGACAGAGGCCGAAATTCCACTCCAGCCCAAAGAATGCAGCCGTAAAGGACAGTGGCGTCACATCAGAGGGTGATCAAAGTGAAAAGGCATTTCTATCCAAGAGACAATGCCTCCCTGGTGGATAGACCTATCAGTCTGTCCGGAGAAACATTACCAAAAACTGACATAAACAGCAGATACGCAGACTGTAGAGGGAATGCGCAGCGTTTACGGATCTCACTTTTTATTGACATAACCACAGGCTGACCGGTGGGGGGGTGGGGGGCTGTAATAGTGCTAGTGCCATGGGCCCCCCGACACAGAGCCGTGTGGAACGCCGTGATGGACTGTGTAAATGAGGCTGTGGTGGAGCGGGCCCTCACCAATCACCTCATTCATAAGGTCGCTATCTGACTCCCGTACTGAGAGACGGGAATTACTCTGTGTGCTAAAACCATCACGTTGGCTTTTTCTCAAGGGTGAAAGATTTGGGAGGGGGGGGGGCATGGTAGAAGGTGCACACAGAGTTTACGGATAGAGATAATGTATAAAAAAGTAAAGAATCAATTGAAATCCCTTGTTTCAAATGATGAAGTTATATGAGGGAAAAACATAAAAATGTGATTTAAAGGACACATTCACAATTTTTCAAGTGTATCTTAACCCATACATACTGTTCTGTTACTGATAATATACTGATTTCAATTCATTATATTAAATGTGGATGTATAAATAAAACAGTATTTTTAAATGGTGGTTTTTTAATTGTTTAACAAATACACCCATAAATGTGTATCAGCTGCACAAAAATGTTTTTAAAGTTATTTCCATTTTTGTATAATCTGTGTCACATTATAAGAAAAGTTTTTAAGGTGTGTTTTCTTCTATCAAGTGTAAAACAAATTAGACCCTGAACAGTATGTAAGGTTTAAAACAACAGTCAGGTGTCCATATGAACAGTAAATAGGTTTTATTCTCTGTAATCATTCCTCCTCCATACTGACTATTAAAAGATCTTTAAATGTGCTTTCAGTGGAAGTGAATATGTGGATATCTGACACATTCTTTTTAACGTCACATTTCCTCTTTATACTGATGGGAATTCTGGCTCTTTAGAGTGAGTCAGATCATTTGGCTCAGAAGAAAAATCAGCTTTTTTGGCTCCTAAACAGCTCTTCATTAATTATTACTTCTAACATTTATAATTCAGCCAAATTCAACTTTTTTCACCTATGATTGAAGTTATTCAGTGTAATTATGCTAGACTTCCAGATCATATCCAGATAACCAATATTTTACATTATGTTTAGTACAAAAACATTAATGTAAAACACTAGATACTATTACAAATGCATTTAACAATTTATTATAGTAAAAAAGTAGTTAGGTTTTTTTTTAATATCCAAAACAAATACCATCTATTCACAGATTCGTAGATATATTCATTTTAAAAAGGTGAATTGTTAATTGTTATATTTTGAAAAAAAAAAAAAAAAAATCTCCAGCTCCCATCGCTCACTTAAAGGAGCCGACTCAATCATGACTGACACATGACTACCTGTTTGTGTTTCCCTGTTGAGCTGTGGTGGAAGTAGTAATAGTAACAAAAAGAGGAACTTTGGCACTAAATACACTGTAACGTTGGAACATAGAAGACTTGATGTGACACATTTGGACGACTGAAGCTTCATATTAACTTCAGCTGTTCTCTAGTATGAGAGAAAGAAGAAGAGAGAGACTTTTGACTTTTGACTCCCTTTTAATAAAACTGGAGCACAATATCATTCACCACACATTAATAAGCATATTCTGCCCCTTCAATAGTAACACACATGTACATCAGTCTCAGGTAAATTACAGAAAGGACAAACATTACACACATTCATATCTATTTAAATGAGTTGCTAGGAGACCATGCAGCACCCTCCACTGCAGACCCCCTAATGTCTTTGCTATCGAGGGCTAGTACAGCACCCTCCATCTATACCTGGCCATAGTCTGCCCTTGTTACCATCCAAACTCCCCAAACTCACAGTGGCAAGCAACAGCATTGTTTCTTATGTGTATGTTAGCCAGCTTAGTCATGACAGAAGTATGACTAATGATAATAACAGTAGCATGCACTGATGTCAAGCAGGACAGGGTCCTCGGCTCTCTGGTTTCTATGGCAACCTGTGAGACGAGAGAGCACAGAGACTCCAGGGAAGAACTTGTATTAATGATACATAGGTGTGATTCCAGCAGCTTCTTGCTTTTATAATACATATATTACTTTTCAATGCGATTTTACACTTAAAGCTTTCATCATTTAGGCCGTGGTACAATATACTGAATGCTTATATGAAAAAATAACACAACTTCTCAATTATTATATATTATTTCATTTATTTTAATTTTTATTTATCATTTTATTATTTGTTCTAATTATTTAATTCATTATTTATTATTATTTAAATTATTATATATTATTTCATTTATTTCATTATTCTCAAAAATATATAATTTAATTATAAATGTATATTGTATACAAATATATATATTATTTACATTATTTATTTTAAATATAATTACCATAGTTGTAGAGGACAGAGAAGGAGTGAGTGAGATGAAGGCTGGATGGATGGATAGATGAGACGATGGGAGTTGGGGTGGGGGGTCTGGATTGAGGTGGGTGGGAGGGGTCAAGAGGTGGGTGGGTCGTGGCATGGTTTGAAGGGTAGGGGGCATGTTACTCCTCACTCCTCTTTCCTTTCTTCTCCCTCTTTTTCTTTTCTTCCTTTAATCGTTCCTTCTGCTTCTCCTGGTCAGCTGATGAAAAGACAACAACAGCATGCAATTCATTATGTTCTATGTGTAAAGGTTCAATGTGAAACAAACAGGTGAGTATTCAAATGATCAGCTGATGTGATGTACCTGCAGTTCATTGTTTTCTTGCTTCAGGAGCTTCATCTCCTTTATTTGCTCTTTATTTCATGTTTTGTTTTCCGCTCTGAACCTTTCTTCTTGATGGCCAGTTCCTTTCCATTGAACTTAACCATACTCTCCTCTTTCTCTCTGATGAGTGTTCTCCAGTTTGACCTGGTGAACCTTATTCTCTGCCTTCATCTCCATGACTTTCTGGTTGAAGGAACATTGTAGCTCTTTGTTCTTCTTCTCATCTTCCTTTTACCAGCATGCAGTCATGTTGCACTCTGCTGTCCAGTGTTGAATTATATTTATAATCTCTTGCTGCTGGAGATGCATGGTCTCTCACAGGACTCGTTGAGAGTTCTCTGTCCCTCATCTTTCACAATCATTTCTGTCCAAGCTTCAGACAAAATATGCAGAAATAAGAAGAACTTGGTTGGCCCAAATAAAGTAATAAAATAGCTTCAAAGGATTTCTTGCTGCTTTTTCTTGGAATACTTATATAATCTATCGCAGTTTAACACAGATAGAGTAGCAGTGTTGGAGTTGTAGTATTTCTTCGTAGTATTGGTACTGTAGTTTTGTTTCGAGTGGATGCTCTGGTTTCACTGAGAGATGCTTCTCTGTTAGATTCCAGGTTAAACTGACAACATAAGATCATATTTTAACATGATCTTATCTAAAGAGGAAAATATGATGAGTATTATGAGATACAGCCGTATTTCTACATGAAAAACTTAATATTACATGATTACAACAGAATTCAAAAGAAATCTGAAAAGAAAAAGTCATTTCACTGTGAGAATAAACTCCTAAATTCTTTAAATTGCTCACATATCTGATTCATTCTTGACTTTTTTGCCTTAAAATATTATGAACTTATTCACCTACGATTATGACTTTTCTCCCTGAGATGACTTTTGTTGTGATTTGGTAATATATAGATAAAGATTGATAAAGATTGGTCAATTAATTAAATAACAACTGTATCATGAAATACAAACATGTTTCCCCTAAAATGACAACTTTTCTTCAAATATCACAACTCCATTCTCAAAACATTTCAACTTTATAACATCTCTGATTTTTGGCCCTAATCGTCTGCCTTAGCAAAGCACCATCAACTGCTTCACTTGCAGTTGATTGTATCACCATCTACAAGCAAAGCTTCTTTTAACCCTTTATTGGGCAAATAATTATATTTGGTAACTTCTGTAAATATCCCAAAATATCCTTCCTTCCTTTCCTTCCTTCTTTCCTTCCTTCCTTCCTTCCTTCCTTCCTTTCCTTCCTCCCTGCCTTCTTTCTTCTCTTCCTCTTTTCCTTTCTCCCTCCCTCGTCCCTTATTTCCATCTGTCCTTCCTCCCTCCCTCCTTCTCTCCTCCCTTCCTTCTTTCCTTCCTCCGTCCTTCCTTCCTTCCTTTCCTTCCTTCCATCTGTTCTTCCTCCCTCCCTCCTTCTCTCCTCCCTTCCTTCTTTCCTTCCTCCATCCCCCTTTCTTCTTCCTTCCTTCCTTCTTTCTTCCCTTCCTCCCTCCCTCCTTCTCTCTTTCTTTCCTCCCCCCTACCTTCCTTCCTTCCTTCTTTCCTTCCTCCCTTCCTTCCTCCCTTCCTTTCAATGAGTGTCCTATAAAGGGTTAAACTGTAGATTTTTATACAGGAGTTTGGTGTGAGCTGTTCAGTTGGACTGTGAAACACCCCCAGCATTTCAGAGCAGAAAATACTGTTTACTTTTCCATCATTTTGAAACTGACTTTTCATTTTTTTTAATCATCCAGATTTGGCTAGGCGGTTAATTACACATTTTTTAGTGGTATAACAAACTCAGAGCATGCTTATTTTTTTGCTTTACACAAATTTTAATGCAATGACTTATCATGACTATTTTTCTTCAACTGTTGGCAATAATACAGCTTTGGTTGGATCAAATGTGGCGTCTGCTCCAGTCAGTGTAAGGTCAAAGTCTCTATCAGCCTCATTGTGAACTGGTCAATGTAGTATTGTTGGCTTTGTGTTCTTTTAAAAGTTAAAAAAAAAAGTCTCTTTCCCTTTTTTGGTCAGTAGGCTACTGGCCTTCATTTTTACAATATGAATCAGCTTTGTCACAACAGAGTCAGAATCACTTTATTTGTCCAGTAGAAGGAATGTGAGAGTGGTTGAGCAACACACACACATATACAGGCTCACATCTTGTAACACATTATATTATTATATTATACATTATATTTTTTCTTAAAGGAATATGATTATTCTCTTTCTTGCCACAAGTTTAAGAGAGGCAAAAGCTTGGATACAGTTAGCTTAGCCTAGCATAAAGACTGGAAACCAGGGGAAATAACTAGCTTAGCTCCATCCAAAGGAAACAAAGTTCAATAATTAGCACTTGCAAAATGTTAATATCATCAACACTTTTTATTTAGTCAAAAACACACACAAAAAAGACGTGCAAAAATGACAAGTTTTGTAACATACATGCAGAACTATTTCTCGGCTAGGGGTGTTGACGCTCTTGTGGTCAAGAGAAGTGAGGTTGCCAGGCAACCGGCTGTGTCTATAGCCTAATGTATTTGAGTTTAGAGGTGCTGGAATGGATAGATGTATCACACGGAAAAGGTGTCCAAAGAGAAGGGAGAGAAAAAAGGGTCGGGGTTTTTATTTATCTGGTTCTACAGAAATATGACACAAGGTTTGACCCATTATTTTATTTGATTTATTTGTATTTATATCAGAGACCATGTACAAAATGTTTTGATCTCCAAAAAGAGAGAAAGTGCTTTGTGCCAGATTTGGCTACTAGCATCACCTCTACAAATAAATCAATCTTACTGTTCATACATGCACATGCACACACACACACACACACACACACACACACACACACACACACACACACACACACACACACACACACTTCATAGGAGTAAACACAAACAAATACATACATACATATGTCAAATCCATACGTATACCATACATGTTGATCATTATGGTCACTGTTAGAACCCTAGTATGTCCAAAACTAAATATGGAGTGAGTAGTTTGGGGGTACATGAGCTTTAGCACCCTGGGGCCCCTGAGGGTACTAATGCACACTCTCCTGTCTACTGCTTCCTACTGAACGGAAGTGATATCAATCATCTCATCTAAAAAAAACATATTCCGAAAAAAATGTTGCTTTTCATACGTCACCTAAATCCTTTAATGCCTTTTTCTGTCTTATGTATGTAAACAACTTACTTGTTGATTAAAGGTGCTTGTATAGCACCTTTAATCAACTTTTCAGAGCTTTTTCAGTATTCCTGTATGGAATATATTTATTTTATTGACCAAATTTCTCCTTTTCTTTCTCTCTATCTTCATTCAGCGTCAGGTCATAGAGCTGCTTCCTCTTACCAAGGTGACCTATGAATGGAAGGGAGAGTCACATGTGTATTGTTTGTATATGGGAGAGACTTTAGAGTCACTGCTGCAGCTGCTGCACAGTGATGTAACTCCAGCTTCACCGTGCAACCCAGGACTCTCTTACATTGTATTGATTTAGATAATAATAACAATAATTGGGTGATTTTTTCAACTGTAAACTATATATCCTGAAAAATCTAATTTACGTATTTAGCTTATATATAATTTATTACACTTCTGGAGATAATAAATGAGCTAAAAATGTCATTATTGTACTTGAGATGATATCCAACCTGTTTTTGTGTCAGAGGTTGTAAATGTGAAAGCGATGAACTTCCAATTATGATTAGAATGGAGGCCAAGATAAGGAGGCTATTTTATCTCACTGCAGCTGTAGCAGTTGGTCAACTTTCTGTTTAATTACCTGAGTACTGATTCATATTCCTGTTATTTCACATGCTTTTGAAGCCCATAAATCATTGCCGGAGTTTTATTTTGGTAAGATGCTTTTAAAGAAATGAGATTATCGAGTTAAAGACGGAGAAGTTTTATATTCACTTTCACTTAAAATGACGTGCGCTTCCTTTAATTAGAAAACAATCAAATAAAATGGAATGGTAGAACAATAAGGAGGAAGAATTAGTTTCACTTTCAAAATACACACTAACAAGACGTTTAAATGCTTATAAAGAGCCTACTTAAGAAAATATCTGCATGTGTGTGTGTGTGTGTGTGAGTGTGTGTGTGTGTGCGCGCTGTGTGTGTGTGTGTGTGTGTGTGTGTGTGTGCTGTGAGAGCGTTTCACAGATGTGCAATAAGTGTCGGGCCGTTAGAGGAAGAAGGAAAGCAGACAGACAGACTCCAGCATCTTCCTCGCAGATGGACTGATGGTGTAAAAAAGCTGACTGAGGGATTAATTAATGTTGGGTTTTTTGCCAGACAGTGTCAGTCAGTTAATGTTGTTAAGCTTGAGACACACAAGTCTTTTAGGCCGCTGCTGTTTGAGTCTGGATACAAATGGATGATATTCACGAGGGATTTTTTTTTCCTCCTCAAAGGATCGTTATTTATTGTTTTTCATGATTAGATTTTTTATAATTGAAAATAAGCTTCATTAGGTTCAAGCTGTGTCAGTCTATAAAGACAGGCTTTACTACGGCTTTCTTTATTCCTATTTCTATTTTTATTTTTTTTATTTGAACATTATATGAAATGTCTTCATGACTCCCCCAAGACATAAACACTAGTCTTAAAACGTCCTAATTACTAAATGTTTCATGTTCAAATTTAATATCATTATTTCGTTATTCAGCAAGAATAAAATGTGTTTTTTTTCTAAATTATAATTTCCCAACGTGAGGGTCTTAAATGATCTCATCTTAATGTTAACACATTTCCGGCACGGAGGGCAATACAATTCAGCTGGAGAAATATTCTGTTTATTTATTTTTTTTATTTTTTTTGGCCGACCAAATTTACATATGAAAAAAAAAGAAAAAGCCGACTGGAATCTACAAAGCATTACTAATCTCGTGTCGTTTTGAATCATAGAATATAAACTCCCACCAGGCTGATAAACATGTAAAATAGCCATTAAAATATACAGAGGACGTGACCTCAGTGTTCCTCAGCACTTTACATATTTTATGTCTTTCTATCTCTGATTATAATATAACTCATAAAGTATAAAAACAGGTAATTAGTCCTGTTTTATTTAGTCTAGTTATAGCGTCATTGTCAGCTGTATCATAACCCAGCTTTCATATCTCTATGCTGCTCAATCATTTCCTCCAGCTCCTTTGAGCAGCAGCGACAACGTGAACTTTAATGTACAGTCACCATGAAAACACTTTCTCTTTCCGGTGTGTGTTTTACCTCTGATTGGGTTAAAAAATATATTCAATTCTATTAAAGTGAAAAATGACTCGGGTTGCTTTTGATTAACCGGTAAGAATTTGGAAGCGGTTGAATAATCCAGAAATGAGGTGTACGCCAAAATGTGTTTATATAATGCTGTGAATTTAAAGGTGGTTAACCACTAAAAAAGTATACATGTATGCCCTTATATATCTAGCATAAATTAATATTTTACAGAAGAGTTTGTAAGATATATCCTTCATCTCATATCTGGATTAAAATGATCCAACGTGCCTTCCTTTTAATATAAATCCACTCAAAATTACCCAGAAAAATATGCATACAGGTGCAATCAAAGTTCATACACCCCTCATCCCTTGTTCTTTAGGCCCTCTCCTCCCCTCTCCGGCACCTAGGGGCCCTCCTTCCCTCCCCCACCGCCCTCCCCTCCCTACCTAAAGGCCTACCTCGGAGCAGCCAAAGTGCGTCACGTGTTTCTCTCCCGTACAAATTTTCCAGTAGGGGAGCGAGTAGGAGCACACCCATATCAGCAATTATCAGCGACAGTAACTATCTCCAGATATACTCTCAGGAAGAGGAAAGCTTTGCAAGTCCTGGACCCAAAAAACCAAAACTCTAGTTTAATATCTCCACTCAGCGTGCAACTTTTACGCATTAAACTTGGATATTTTTTGGGGGGTGGGAGAGAAAGCTCCGCGGTTGTTCCATCGTCCGTCTGCGTGGAGTGACAAAGTTTCCCCACTGCTCTCCCTCTTTTGAGGATTGGACTTGCTAAAAAGGACCGGACTGCTTTATCACTCGACCGTCCTTATCTGGTGAGATAATACACTGAGAGCCCTTGGAAAGAAATGGTGTTCCTCCTATAAGCAAGCAGGCGCTATTATCAAGGTTTTATGTGATTTGACTTGCTATTGATAGAAAATATATGCATGGTAGATATGGAATGGGGCTCGCTATCTGTTGTGTTGTTTGATTTGGTTTCCGTTATGGTTATGATTTAATGAGGCTGTGCAGGATATCTGGGGTCGCTGATAGTCGCCTCTATCTGCGCGCACAGATATCAGCGATCGTTAATGTCATTTTAATCCATCTCACGTCAATCAGAATGATACAAGTGAAATATGGCTAATTGTAATAAGCTGTTGTTGACTTTTTTTCCCCAAGCTCATCTATGAGGAGTTATTCTAACAAGGCTTAATTAGCGTGAAAATAAACGAGAGCGATTATCATTTGGGGTTTTACGCAACAAAATTTGCGTAAATGGGGGAAAAAAAGCAAATTCCTCCAAAATTTGAGTCTTTAAACGTCATTGAAATTCTGCCTATATATTTTTTTTCTCTCTTCTCTCACATTCATAAAATGATGTCTGTAATTATTTCTTTCACAGGACAGGAGTGTGCACATTTGTCCAAAAAGGAGAGGGTGGAAGAGGTTTTACGCGTGGACTGTCTGTATCAGCTGATCAGGACTAACACCAGCTTAAGAAATTGCCCCCAAATATTTTTCACACTCCAATCAGGACGTAAAAAAAGTTGTGAAAATGTATCAAAGTCTGGCTTTATCCGCCAACCAATCCCCTTATGCTCACGACTCCGGGAGTTACATCCACCCTTCGGCCAGCTCTCCGGTCTACGTCCCCACCACCAGAGTCCCAGGCATGCTGTCCACCCTGCCCTACCTGCAGACCTGCGACTCACCCCACCAGTCCCACGGCCTCGGGAGCCATCACGGCTGGCCCCAAACCGGGACGGACGGCTCATCTTTCACACCCAGCAGCCCTCATCCTCCGCACGGCTTCTCCTATTCGCACAGCCCGCCTGTCAGCAGCAACACCGGCCGGGATGCGACCTACCAGAGCCCGCTGGTGCTAGGGAACGGAGCCCGGTCGGATCAGTACGGAGGAGCTTTGGTGCGCTCGGTAGGGGGGTCCTACTCCAGCCCTTACGCGTACATGACCCCGGAGATGGCCACCTCTTCCTGGACGCCGGGACCCTTCGAGAGCGGAGTGATCAGTCTGCAGGGACGGCAAGGAGGTCTGTCTGGAAGAGGGTGCAGTCTGGGTAAGCAGGCCCCAAACTACCACTAACTAAATATGTATTTCTTGAGTATAAAATGAATTTTACACCTTGACATCAACTTTAAAATATATTCATACAATTTTGAAATTAAGCAGATATCAGTAGACAAAATTTAGGAGGAAAAGTGACTCATTCTTATCACTGACAAGATGAAAAACATTATTGTAGTCATGTTCTGAGTCATAAAAAGGCTACACCAGTTTAGTTTAGTTCATCAGGATTCCCTGTGTCTTTAAGTGTATAAATATGTGGACTTAAATTTGATATGATTTCATTCTAACAATTGAAACCTGAAAAAAAACATTTGGACTCATACTGATTGTAAAAAAATATAACACTTTAGCTACACCTTCACCTGTAGGCCTGCTTCTCCAAACACTGTCCTCTAGCCTCTCCTATAAAAAAGCGATTATAGGCCTTTATTTTTATTTATGTCTTGTTTTATTTCTAAGTATCAAAATATCAGCAGTATTTAAAATATATTTAAATGTCTGGTCATAGGCCTAAATATGATTCATTTCTTTAACACAATCCTGTTAAGATTCATTTTTTCTAGTTATTTTGACATGGTCTTCAATATATTATATAATTAGTTGGTTGTTTAAAGTTCAAGATATGACGTCATAGTTGTTGTTTAATATAGAGTTTGATTGAGAGGCCTGTAGAGGTTAATGGTTTATGGGAGGACGAGATTTAATCAAAGTCTCTTAATAGATGTAGACAATACACATTCTTCAGAAGAGAGGGTCACTAAAATAAACCAATCAATTAAAATGTTAATTTAATCCCAACAGCAACAGTCCAGTGTTTTGATGACAGGGTTCAATACACACACACACACACACACACACACACACACACACACACACACACACACACACACACACACACACGGGGACAAAAACGCACTGAAAAGAAGTCATTGTCACAACAATCAGGAGCAGTTATCACCTTCATCAGACAGACAGTCAGAGCCTGAAACGTCTCTGCCTCGAGCTTTAGTTCCACGCGTTTGAAGTTAATGATGAATAAAAAAGAATGAAAGAAAGAATGAAAGAAAGAAAGAAAGAAAGAAAGAAAGAAAGAAAGAAAGAAAGGAAGAAAGAAAGAAAGAAGCAGATCTGATGGTTGAAGTTTTTCTAATATGACCTTTGATCAGCTGATTTGTTTTCGCACCTCTCAAAAAGTGATTCTGCGCTGTAGTCTCTGATTGGTTCACTGGTTAATTAAGGAGGTGCGCAATAATAAGATTGACACGAATTGTTATTTTACATATATTACGGTATCACTGTAATAACAGGCTTATTCTTATAGAGATGTTTGTGTGTGTGTGTGTGTGTGTGTGTGTGTGTGTGTGTGTGTGTGTGTGTGTGTGTGTATGTGTGTGTGTGTGTGTGTGTGTGTGTGTGTGTGATGGTTACTTCACCATAAACTACTTTCACTGCTTTTTCTATGATATGTCATCGTCATAATATTTCTAAATATAGGCCTTGTCATATCATGTTTATCTAAGTTTTCATATGAACTTTTATTACAGGACCGTTCAGTCAACACTATTTTAAGATCAAGAAATAAATCATTAATTTTAAGACATAAATTAGGTTTAAACGTCCAGTATGCGCATTTTAACGTGTGTTTGTCCTTATTGGGAATATTTAGAGTCACTATCACAAGTTCAAAGAGGGTCTCTCTCTCTCTCTCTCTCTCTCTCTCTCTCTCTCTCTCTCTCTCTCTCTCTCTCTCTCTCTCTCTCTCTCTCTCTCTCTCTCTCTCTCTCCCTCTCTCTCTCTTTCTAAACTGAGGGATTAGGAATTTGGGCAATTAATGCCAGGAGTCCGTCGTGTGTCAGAGCTGTGATGGATGAGGGGTGTGTGGGGGGGAGAGGGGGACCCCTGGATCCTTCAAACTGATAACAGACCGGCCCCCCTAAACAGATCCCTCCATCAGTCTCTCTCCCTATTGATTCATTCAGGGGGTTTTGATCTCTCTTCATTACAGGGGTGGACGGGGGTGAGAGAGGGGGCTTTAAATTCCACCTCTGGCTATTCATCACGCATTGGCCTGTAACCACAATCTCCCCAAACCACGCCCCCTTCCTTAGGTTTAAAAGTTTAAAGGAAAATATTGTTTATCTGAATTTATGATCAGAGAAACATCACAGCAACAAAAATGAGAAATAAAATAATGTGTATTTTAAAACTGAATATTAAAAGAATATTACAGAGAATATAATGGCATAATAGACTACTACTGAGTACAATACAAACTTAAACAGATATGTTCAAAGTAATGCATGAATTAATACATAATAAAAACAAACACTTCACACATTCAGCAGGTTTTGTACCTTATAGTGATTCATTTTGATGATGGTGGTAGCCTAATTAAAATGTTTTAGTTATACAAATATATATTAAATGTACTAACAATGTCTTTTCTCTGCTCAGAACTGATGGAGGATTTTGCCGCAGAGGGCAGAGAGTGCGTCAACTGCGGCTCCATCTCCACGCCGCTGTGGCGCAGGGACGGGACCGGACACTACCTGTGTAACGCATGCGGCCTCTACCACAAGATGAACGGCATCAACAGGCCGCTCATCAAACCACAGAAACGCCTGGTAAGAGACACGGAGAGGCGGTGATGAGTGTGGAGAGAGACGGAGCGTGATAGAAGGGCCCTTCATCAGAAATAGATTTCAAAATAAAAGAAATTAACGATTAGTCTTATAAAAATCAGTTTTTTCTTAATTATTTGCCCTCTTTATATATTACTATAGAATAAAACAGCACTATAGACAAGGAGGTATTTGTGTTTTTATGTTTAATGGGAAAATGCAATGTTAAATTGCAGATTAATAATGGTGGAAAGTAATTAAGTGCATACTCTTATTGAATATGTATCGTATCCACTACGTGTCGAAGGTATTTTATTTTCAGCTGCATCGCTTGACAGCTACAGTTTCTAGTTCCACTGCTGGTTAAGAATTTATGGACAAAATGTGTTGTTATAGATCAGGCCTCCAGCTGTTTTTTTTTTAAAATATTTTTTATATCTTTTAAAAAAGGTCCAAAAAGTAAAAGGAAAAAGTCAAATATATCCAAGTTCCCACAGCATGTGAGGTCTTTATATTTGTCTGGTCAAAAGCCCAAAAGCCCAAACATTTATAATGACGTAAAATGCGAGACATTTTACGTGATAAATTAAACAATCAATTAAAATATCAAACAATTATTATTTTTTTTCACAGCAGACATTTAGACTTTTAATAAGAGTAAAGGTATTAATAATAACAATATTATTAATGGTTCTGGTAGAGAGCAGGAGATCCAGCTGCGGTGTTTGATAGATATGACGCAGCAGACTTTTTGCAAGTTTGCCGGATTCTTATTTGCATAAACACGACTTGACCTCAAATTTACGCAAATGAGTTCATCCAACGCAATGAAACTCACATCACTGTCAAACCAGGCAGTGCTGATCAGATATGAATCACGATCCAGTAACAGGCTGTTACTGCATTGCTCATATGTTTTCAGAAACATATTTTAGTGTAGTGTTTAGCTGTAATATGAATACATTTAACCAATTAACTGTAACATTTCTGTGGTAAGCTCTTTCATAATCATGGAGTAAATAGCATCGTGTTTAGGTACAGTTCGTCAAGTTGCGCAATAAGACCTTCAAATTAAAGCTGTTAAATATAATTCAGCCATCATTCACTTTATTATTTACACCTGTGCATGTGTGAAAAAGGCACTGTATTGTCAATGAATATTCTCTCAGCTGTGTCATCAATATTATACCTTAACATATCAATCATTAAGTAGTAAAGTTCTTTTATTTGTTGATAAGACTTTTTACCTATTACATTCTGAAATGCTGTATGTGTTTATATTGCAGTATTGCCACTTTATCTTAAAGTAAAACATCTGAATACCACCAAAGCACATTAATAACATATCACATGTAAGTCAAATACCAAAAACAAGTTGTAATTTGTGCCTATGTGACAAATTTCTTTTTTAATGATGTAACATTGTGTCCATGTTTTGCTAATTATAGTTTTAATATATTGAACCACTGAGGTCAAAGCAGAAAGTAGTGTAATTGTAGTGAGGGAGTATTTAGAAAGTGACCAAAAAAAGCTGTGTGGAGGGTTGGTGGTGTTGTTGTGTGGTGTGGTGAGTGGGGGTGTCAAGGCTTCACGGCTGTATATTTCCCAGGAACTTGCCTCTCCAACAGCAGCTGTGGTTTGCGAGAGTTGCCCAACAATCTCCCTCTAACTACCGGGACTGTTCTCTCTATGTTTTTATTTGTCCAGCGGCGACCTTGCCCTTGGAACGGTCCCACTTTTAGACGAGGCTCTCCATATCAACGTGGCTTTTTTTTCTGCTTCTTGTCTGTTGTTGCTTTTTGCTTTTTCCACTTGTTGTCCAAAATTCGTGACAGTGTGAGAAAAAGAAAATTATCTATATTTCCTTTTAAAGGTTGTCCCAACTCTATTGACTTATTAGAATTTTTGCACAGAGCTGTGTGATAATTCATCATTGTTGTAGCAAAGCGTATAATGACATCCTGCAATTCATTCTTGAGGGAACGGTCCAATTCTAGTTTCTCAAACTATAGCTCAAGGATACAGCGATGTGAGTCTGGAGCCTATTTCTGACTGCTGTGAGATTTCTAATTTGGTCAAGTCTGTTCAAACATCCATATTTCTTTTCTCCTCTACCTGCAGCAAACCACATCTCGTCGGGCCGGCCTGTGCTGCACTAACTGCCACACCAGCACCACCACACTGTGGAGACGCAATGCAGAGGGAGAACCTGTGTGTAACGCCTGTGGTCTCTACATGAAGCTGCATGGGGTAGGTTAAACATAGATTTTGATATTTTTACCTGTAATGTTTCTCCTCTCATGTTCTTTCCCCTCTAACCTGTATGTAAATCAGTTCCTCTAGCAAACTTCTGCTACAGTAGGTATCAGCTCATTATTTGTGCAGTGTAAAAACCTCTCCAAGGGCATTGTGGTCATTGTTATCAGAGCGGCAGTGTGGGAGGGGAGCTTGTGTTGGGTTGTCATGACACATTGGCCTCTGTTGTATCAGGGACTGGGAGGTATGCTCAACTAATGTGTGTTTCTGTACTTCTACAGGTGCCCAGACCTCTGGCTATGAAGAAAGAGAGCATTCAGACTAGGAAGCGCAAACCCAAGATGCCCAAGAGTAAAACATCCACAGGTAGGGCAAATAAATGTAAAAGAAAAAGTACAGAAGATTAACGAATGGCAACTATTTGAATTCATTGGATTCATTAGGAATCCCGTGACGGATTAAATTCAATGATTAGGGTCAAAAGTTTCCATTTTCATCTTCTATAAAAACAAACTGTTGGTTCTGTGTGCCTCAAAATGTGATCATTTTTAATCCAACGTTTCATTCGACTCATTCTTCAGGAGGATCCACCACTTCTGGCGCCAGCTCCCCAACCTCCCTCTCAGTATCAGAACACGCCTCTACCATTAAGAGTGAACCCAACATGGCCACTTCGCCCTACGCTGGACAGACCGTCGCATCTGCCACGCAGGTAAACCTCCTTTTCATACGAGTACAATACAAATATACTCTACCGGCAGAGCCCCCTGACTTTGATTGAGTCAAAATGCAGAAACCATGCATCCTACATTTCCCATAATGCAACTTGATGACGTCTTTGATTACACACTACATTACACTCTTCCTGGTACCATTATTTTTTAACATGCCATGTCTCCAGTTTCGTGCCAAATATCCAAAGTCTAAAGCCTAAAGGGCTTGAATTGATGCAGGGTAATACTAAAGTACTGCAGTTGGTGACCTAACTGCTAATAGTCTATAGCCAGCAAGATCAGTACTGGTGCATCACAATAACTCCTAAAGCTTCTATATATTTTCTACTATATTAGTACTGAGCTGTTGACTCTGCCTGTTCTCAAGAGTATCCATCATTTCACACAGTAAAGTGTCACAAAAGGAGGTAAAAACATCTCTCCCAGCTAGCGAGCTTGCTGACTCTCATCTATCATGTTGGTTTACCCGGGTTGCTAGCAGGACAAGTTCAACAGTTTATTTGAAAGACATAAGGATAAATAAAAGTAGATGGAACACAGCTAATGAGCTATGATAACGCCAAATTTCGAAACTTAACTCAAGTTAACCCTGATGACGTCATCAGGGTTAACTTGACCAGAGCCACAGAGTATGAAGATGTTTCCACAGGTTGAGTAGTACTCCCCGTGATTTTTACTTGCACAATTGGTGGCCCCTTTAAATGAACCTTGTACCTTGAACTATTGTATAGATACAATGTCATGATTTAGTAATTATTTCTACTAAATTTGAATCTTTCTCTTTGCAGACGGCTTCTCAGTTAGGCAGCACAGGATCAGGACATGTGGACATTAAATATGAGGATTATCCCTTTACCCCAACCTCCATGGCCCCACAGAACTCTTGGTGCGCTCTGTCTCAAGCGTGAGCAGCCACTAAATGCTGCTTAAACCCCTCACAACTCACTCTGGCTTTGTGAGCCAAGTCGCCACGATGCAATTCTCTCTTATGACTGTGCCGTTGTGGAGAAACAGCGTTGTCTAAAACACCAAATGGGGCTTATACAGTATCTGATTGCTATGTAGTGGCCCTGTTACTTACAGGCTCAACACAGCTCACCTGGACCAAGCTTTAATTTAACAAGGACACAGGGTACCTGGACTTCACTTTTACAAATGGATGAGTGTGTATTATCCATGACAAGCTCAGCCAGAGCGAAGAAGAACTAGGACTTAAAAAACACTGATTCTGGCTTTCCTGAACTCACACCCAACTCACCACACCTCCTCAGTGGGACAACAAGAACTACCTATTACAAGAAAAGAGAAAAAAAGATGTTTATTTTTGGAGAAACCAAATATACCAATGCAAAGACAATCAAGTGTAATGTAAAAAGGACATGGATACAGTAACTCCTTTTTATAACTGATTTGCTTGTTAGTTTTATTAAGTTTTCATTGCCATCGCTGGTGTTTTCAAGAACATAATGAGACCAATTCCGATATGTTATTGTCATGATAGAAAGAAAGCGGAAAAAATGGACAGAAAATACCTTTTTATGGCTCTTGAGCATGTCTCATTACCAACGTGTAGATGATTAACTTTTATAGACACATTATTTATGTTGAGATAAGGACAGTTAAAAGTCATGGTGGACACTAAAAGCAGCCAGTTATAGCCGACTGCTATGGCTGGCGTGTCGAACGGCCTCTAAGCTGTGATGCTTAGATTATATGAGTCATTTGTTTTACAAGATACGATGGATATAAATTTCATCCCGTGTAATTCATTTCAAAATCAGGACCAGTCGGTTTGATCCAAATGTCACGACTACATATCAAAAAGTTTATCATTTTACTGCTTTTAACATTTGACATTAATGAAAGTGCAATGACTCAATTTTTCTTGTCAAAAATTGAAGGCAAAACTAAAAAAAAGTGTGAAATTATTCTAAATGTAATCTAATTTTATTGTCTGAGTTTTGTCAATATGTAAGGGAATTTTATTATAATGTTCTATAGGACTCTGTCTGTTTCCTCTCTTTATTCAATGCTCTTTGGAATCTGTTCAGGTCAATAAACTGATTCACATTTTATTCATTTGATTTGTGAAAATATGAGTAAGACTCACAAATATCTTCAGTGTACTTAAGATAATGATCCCACTCCTCAAGCTTGTTGTCAGAGATGGATTTTAACATCATAAATCATAATTGAATTGTCAGTATTTATTTTGCTTTGGTCAAGTTTGCATTCATACTTCTACCCAACTTTTAGTTAACTATTCATTATTTTTAGCTAACTATTTCAACAATTTACCCATTACTTTTAGCTAACTGTTCATTATTTTTAACTAACAGTTTTAACAGCTCATCCATTACTTTA
Organism: Scomber japonicus; assembly: GCF_027409825.1. Lineage (NCBI taxonomy): Eukaryota > Metazoa > Chordata > Actinopteri > Scombriformes > Scombridae > Scomber > Scomber japonicus. The sequence goes on along the minus strand of NC_070581.1, from coordinate 5,528,928 downwards.
ACACATTTCAACCATTTATCCATCATTTTTAGCTAACTATTCATTATGTTTAGCTAACTGTTTTAACCATCTATCCATTACTTTACCTATGTCAACACTTTTCCAAGTACCTTTAGCTAACTATAAATTATTTTAGCTATTTTAACCACTCATCCATTACTCCACCTTTTCAACCATTTACCCATTACTTTTAGCTAATATTCATTATTTTCAGCTGTTTAATCACTCATCCCTTACTTTACCTATTTCAACCATTTACTGTAGCCATCCATTTTAGCTAACTATTCATTATTTTGAGCTAAATGTTTTAACCACTCATCTATTACTTTACCTATTTCAACCATTTATCCATGGTTTTTAGCTACTATTCCTTACTTTTAGCTAAATGTTTTAACCAATTATCCATTACTTTACCTATGCCAACCATTTATCCATTACATTTAGCTAACTCTTCATTATTTTAGCTAACTATTTTTTACCGCCTATCCATTACTTTACCTATTTCAACTCACTCTTCACTTTTAGCAAACTATTTCAACTTCTCTGCTTCTTTTCTTGCTAATAAGTCTTCACATATTTCAATATACTTTCAATTGCAGCATGTGGTGACAAATATTTGATGGGCATCATACTAGTTATTGGAAATTTACTAAAGATTAGCATCAATCTAATTAATCTGTTTATTTTTTGTCCATGTCCTAACTATTTGGAAATATAACCAAATCACAATTTCTATTTATTAGTCTAATTTAGTTGAGTTAATTAGTTGAGATTTCACATCCCTCCTGTCAACTACAGAAATACTCCTGTTTGGGAATCACTGCCATAAATGATGTAACAAAAGGTTTAAAATTTAAACTATTATATAATGTTACTTTACACACCTTGTTCTCTATTAACAGTCTTTTCTGATTCACCTCCCAACACTGATGCTGTATTAGGTATTATGTGCACATGCAGATTTAAGCTTCAATACACAGTGTATTGACGTGTACGTGTTTGAATCATATGTGCGTGTCTGTGTGTGAGGAGGGTGTGTGCTTCTGCCGGTTGCTTAAGCAGACAGCATCGACCAAAGGTTGTGTTCCAACTCCGCTTTATGACATCTGGGTCCGAGTTGACCGCACCGTCGAGGAAAAATATAAGCCTGTCAGCAACAAGCCTGCTGCTTTACTGCTGCCGTGGCGACATCCAGGCACCACTGCCCCAACAACACTGCCAAGCTTTATGACAAGATGCTGCCGTCTTATCTGTTGCTGGGAGAGGCCTGTTGCAGTGCGATGTTAAGATGCAGACATGAATTTTCAGTCTGGCAGGGAGTAGAGTGGGTGCTTGAAATGACAGGAGGTTTGCAGGATGGGAGTGCAAGGCTAAGTGCTGCACTACACATCTTAAAACAACACCATTCAAAAGCATGGCGGAATATATTTTTCAAATGGTGGACTCCAAAATGTGCAACATCTGGCAAGAGAATACATTTTTAACATTCAAAACCAGACTGTGTGATTCATTAACAGTGTATTCCAGCAATTGCTCTTCCACAAAGTTGGTTAACTCATAAGAAACACATTTTTAAAAGAATGGTCAAAATTGAAGCAAAAAATAACTGTTGTATTGGTCAAGCTCCAAAAACCCTGGATCCTACATTTCCCATGATGCAACCATTTGTATATTTTTGTTTGACAGTCTGTACTTGGTAAATGTCCATGTCTTTCACAGTCCAATTATTGCTGTTAACAATGTATCGTCTCAAAGCTGATGACATCATCAGGGTTGTTTCCTCATACTTTAAAGCCCTTCAGTTATACAACTGTTTTAATAGGCTGAGTAGTACTATACATTAAAGGCAGTAAACTCACTTTTATGTGAAAAACTGGATATTTGAGCAGTGACATTGAAACAGGAGACAAGTTGAAATTAACCTTTTGCCAAATATATAAAGAATATTTAATTCTCAACCTTTGTAACCTTAAAGTTAATGCTTGTTAGAGCTACCAGTCCCAGATCCTCTGTTTCAGGGAAGGCTAAGTACTAAAGAGACAGCTCCTCCCCTCACAAACAATCCTTAAAGCTGCATTTACACTCAATTGTCTGTGAATTGAGTGGCTTCATTACAGCCATGCCGCAGTAAAACCTTTGGAGTGTGACTGTAGGATGAGGGGTGGGCATGCTTGAGGACTGCCTGAGTTATATCAACTGCCCTTGACTTCATTCTGGGCTTGTTAGACTTCCTGTATGTTTTTTTTTAAGATTGTGTGAGTGTGTCACAAAAGTGCAGAACTGTCCAACCAAATTTTTTCCATTAATTTTAGATACCAATTTCAATCTTCCCATGACCTTCTTTTAAATCCCAAAAACTTTTATTTTATTCTGATTGGATAATGCTGCTGTCAGGTGGAAACCTTGGACATACTAGGATTCGGACAGTGACGATAATAATTAGAGAATTGGTCGAGCCTTGTTGCAAATAATGTCTTCAGACTCTAAGGAACTGTATGAAAATGATCACACATTTGGTTAACCTGGCAAGTGATGCGAATCAGCGTCATGTATGGTTTAATTGTATAATTATGATTGAAAGACATCTAATTCATATCTATTTTCATTAGAAAATCAGGAAGTACAGCAGAGTGCATGGCCCCCTCAGTAGCAGTTCTTGGGTCAAAGATAAAGTTGATGGAACATTTCGTTCATTGAACACATCATTAATTTGCCATTTATTTGGCTAGTTTGATTATTTCATTATTAATGTACGCATTGGGGATGAACATTGTGAACATGAATATACTGTTACATTGCTGTACATCATCTGAAATACTTTTACACTTTCTGTTAGTTTTGCCTTTTGTTCCTAAGAGTTGTGTGACTTTAATAATGTTGTTAGGGATGTAGTTGTGTTGGGTCCAAAGAAAATAATTACTTTACTTTTCTTTTTTACTTTTTTATGCAATAAATGTGCAATTTGTAGTACCATGGGAAGCATAGGATCCAGGGTTTTTGGAGCTTAACCCATACTACAGTCAGGATATTATTGTTCAACAGTTCAACAACTCCTCCCCACCTGAATAATTTTTGTACACTCCCTGAAAGACTCTCTAAGAAAACCATAACACGAGGAGTTACTCTTTCTCTCCTGTATATTTTCTCAGGCCACCTTTGCTTTTCCTGTCATACAACATGTTATATACTATTGTTAGGTTAAGTAGGCTAATACAGTACATTCATTCCTTCTGACAGACGGTGCTGACAAAGAAACCCTGGATTTGATTTAGACCTGAAAGCATCAAGGCTGGAGGGGGGGTCAGACCGGTGTCAAGGCCATGATGACTGCTGTGTCTCTGAAAAACTTTGTGGTGTGTCACAGTCCCTCATGCCTAAACCCATCATTCAAAAGACAAGTTTCTCTTTCATTGCGTGTATGCTTGTGTGGAAGAGAAAAGGAGATTCAGCTCCTGAGAGTCTTACAGTTCAACTTCCTTCATGTTCTCAGCAGAAGCATTCTGTCTTCCTGGATGGCTGCATGACAGCTAAATGTGTGTGCAGTTTCAGTGTGTGTGGAGCGGTGCTGAACAGGCATAGAGGGGGAAAAGGGCCACAGTCCAGCAATAATATGAGCGACCGATAGTGAGAAATGGCTTTTTTGGTCTTTGTCTACAGCTGCAGACAGTCTTTCCCAGGACTCTGCTTCTTGACTGCTTCATTCAGTTACTGCTTCCAACCAAACAGGATATTCTCCTCTGTAGGGTTACTGCCTTTTGTCTGTGTGTGTGTGTATGTGTGTGTGTGTGTGAGAGAGAGAGAGAGAGAGAAAGAGAGACTGAGAATGAGTATATGGGACAGTGTAGACATGCATTTATTCAACTAATATTCAGCCTTTAAATCAAAACTTCCGCCAGCTGTCGGCACAGTAATTCGCCCTGAGGTCCTATTCCTCACTTTGTGTGACAGGAACAGAATTGTGTGTGTGTGTGTGTGTGTGTGTGTGTGTGTGTGTGTGTGTGTGTGTGTGTGTGTGTGTGTTATACTTAGATATACTGTGTATGTGATAGTGTTTTTTCCTTGCCAAACCCTTACGTGCTCCTCGTGGGATGTGTTGTTCCGTGCAGCTCTAATCACTGACTTTGTGTTGTGGCGTCTCTGGGTTTCAGTCTGCTGTTTCCTTGGGACAGCAGAGATAAAACACAAACAGTCTCAGGAGACCTGTCACTCAAACTCTGAGCTCTAAAACTGACAAAATATTGTCATGAAGTCTGAAGAAAACAATACCAGATGCCCTCTCTTATTCAAGTGAATGGGAAAATGTGTCCAAACTTTTAACTGGTGCTGTACTTGTCACTATATTATAAAATAAATAGATTATATTTTTTGAAAAGCAGTTATTTACCTACCTAGCGTTATGTCACTGTATATCATTAGCAGGATGAGTATCTAAAGCTTTTTTGCTGCAGCTTTTCAATAAACACTAACCGCAAATGCTGTTTTCTTTTACAGCAGACAGCTCACACTCTCAGAGTTTATGAATGGTAAACTGAAATACAGTACGTGTCATAAAATCCTTTTATGTGCCCCTTATAAAGTTATTCAAGCGTTTATTCGGACTATATAGCAGCTGCAATTTCCAGTGACTATCAGCTCTGTTCCGACAGCATCAGTGGCAATGTTTTTTTTTTTATATCAAATGCCAAAGTTTTTTAAGTGCTTATCTTATGCTCAATCTTGGAGATACTTGGACTCCTTCACTTGAGGCAGCAAATCTCTATCAAACCAGAGGAAGCAGTTCACCTTTTTCCAGTAGATCACCATAGCCTCAGATTTGGAAGTGCTGACTTCATCCTAGCGCCTGTTGAAGATCATGATGAGTTGAAGCAAACAGAACCACATCATCAGCAAAAAAGCAGAGAAGCAATCCTGAGGTCCCCAAGATGGATACTCTCCTCCCCTCAGTTGTGCCTTGAGATTCTGTCCATTAAAATCACAAACAGGATCGGTGACAAGGGACAACTCACCCACTGAGAACGAGTCTGAATTACTACTGAGAATGTGAACACATCTCTTACAGTGGTTGTACACGGACAGAATGGCTTGGAGCAGCGGTCCCGATACCCCATACTACCGCAACAACACCCACAAGGTACCCCAAGAACAAGGTCATAAGCCTTCTCCAAGTCCACAAAGCATATGTATACTGGATATATGATGTCTCATGACCCCTCAAGAATCCCTGTAGGGTGTAGAGATGGTCCACTGCTCCATGGCTAGAATGGAATCTGTATTGTTCCTCCTGAATCTGATATTCAACAATTGGCAGGACCCTCCTTTCCAGTACCCTGGCATAAGCTTTTCTTACCAGTCATCTACATTCCAACCTTCACCTATGGTCCAAGCTTTGGGTAGTGACCGAAAAAATGAGAGTATAGATACAAGCATCCAAAATTAGCTTCCTTTCTATAGTCTTCATTACTGCAGCTAATTATCTGCTGTACATTTAAGCGTAGGCTACACTAGTTCTGCTCAAGCACTCTTAGATCTCTTCTTTTAAGCGACTTTCTCGCAAGTCATACAGTTGTTTATACATTTCAGATCTACTACTTACATTAGCTTAGCAGTTAGCAATAGCCATTGCTAACTGCTGCTCTTTCTTGTTCAGTATACCTTATGTTTAGTTATTCCTCCACCTCCTTTAGTGATAACGATACATAATATTAATGTAGTTCTTGTCGTGTGTTGGAGGCAAGGTTGGGTGAGTTAGAAGTGTGGCTCCACACCATGGAAACCCAGTCATTAGCTACTGTAGTTAGCCAGGTACCAGGCCTACACAATCTGTAACAGCAAAATAAGATGTTTTTTAACTAGGCTTTCTATTCAACTTTTAAGAGGCTTTAAGTCCAGTTTTATATCACAACAACCTCAGTCAAGACTACAGTTGTCAACATGTGAAATGTACTGTACTGTATCAAAACAAGCTTACTACAGTTGAAGTCAAATGGATCGTTGGATGGCAGCCATGTTGAAAATCAGACTGTGGAACTGCTCCAACTGTAGAAAGCAAACCAACATTATTGATAACCAACCAATGAACGCAATTAACACTCAGATTGTTGATCCTCAGACTACTATACAGCACTAAACACACTGTAAGTCAAGTTATAAAAACTAAGCATCATTGTTACACATAAATTGCTCAAACTTTCATTTGCCTAAACTATTCTTTATACGATCAACACATATGTATACTGTTTAGTGCTAGCAAATTTGTGGTCATGCTGGGTGGCAGTAGACTCTGGGGGAGGCTGATTGGTTGTTAGTCAATACAGTACATGATAAGTGTCACCCAAGGAACCCCACTCTATTCTGATTCATTATTCTGTTCCCTGATGAGTTCCTTTCCAGAGTCTCAGGAAACTCTGGTGAGCTCATCGTGAGTCGTAAGAAGAAACCCAGATACAATATTCAAAAACGGTCACTAGTACTTGCAACTTTCAAACTGAGTTTTTCAATTTTATATATTATTATTAATTAATAACCATAACTGTGTATAAAGTTGAATACAGACTGCTGTGTACACGTCCTCAGCAGTGTAAAGGTCACATAATAAGCAGGGCAAAGGTTTTAATACAGCAAGGGCTCCATAAACCAAAGTACATCTTAACTGGGGGGAGGTATCACAAAAACTGGCTACGTCATTCATCAGGTGCCACACATGAATATACCTACATATATCTACACAGTCTTCTGAAGAGAAAAAAAGTATTCTTAAACAGTAAATGGAGATATTGTTCATTCAAATAAAAAAATGGAAAATACAACACAATTATTTTTTTTAAATGGCCCTTAATGTGTAGGTGGACAAAAATAAAGCCCAGAGTTTAGAGACAGTAATGTCATCAATAAGGGAAATTGTTTCATTTCAAGCAATAGAACTATCCTTTTGGTATTTGTTGGTGTTCAGCAATCACTGTCATGTACTACCGCTCAGTTTGACCTCTTCTCCGAGGTCAGGGAGGTGTCTAATTTGTCACCATTGTTCTGCGCCACTCTGAGGTGAGATGAGCATTGTTCTGAAACACAGAACATTCACTCATTCCTCACCTCCCTGTCTCCACCTCATTCTCATTAACCTTGTACTCAGTTCACTAACTTAGCTTGATTTAGGGCTGGATTATGCTTAAACAAACGAATAGTTTGTATGACAGTTTCATGTTTAGTTTAGTTCAATTTAGTTGATTTCAGTCATTAACCTCAAACACACATGTATAAATTAAAAAAAGGGGAAAAAAATAAATGAATGCTGTTTCTGACTGAAAAGGTGTAGGCTAAAGCATTTGCTTATAACACTGACCCTTTTTACATTCATCTTTAGAATAGATCTCAATGTACACAACAAACACAAAATGTCAGAAATCAAAAGTGTTTATAGTTGTTCTGAACTTTCCTGTTTTTACACAGCTGGCCAATCATGGCGTGAACCTGGTGTCATGGGGTTTTGAAAAGTTGCAGAAATTGTCAGACACCACCCCTTCCCACCACCACCACTTTTGACGTCAGAAACATGAGGGGGCAGGAGGTTTCCCAAACTGTTTGACCATCTGATAAACAGTTCTGATGAAGCATACTTGCAACTTTTACTCCTGTGTAATCAGGGGCCTTGCATTCATCTGCTAATAGGGCAACATTTCACTACACTTTCCTTTTCTGCACGTGTAACTATGAGAATATTTATGACATCACAACTAGTTTGGACTAGTTGTGATGCACTAGTTGTTATGCAACTCACACAGGTGTGATGTGGAAACTTGAAGCCTCCATAGCCCAAAAACACTGAGAATGGACTTCACAATGAAGTTGGAGACATCTTGAGTCAACTGTCAACTGACATTGAAAAATCCAAAATCTAACTAGGTATTTGAACTTTTTTGCATTTGTACAGTTATTAAATTAGGCTACACATCTTTCAAGTTAATGACATCCACACTTAATGTCAGGACAAGTGAACATATACCAACATCAAGGCTGGAAATTGTTCTTAATTGGATCAACATTTACAACAATAGCTAAGGTCCAACAGCTAAGACCTATGGAAGGAAAAAGCACACACTAACCATACAGGCTGGCCAAACCTATAGCACTGAAAAAGCCCAACCCATACGAGCTAATACAAGAGGTTATTCCAGGGGCACAGTGAACCCACTTCAGCTATACATGCTTCATTCATACTTTTATCTAGAGTCAACAATACTCACCCTGCTAAACAGTAATACTGCACAGACTCAGCAGCGGAGAGCTAACATACTGGTAGATGTTTCATCATGCATCTGATGACCTTGTTCCCTGAGTATTTGCGCAGCGAGAGAAAGACATGCCGGCAGCAGACATGCACATGCATTTATTTTAACTGTACAAAGACCATGAATCATACAATCTACCGATATTATTAGCTCTTAACCCGGACTGTGTCTATTCGCAGACTTATTCTTCCATTTTTAGGGTAGAAAAACACAAAAACACAACAACAGGACAGGCCCGAGCGGAGGCCTAAAATAAGACAGAAAACAAGGGGGTGATGGATTATTCGGAGACACCCGAGAACGATGACTTCCGTGTCCGTGAGTTTGATTGTTTCCTTGAAAAAAAAAAAGGTTACAGGAAGGGAAGGGAAGGGGAGGAGGGGTGCAAACTCTGCCCTTGAGGGGGGGAAATCAATAGAGAAACCTTCCTCTATTTGTACGCTTACATACATACACACACATACATGCTCTCTTACTGTACGACCATGTGATTTCTTCACGTCATGTTGCCTACACTCAATCCCACACAGCTGATTTATCATCCCTCAAAAACATCTGCCTCACACCTATAACCTCATAGCTCTGTAGCACCCCATAGCACTTCATAGCACTCCATAGCACAGACCAGCCCCGAACAGTAATAACAAAAAGAGTTTGGCAGCAGCATCCATCGCCAGCTTAAGACTGTGTGTATACTACACACACTGAGGTAATATTTATTGTCAGTTGGCACCAGCAGCTCAGAGTGAAAGTACCTGTGAGTTAAATTCATGTTCTCCTCGCTTTGATTCCTCATCCAGATTTCAGAGGTGAACAGGATTTCTTATGTGTGTAAAAAAAAAAAAAAAAAGTGGCATTCTCTTTATTGATCCCTCCGTCTTCTCTGCCTCTTTATTAAGACAGGGGTTTAAGGTTGTTGAAAGAAGCCAAGCCGAGCTGTAGTTCATCCCAGTGGTTAAACCCGGGGTGATAGTATCAGGCATTAGTCACAGGCATGAAGAAGAAGAGAAAACACACATACACACACACACGCATCTTTACATAGCAGTGTAAATGCTGAACTATAGGAGGCATTAGTCAGATTCACATGAACATATAGTGCACGTGTACATATAGATGCAAAGTGATGTAAAGACAGATGGATTTGTTAACAGGCGCCCAAATGGACATCCATTACATGATTTCATGTCTCCCGTTTTCAAGACAGAAATACAGTGTGCATGCATGTGTGTGTGTGTGTGTTTCAGACTTAATACAAGGATGGGTGCTATCTGTATTTTACACGTGGGAGTGTAGTGTAGTAAAAGGAGGTCGCTCTTAGTGTGTGAGTGTGTGTGTGCGTTCGTGTGTGTGTGTTTGTGTGTGTGTGTGTGTGTGCCTAGTTGTCTCTCCATCCGTCATTGGCCCAGGGTGGATAGGAGACTACTCGGAGCCCAGAAAGCAGGGGTCAAGTCCAGGCTTACTCAACCCCCACAGCCCCCCCCACCCCCCCTCCCCACCTCTCCCTTCCCAACCAACACACACACCCCCCTCCCCCCCACCCTGTTTTTTTCTCTTTTCTTTCCATCACCCTCAGATGGAGGGAGGGGGGAACTAGTTGAGTTTACGGGGGAGGGGGGAGGAGGCAGGGAATGGAATGGGTGAGGAGAAGAGTTGATGAGAGGAGGTGGAGATCTATGAACAGAGCAGAGGCAATAAAGAAAGGAGAGTGAGGGGAGGACTGAGAAATGGAAGGTTTGAGCATTATTCTTGGTGAAAGGAGCAGATATATGGTGAGAGAAATACAGATAGATGTGGAGAAAGGAGAACTGATGAGGAATTTCGAGAAAAAGAGACCGAAGACTTGTTTAACTGAATCGAGTAACCACAGAGATACTGGAATGACAACTATTATATGAATCAACACTAATATTCAAAGACACATTAGGTGAAACCTGAGTACGGTGGAGAGCAAAGCGAGCCCATTTATTTGTATAATTTAATGTGATTATGGGATTTTATTGATAATTCACAATCTAGGGGGGAAACCGCAAAAGATGATCCAGGAGCTCTTTTGCATCCCAGAGGAGAGGAGAGGATGAGTGAACAGTAAAACTGAGGTATTATAGAGAGACATTCATGTTGGCCTCGGCAGTTTGTAAAAAAAAAAACATGGCATCACATCTTCTTGTTATTCAATTTCAAACAAGACTACAGTAACACAAGTGGCTCTGTGAGGCTGTACTTCTGATGTGTTTCAGTTGTACGTGGAAGTCAGAATTTCCGATTTCCCAGTCAGAAATTTCAGCTGGATTATCCCTTGTAGTCAGATTTCTGACTTGGGGAGTCGGAAGAACCTCACTAGCCCCAACCTCAAAATCCAAGATGGTACTTCCACGCATCAACAGTGTGAAAGTTGCAGTAATATCTTGCTTATTAGCAGTTTTGTCTTATTTGTGTCTCATTAAATCCGTTGTAGACACAGCACCGTCTAACTTCTATCTGTGGACATGTTGCCACAGTGTTTATATGAGCAAAATACAGTGAAATGCGTTTTTATCAACTAGTATTGTTATCAATGGCCAACCTGGCTAGAACTGGTTTTCTGACTTCTAAACTGGAACAACACAAACTCAGGTCTGACATCATTCCAAGCTCTGACTTCCAACTTCCAAAGGGAACATGGAATGCAGCAATAAGCAAAGCAGTGCTTCAAGCTAAATGCTAACATGCTTATGTTAAGCAGGTAGCTCATGTTTACCATGTCCACCATTGTCGTTTAGCATGTTTCTAATTAGCACTAAACCTGAAGTAGCTTTGTCAGTAATAAGTCATAAACCACTTTAGACCTTTTAATTCTTAGTTAGTGGGGGAATAATTAAAAATGCTACTTTACAATTCATCCTGAGGAGGATCTTTTTTAAATTTATTTATATCAGGACCATGTAGAAAAATATCAAAGAAGAGAAAATATGCTTTGCACCAGATTAAAGGAAACAGGTAAACAGGTAAAGGAAACAATGGCAACAATTTGAATGAGTGTACCAAATTTTACTAGCAATCCATCCAGCACTTTTCCAGATGTTTCACCAAAAATCAACAAATGTGAACCGTATGATGGTGCAGGAGGAAACATCAGCAGGATTCATCATCTGAGGTCCATGAATGTGTGGACACAATTTCATGGCAATGGATCAAATTAGTTGTCGACACACCAACATTGCCATCCCTAGAGCCAGGCTGCTTTCATTGCAAAAAATGGCATATTTACATCATGTGGTCCCGAGTAATATGAGAAGGAAAGTCATACAAAGTTAGCTTGTATGTAATGAAAAGAAGAGAAATGGATTTTTGTCAAACTCCTGTCACAAAATGGATTCAATAAATGTATGATTCAGTGGAGACAAGACTTAAACTGGACAAAAAAGGAACCTTTGAAAACATTGTATGTCACTGATTGGTATAACAGTATCCTCCCTTACTGGAAAAGATCCTGCTCTTAAAGTTTATTTAGCCACTTGACTTGTTGCACTAAATAAGCAGCCTCTTGCATTTAGGCAACATTATGTCTTTCATCAACAATTACACAAAAAAATTGACTTTTACTCACAAGCACACTAAAAATCTGACTTTTATTCGCAATCACACTAGAAATCTGACCAGAAGCTACAATGAAACAGCTGGGACAAACCACAAAAACACATAAATGTCGTCTACATTTTGTGTTTGTTGTCTATATTGGATGAAATAAGTGCTTGGCTCTAGGAATAGGAAAATCATGAGTACGTTCTTTGCGTGGGATGTAATGAATAGTGCAATCTCATATGGTCATCTCCAAGTTTTAGGATGTTTTCAAACCCGTCTTGTTTAGTCCAGTTGCTATGCACTCTGATTCCTCTCGATTTTTTGGGCAGATGTGAATACAACAGTCATACACAGCAGGAACGTGATCCAGCCTTGATATGAACAAACAATGTGTGCAAATTTAATCTAAACTGCAATGTGGCTAAGTAAAATCAACAGGTGCTAGCAGTTAGCCAGAGAATAAATTGAGATCTGACCTGTACTAGCAATTAAATACGTTGCCTTCTTGATATTTGGGCAGATGTAGGCAGATGTTTATATAGGATTCATTTTGGTTGGCTTTAATGTTTGACTTGGCTTTAATCTGAATCAACACTAACACATGTCTTTGCCTTGTAGATGTTTTGAAATCCATATTGTCTTTGTCAGCAACTGATTATTTTCGTAGTGTCAACTTTACCATATTTTAAGTACCAGCAATATATTGGAAAAGGGTTTGAATGCAACTATTACTGCTTAAATACATGAATGTGTTTGGTTCTTTGTTTTTAGAAACAGAACAGGGTAATACTCATTTAAGCTTTCTCACCGAAACTGAGGGGGACCTTTCAGAGAATGTTGCCCAACCAAATGTTTGACTACCAATATTGAAAAAAAAGATAGCGAAGATCTAGAGAGAAAGATTGGGAAAGAAGAAAAGGGGTTATTAAATGGATAAATGAGTAAGATACAAGGGAGACAGAGAGATGGTAAAGGCCAGGGAAAGGGTGTGTGTCTATGTGGGTGTGTTTTGTGTGTGTGTGTGTGTGTGTGTGTGTGAGAGAGAGAGAGAGAGAGAGAGAGAGAGAGAGAGAGAGAGAGAGAGAGAGAGAGAGAGAGAGGTGCAGAGTGATGTGTGCCAGGTACAGCCCTCTGAAATGGGCGTCAAAATGGTTCTCAGAGCACCACCTCGGAGTCCATGTCAGGGTGGCGTCAGCGATGGCCGGCACAGAGGCTCCAAGGGTCTGCTGGTATTTTTAACAAATACACACACACAAAAACACACGCACACACTATCACCTCCTGTTTGGCCTGCAGGTCACTGACTCATCAGGGATGGACTCCTGCCTGATCTCCCTCAGACAGATCAGCAAGTCTTTTTTTTTCAACTCTGGAAATCCAGAACTGTTTTTCTAAAACTGAGGGCAGGGGTGCACATGGGCTTCATGCCCATATTTGATGGGTTCCCCCACAATGCAAAACACTTTCTTTCCAGAAGAAACATTCATCCAGCTATCAACATTACAAGCAAAGGCAGGTTGGAACTACTGTGAAACACTGTCATCAAAATAGCTGAAAAATAGCTGAAATAACAGTCCATGGTATCTAATATAGGAATCAATTTTGTGATAAAACTTCACCTCCTCCTCAACAGACCAATCACACACAGTTGTCTCCTAAAAAGGGTGATAAGAGCAAGAAAACCTTATGCTTATGCAACAAAATGGAAGTGTGAGGCTGATACTAACAGGAGATCATTTTACTGGCAAGCAGCTCAAAAGCTTCTCCATTTTAAAAATACACTAGAATGGATGTTTTAGTCCTCCCCATCTTGGCTTGTCATATCAACAGTCATTTGACCCACCATAAAATTAGAACTTCACTCCTGTGTCTGCTATCATCGCTCCATTGGGAAGTGCGGTTGGATGTAATGGCTAATCTGAAAAATGCTCCTGTGATGTGAAAACTTGAATTTCTTGAATTTGAAAGTGATACGGTCCAGACTGTACATCTGACAGCACATTCATATTTAATTAAATTCCTGAAGCAAGACTGTAAATCCTAAAAAGGAATAGGTCACCCAAAATGACGACGCCAAACAATGTCATAAAAGCTCCACACAAAAGTCAAATACAAAAATCACTATAGCAAGAAGCAGGGGCTACCTCATGGAGCTACAGACTAACTAGTAAAGTCATCTTTGTAGTTCAACTGCTGGTGAAAAACTGATTTGATCTGGGAAGTCTCTCAGAATCATTTTGATTTATTTATCACTTTAGTTTACTACACAGGTTAATTTCATATGCAGGCAACCACACCAATCAATTAACTTTAAACAATTGACACTACATAGTTTTGTATGACAAAAGAGAGAAAAATTACAAAGATAATGACGTAAAAGACAACTTGTGGAGAGGAATAGCAAATGACGATAGTTTGTGTGTATCATGTTTTAATAGTCAATGTAAAACTTGTTTAAACGTCCAACTGTGCTAATGTAACATTAGCACATAGGAAGCTAACCTGCTCAATTGCATTAACTTAAATACTTTTATCAATGTCATATGCCTTTGTTTGCTCTCACTAATTTACTAACCAGCTATGCTAAAGTAACATTAGCATGTAGGAAGCTAACCTGCCCAGTAAAAATATGAACTAATACATTTTTTAAAGTCACTTTTTTACTATCACTTATTTAGTAACCAACTATGCTAAAGTAATGTTAGCACGTAGGACTCTACCACTAATTTATTAACCAACTACGCTAAAGTAACGCTAGCATATAGGAAGCTAACCTGCCCGGTTACGACATTAACTCATGCTTTGTCATATCACTTTGTTTTTCTATCACTAATTTACTAACCTCCTAAGCCTACTTTGCAGAATATCGGCCTGTCTGGAGGGTCAGGAGACAGGGTTAAGAAACTTTCCTTGCCTTTTCAAACTATTCTTCTATTGTTTCTGTGTCTCATTTCAACTTTCTGTGTGAACGGACACAGAAACATCATGTTTCACCATGACAGGTGAATTGCTCCATTATATTTTCCTTTGTAATCATTTTTGTGACATATTGCTGAGCTGTAATTACACTGCACTTTCCATAGATCACAACCGCTGCTGTAACACTCTTCTGTCAGCGCCGCTCTTTTCTCCGTCTGCTCCAGAATACACAAGGCAGCGGTATTACCTTGTATATATTCCCCTGCTCCACTTACACTTTGAAGATACATCAGTGGAGTTAAGCTGTGCGCGGTGTATTGCCAGCGCTCCCGACAGGCGCTGTGTTTGATCTTCTGATGAAGCTCCAGTCGGTGAAGTCATCCCCTCTGCCACCGCCCCTGCACCTAAGCACTGCACTAAATAATGATCATTATGGCCATCGTAAAGCGCTGCATTGGACTTCTCATTCACCCCCCGCCCCCTCCCTTTCTCTCTCCATCTATCCATCCCCAACTTTCCTCTCTGTCTCTTTACTGTCTGCTGCCAAGAGTATGTGAGTCTCATGTCATTCTAATGGTTTCATCTTCTGATTTGCATCTCTGTCTGTGTCTCGTGTCAGGATTTGTTGCTTGTTTTAAACATTTTTCCCCAATTCTCCATTACACACTCAAGAAAAAGGCAAGCTTCTCCCTGTTGCTCATTCCTCCCCCACCGGTCTCTCTTTCTCCATTCTTTTCACCTTCATCTGTTCCTCTCTCCCCCCACTCTCTGTCGGCTCCCTTGTTTCCTCCATCTCTCTCCCTCTCCCCTGCCTAAATCCATCTTTCTGGCTCATCTGTTTCTGTCTGAGCTTCTGAATGTGCACTCTGGATAACCCGCAGCGCAGCCTCCCCTCTGTTTCCTGCGCCAAGATGCACCCTATTTATTTCATTGATTTTCGTCAGGGAAAGAATGCGCAGACCAAAGACTGACTGGCTGCAGTGGGTTTAGCCAAGTAGAGCCGCTGGGTTACTCAGGGAGGGAGTGAGAGAGAGAGAGAGAGAGAGAGAGAGAGAGAGAGAGAGAGAGAGAGAGAGAGAGAGAGAGAGAGCGAGAGAGAGTTTGAATGTAGATTGAATCACACACTCCCCATTCTAAACTGTTTAAAATGTGCAGGTTGTAAACGTGTTTTTTGGCAACCATTTGTTTAAATTAAAAGAGGAATAGAACATGAGAAAGAAAATGAATTGAAAAGGTAAGAAAAAGAAAGGGGGGTTAGGCAGATGTGAATAGGGTTGATTTATAGATCCACTCCAGAGCTTTCTCTACATATTCTTAATCATGATTTGTTTGATTAGACTAGGAGTGAGGAAGTATTTTATGATGTCTTTTTCTTTTCTCCTCTACTTTTTTTGTTCTTCTTAGTGTGCTCATCTTCCATTTGAGACCATGAGTTCATCTTGACCCTGCATTAAAAAAGAATGCAAAAAAGGGGGCCAAATAACTTTTTATAATACTTTGAGATAGGATTTTACAACTCTGGAATGTTATCACAATCATTATATCTTTCACAGTGACGATAGCAAGGTAAACAGTAGACCGTAAACAGTAGTGGTAGTAATGGTGTTCACAGTGTACCAGGAATGTGTGCTTTCATGTGTTTGATTGGCTAACACATGTTGGGGTCCTGGCAAAGGTTGACCTTTTATTTGTTTGTCTGTTGTTGTTTGTTAGATGTACTTTTAGAGGGGGGTCAATTTTCTGACAAACAAGCCTGTCGTAGGCTATGGTAAAGGTTGCCAAGGTCCGGACCAATGGGATCTCATTGGTAGTCACTAGTGACTGTGGGTATTATATTTAAGGCACAATATGGCTTAATCAAACACAGTACATCTGTTTACTGCTGCATTGGTGCTATCAAACGGGGAAGGCCAATACCGACCATATATCTAAACTTCTAGACCTATACACCTTTGGTATCTACATCTCTGTAGAAGATAAATGTCAATAGCCCAAAAACAACATATACTGTACATTTGAGTGATGGATGACATCAAGTAGCCGTAGTAATTATGACCCAGAGCAGTGGTGAAGTGTTGGAAGGAGGGGTGGATGGAGACATTAATCAAACAGTGGACTTTGCAACAGGAGACCAAATTGTCTTGTTTGTATTTATTGAGTCATTGATCAGGTTAATTAGTTGAAAATACATATAGAGCGGGATACCTGTGTGATTTAAACCTCTACCTGCTCAGATTATGCTTCACTAAACACAACAGAAATGTACTCAGAGCATAAAAAATGTAGTTTCTCCAATAAGGGTACCAGTTTAGAAATTTGCTTAAGACAACTTTGCTTGGTTCCACTGGGATACCTCATGACACACACACACACACATACACTCATACAGAAAAGGCAGGGATGACAACTCACTCAGTGACATAGTCGTTGAGGTGAAGGACCATAAAATGAACACAAAAGAATCGGCCGAGGTTTGACTTTGTTTCGCGATCAGTCATCCTCACCTCTCTTCCTCTTCTTTCTTCTTCTATAGAATCAGTGATACACTTGACATAAATTATATTAAGCTTCCACAAAGACAATTTACACATGTATCAACTGTTTGGTATCTCTTTTATGGTTTAAACAGGAATGAATACAGATACTTACTTAACCATAAGGTACCTGCAGACCCAAGAGGTATAGGCTACTTTTTTATCATATTCCACACGTGCTTTATTCCATATCCACATGTTTCGTGACTTTGTCAATCAGTTTTATAAAGTACTGATGTATTGGAATGTATTTGCATGGACTATTTATTGAGTTCACGTTTTTATATATGCCCGACTTACAAAATTAGCAGATTTACCATCACTTTTCTAATTTTCCTCCTGTTTTGAGGATAAATAAGGTTTTGCTTGAATCTTACAGTAGTTTATTCATGGGATCCCCAGGGACCCCAGTCAGTAGCCCCTGTATGTTAAATATACTGGTAGGATGAGGGTTAAACCCTGGGTCCCACCACCACTCAGCTGACACAGAAACAAAGGCTGATTGCTGCATTCTTCTCATACATCAGCTAAACGTATAGATAAGCGTCTTTACAGCAGCCTTCAAATGGCTCAAATGTAAAGACAAAATAAATAGTTTGAGCCAGCTCGTCCAGAACAAGAGACGGGGCAATCAAATCAATTGCCCAATTATATGAAACAGTGTCTTATAATCATTGGGTACATGACTGAAACAGTGTTCCTGTGCCATCATACACAGCAGAATGCCTTGTAATAAGTCTCACTTCTTTCATACCTGTCCATTTTCCATCTGCAATTGTTTCAAATGCAAATCAGTCAATGTCATGGAAGCTGGATCAGAAAAAAGGTATGATTTTCCACACACACTTCTTTTGATACATTTTAGATTGGTGGAAAGCAATTTGATTCTGCTTCTACTAACCATGCCTGAGAAGGTAAGGAAAGATAAATGAAAGATGCTGTGTCTAAGAAGATATGGAGGTCCAAAATAACCAGAATCCACACATGTTCAGTATACACTAGGCACGGGGTTATACAGTTTAGACATTAGGCTATTAAGACCTCTTCCTTTCAATATATGTATTAAAGCTGTTCATGCTCTACATGAACAAGGAACACTATCAGCCAAAAAACTGATTGTCAAAGACTGGAAAACAGTGTCACAAAGATTTTATTTCTGTCATGCATTTGTAAGAACTTTGATATAATTACTTTGGCAGCTTTTAAGTGAATGTGGCTTGATTTTTAAGCCAACTTTGCATTCAGTGTAAAATTGTAGAGATGACTGGTTTTGTTACAAATAAACAAAGTTTCCTTTTCTCTTGTGTATTTTTTTAAAATTAATTAACAAAACAAGGTTTGACCTTAGCAGAGTTGTTTTTGTATTGAACATGTTTAAGTATCTCTTAATCTCCTGGGGGCAGCACATGCAGCAAAGAAGTTATTGTTCATTTGGAATCGTGTCTCTTTCAACTTGGCAAATGTAAATCCTAAATTCCTACCTGAGAGAAATGTTTGGCTGTCTAGCTGCTAAATGCTCTGCTATGTTCTCCAGCTAGTTGTGTGTACGATTGCCATTAGCCAGACCACTAAACAGTGAGCTAAAACTGGGTCTCTCTGTAGGTTCATTCACTACAAGCGACAGTAGCACATTACTTTAGATGAATGCAGGATTTCAGAGTCAGAAGAAGAATAGTGGACTTGCTCCTCTTTCCTCTACACATGCCCAGTAGTTTTAACATGGTCAGCGGTATTTGCAGAAACGAGCTAAAACTTTTCGTGCTTTAGAATAACCCTAACCCTATTTGTCAAGATTAATGTAGATGTAGCCTAATTTACTAAATCTTTACGTTTACTGTTTCCTGGAAAAACGTATTCAACAAAAAAAACAGATGACCATATCACCATAAAATGTCAAACTAAGGTCATGAGCTTCAGTTCATAATTTGTACAAGTGTGTGGAACACTACTGAAGGCAGTCTTTGAGTAAGACTTTCCCTCATCCAGTGTTTTAATGATGGTGGAATCGCATGAATTGTAAATTTGGTCTATGATTCATATCATTTTGATGTTCATCAACCCTAAAATGACCTCTCATTTCCTTTTGCAAAAGCATTTCCATTTAATGATGTTTCTCCACTTATTCTTTATTTGGTTTATTCAGGTTTCTCCATTATTTTATTACCAGCATGCATGTGAGAAGCAAGCAGAATCATCATAATTGATTTGTGTCATTAAAACAGTTTGAATGTTAAATTAAAACCAGCTATTACACATAAGGGAACTGCTGCAGTAAGAGACATCTTTCTTTTATAGTAAAGATATGTGAAAACTTTTCCTGAAATGTAAGTATGACTGTAGTGCAGCAAGTAGATGACTGTGTGTGATGATGTGATAGAGATGACATGCATAGACAGTGTGTATAGATACAGTGTGATGATTGATTGGGATTTATGTCTACATGAGGTGAAGGATGACCAGAACGTGTGCAGGGCAGGGTGGAGACAACCCATGTAATCAGGGAGGTCGGGTATCAAAAAACAAGCAGCCTGTCTGCTGTGTGTGTGTGTGTGTGTGTGTGTGTGTGCGTGCGTGTGTGTGTGTATGTGTGTGTGTGCGTGCATGCTGGGATTCCTCATGCCTGTCTCATTGTCCTGAGCCCTGTAAGACAAAGGGTTAAGTAAATGTTTGGGGAAGATAAGGCCACTCACACTGACAGGCAGCAGGCCCCACTGCCCAGTGGGACCCAGACCTGAATACATCATACACACACACACACACACACACACACACACACACACACACACACACACATTCTCTATTACAATACACCATCATTTCTTTTCTATGTCTTTCATGCACTCATTTAAAATTTGACTCCTGGAATTACTGTTGTCTTTTCACCTTGTAAATCACCCGGTGAGCGTTCCGCATTGGACATGCAGCGGTGTACGAGCCAGCGGGTCCAGGTTAGAACTTGTGTCAAAGTGTTGTGTAGATACTGTAGAGAAGCCAGTTATTTTCTTTCTCCAGCAGCAGGTCTGGCAAACACAACACAGTCATTCCTGCTTTTAATGTCCCACTGTGAGGGGTTTTAGTGTTCAGAGAGCGAGCTCAGCCTTTACATCACAGCTTTCTGATAAGGTCTACAAGCGGGGTTTTGGGGGCTTTAATTCACTGAACTGTGATGTCTCGACCTGATTTGACAAATGTCCAGTCTTTGTCTGGCTCAGTTTTTTCCCAGGCATGAAGTATAAACCATTTAAACTAATATTACTGCTGCATATCTTTTGTATATAAGATGGTAAGAGAATTGGGAGCAGGGGGAGTATTTTACCCAACTGTTAAATCAAATTTCTTTATTATGAAAGACAAGAGTCTTTTGGATAGTCCACAACACGATAGGTTTATACTTTAGAAAACACTATATGTTAGTGTATAGTTAACTTCTTACATCTTACATTTTAACTACATAAATTTGTCCTAAAACAAGATGTTGTCCTAAAATGCATTTTGACTGACAGTGAAAGCATTGAATGTTTGGGCTGATCAGAATCGCCTCCTCCAATAGATGAAGGCAGTCTATTTAAATGTGGAAGTCAGTCAGTCTCAATACACTACTATGAAATGATTCCGATACAAGCTTTGGGAAAAAAATCATTAGTCTACCACGTGTGTATGACTTCTAATAGTCTGGATGTGAAAATGCAGTGTACTCTAACCTGCTTGCTAAAATTAATCAGTTGACTTGCAGCCTATGATTTCTTGCTTTCTAAAGACATGAAACACATAATAAAAATATGAAACATATTAAACTGTTAATTTGCTCAACCATACAGATTCGGGTGTGTTGTTTTGGTTGAAGCTAATGTTGTCTCAAGCAAAGATTGATTTCATTTTTGAACTTGTAGCAGCCCCAACTGATGGTGACTCAAGTGACTAATCAGTCATTTCGATGACTAAGCTAGGCTCCAGACATGGTTTTCTTTGGCAAAAGCAGTTAAAAAATCTAATTTCTTCATATACATTACAGTGTTATTGCGTAGTTGTACAACTAGAAGATGCCGTCACAGTAATGATGGAATGTTTACTTGTTATTATGCAGTTGGTCATTGTTTGCATTGATTATTTAGTTGGAAGTTTCACACCCATCCAAACCTTAGAAGTGCCCCATGACTCCAAGTCCACCTCCCACTTTCCAACTTTTATGTGTCTCACATGCAGGCAAACACACACATACACATGGGCGTGTGTGATTTGACCAATCAACGTCAGTGCTTGACATACAAAAATGGTGTGATGACTTACTGAAGGCAGGAGGTGCTTATCTCATAATTCTCTTATCACTGAATAATATACAATACAATCTCTGCCAGAAGACAAATACATGAACAGTTATGCAAGATGAAAATAAAAATGAGATTCTAAGTCAAAATTTGGACTTATTTTTATTTGCATTAGACCTGAGTGTTCTAACTTTTCTCCTCTTTTTCTGCTCTACAGAATTGGAAACCAAAACTATGAAATCATTGCCTGCATGTGTGAGCTACACAGCCTCACAATGATGGACTGTTCATTTATCATCATCATGCTTTGCTTGGCTTTTAGTGGCTGTCGCAGTGATGTACGGGCCCTCTGCAGCCAAGGAGGGCATTTCGGTATACAAAGAGACGTTTGGTTTTTCTAACAAATTAGCCGTTCAGGTAAACAGTTCATTTAAGCCCCACGGCAGAAATGTAGAACCGTCAAACAGTTTATGAATCCCCATTCTTTCACTGTGCCAGCGTAAGCCAGAGTACAGAAGCTGAGGGAGAAAATGCTCATAGGCATACAGAACACTGAAAAAGGAGTTCTTTTAATGTTTGGAGAATGCCTGAACAGAACTGAGACAAATAATTCTTAAGATGTGTTTAAACTTGCTTGAGTTATCAGATAGTGGAAGACAATTCTGGTGTGGTTACCAGCCACTTGGATTAAGGGCTTGGTCATGCGCAACTTTTAAGACAGTGACATTTTGCATCTAAATCAATTAATTCCGATGACATATCCAAGATTAGCAGAAAAAAAAATAATGCAAATGTTTTCAATTTTGGTTGACTTTGACCTTTAAATGTACACCCTTGAGTCAAAGCAAGCTGTTTTGATGGTGGTGGCACTTTCTCTATTCAAATAAAACTCTTTTGGATTCAAATTATGTATTTATTAACAACCTAGTACAGAAAAAATAAGAAGCCTAGTGCTAGCATGCTCCAATCAGACTAGCAGTTAGTTCACTAGCTAGCCCAATAGCAAACATAACTTTAAATTTACCCCTTTAACTTATACCAAGCCATTTTGACAGTGGTGGCACTGTCTCTATTGAAATAATACTCTTTGGCTCTTCAAATTAAATTATGTATCAATGGACTAGTACAGAGAAAATAATAAGCCTAACGCCAGCATGCGCTCAGAAGATTAGCACGTTAGCAGTTAGCTCACTAACTTAACCATAAATTTACTCCCTTGACTTGTGGCAAGCTGTTTTGACAGTGGTGGCACTTTCCCTATTTAAATAAAACTCTTTTAGAATTAAGTTATATCAATAAACAGCCTAGTACAGAGACAATACAAAGCCTAGCGCTAGCATGCACCCAGCAGACTAGCATACTAGCAGTTAGGTCAGTAGCTGGTTCACTAGCTAACTTAACCTTTAATTTACGCCGATGACTTATGGCAAGCCATTTTTACAGTGGTTACACTTTAGAGAAAATAAGCAGCAGACTAACATGGTAGCACCACTAGGTGGTTCACTAGCTATTTAACCGTAAATGTACACCCTTGACTTGCCCCGAGCTGTTTTGACAGTGGTGGCACTATTCCTATTCAAACAAAACTCATTTAATTTAAATTATGAATGTATCAATGGCCTAGTGAAGAACATTTTGAAGCCTAGCGCTAGCATACTCCCAGCAGACTATGCTACCTGTTAGCCGACTGGCTAGGCATTTTGACAGTGGTGGCACTTTCCCTATTGAAATAAAACAGTTTTTGAATTAATTGATGTATAGATAAAAAGCCTAGTAGGCTACAGAAAAAAATAAAAAACACAGAGCTAGGACGATCCCAGCAGACTAGCATGCTAGTGGTTAGCTCACTAGCTATTGTCGTCACTACTTGGGACACACAAATACCAGGCGGGGAGTTCTGGTCGTCTGAAATGAAGCCAACGCGGAAGTAACTAAAACTGCATTTTATCAAAAGGCCACCAGGGGGCGACCGTTTTGGTGTCAAAAGGACTTCCGTCTCTATACAAGTCAATGGAGAATTCACCAACTTCTCACTTGATTTCTAACCTCAGTAAACGTTTAAAATGTGTTTATGGTCTCAATCGCTAGTTTAAAGCCTTCTTCAATGCAGTGTGATGTTCATTTGTGAAATTTTTCCCTCTCTAATTTTATATTTGACGATAAAGCAGGATATGCATTAGGGCGTGGCTACATCGTGATTGACAGGTTGATTGACCAATGTCCTCGAGATCCAGCCCTCGCAACCAATTCGCAACCTTCCCGCTCCGCCCATGGCTCTGCCCATGGCTCCGCCTCATGCCCATATAAGTAGAATCCGTGTTTTTATTTTTCCCAGCATGCACCTGAAATTTTCAAGATGGTGCTTGCCTAGATTTGAAACTATTGGCTTCTGAGCAGCAGTCCACAAACCAATGGGTGACGTCAGGGATGTTACGTCCATTTCTTTTATACAGTCTATGACAAATACGTATGAATGAATTTTGCTTCGCCACTTGTGCCAGAATGCTAATAGAGACTGATCCAGATGTGAATGTTTCAAGTGCTACTGAAAACCGACAATGGCTTTTTGAAAATGAAGTGTGGATGACAAACATTCTATGAATTATCATCAAAACATTGTTGCGAAGGCAGCCTCAGTTGTCCTACCCAATTAAACAAAGCATCTGCATCCATCGACACCCATTTCCCCAGACCATCTAATCACCTCACAGATAATATTTCTTCCCAGGCTATGAGCTCATGAGGTCTCCCTGCCCCTCACAATAACACAATGAGCCTCCCTGTTACAATGGAGGGCAGCAGAAGCAGACAGCTGTATCAAACAATGCCACCCACTCACTTTGGAACCTCTACGGACTCACTCATTAGTGGCCAATGATCGCTTGAGATTGGGAGTTTGTAGGGGTAATAATAACCTGAAAGGGGCTCTCCTCCTCCTCCTCCTCCTCCTCCTCCTTTCTCTATTTTACTTTACTCACACTCTCGTCTCTCCCTCCCTGCTGAGCTTTATCAGCGGTCCTGGTCAATGTCCTACTGTCATGTCTTGATGTGATTTATGTCAGAGGCTGTGAAGTCGACTTATCTTCCCTCCTCTCCCAATTCTCTCCCCCCACCACCATCACCATCCCCACCTACCAACCCACCCCTACGCAGGGATGGCTCCCTCCGTCTCAGCCAGCCTGGCTCCTCCAGCAGGGACAAGGAAGAGAAGCATGAGTGGGGGTGGGGAGAACAGTGGAAGTGTGAGAGGAAAATTCCAGGCATCCACCTGTCCTGTGAAATTATGAGCATATGATACTGACCGTCAACCCAACTTAATGACTTTATGAGTATGAATATGGGCTCAAATAAGGACCAATAATATTTTGAGTAGTTTGAATGTTCAGATCAAGTATTTTCAATCTCAATAGTCCCGATTCTGTTTTTCAAAAAGACGCCCAATATGCATAGTAAAAATATACTGAGCAGCAGAGGATAGAATCAGTGTATCTGACACTTCAAAATAAGACTGTTGTAGCCATAATTTAGCACCTTATTTTTTCAAGTTACTGACAGAATTCCAAATTCCAAATACTGGAAATCCTAAAACTAATTAAAGTTACACGATCCACTAAAAGAGAAGATGCATCACTCCGTTGGAGTTGTTGGGACTATAAAAACACTCTGATTGTACAGCAGGGGGCTACAGCGTAGAGTATCTTCCCTCATAAATTATCTTTGGTTGAATATAGACACCAGCTGTGGAGAAAGCACTTTACCACACAACAACGGCAACGATTTATCATGTTACCAATGGAATAAAACTACATTAGTGACAGCTTATTTGACCTGCTTCCATCGGCATTTGTCAGTTTTTTGACAGTCAATGGCAGCTAAAAGTGAGAGGCTGCGTGTTGGATGTTTTGTGGTCTTTGCTATTAAGGAAATAAAGAGATAAGACACTCGAAAACAGATTTGTTAATGGTGAAACTGAGGTAATCAACTCAAAGTTACACATGCACTCACATATTTAAGCAACAAATAAAAATGTTGTAAATGCAGAGGCCCTCACTATCCAGGCCCCTCAGTTATGGAACCCACTGCCTCCTGTTGAACGTGCAACTTTTGGGTTAAAATGGACCTGGTCTGGTTTAACTGTTTATAAAGCCTACTTCATTCTAATGTATTACCACAAGTTTTACACATATATTTTTTATTAATACCAGCCTCAGCCATAGATCTAGTTTTTTCCCGAAACTAGATCTATTTTGGACAAATATATTTGATGCATTTTCATACATGTGTAATAAAGTTATCAGTCCCAACCCATTGACTGCATTATTTGGGGTCGTCCCTCAGGAGACACCAATATCTAGGCACCAGGCTGAGGCTAAAGCATTCTCCACTCTACTAGCTCGACGTCTGATACTCCTTAGTTGGAAGAAGGTCATGCCTCCCTCTCATAGGCACTGGGTGGAGGACGTGATGTCCCACCTCAAATTGGAACAAATTAAATACACTGCCCTAGGCACTACCCATAGATATTGTAGAGTCTGGCAACCTTTTCTATCGTACTTTGAAGATGAACTCCCCTTAACATAGTTTACCCCCCCCACCCCACCCCTTTTATTTATTTATTTTATTTATTTTATTTATTTTATTTATTTTATTTATTTTATTTTTTTTATTTTATTTATTTTATTTTTTTTATTTTTTTATTATTATTATTATTATTTATTTATTTATTTTATATATTACTCTGAATATGCAAATATGTGTATATGCATACATATGTATGCGTGTATGTATGACTACTGTTGATATTGAGTAACATATCTGTTTTATTTTCCTCATTTTTCATTTATTTTCATTTATTTTCTATTATAATTATTACTATTAATATTAATATTTATAGCAGTATTGGTATTTATATTTTATTCCATTTATTTATTTTGCTTTCCCTCTTGTCTGGGGTATTGAGTTCTACTGAGAGTGTATAATGTGAAAATCAATAAAAATATTTGAATAAGAATTTATTAGTACCTTGCATGAATTTGAATTAAACACGTTTTTTCTACAACTTCAACCCTTCCCCATCAGCCATTAATAATGATTGATTATGTTCTTTTTCTTTTAATTTTAATAAACACAGGTCAATTATTCAATTATTCTCAATATAAGAATATGTATCAGCTGCACAAAAATTTAAAAAGTGATGCATTTTATTTCCATCTTGTATACTGTGGGTCACATTAGGAAAAGTCTGCCTTAAAGAAATGTTTATATGTATATGTTTCTACAGCTTTAAAATGTAAAAATGGGCCAAATTTGACCCAGAACAGAATGTGAGGGTAAAATCATTTCTACACATTCACAAAGTTGCAACTCTCACACAGTTTTTCAAAAGTTTGAAAAGGGTGATTTACTGAGCAACCACCAACTTTGAAAAATCCAATCTTTTTTTCCAAAATCTTCTTTACCCTTTATATGAGCTCATGTGTACGTGCCTGTGTGTGCACATCCTCATCCCTCCATGTTCCCGTCATCATGCTTCTCCTTACTCCGGCCTTTGATGTGCTTTTAAAGTGGCCCATGCTCCCTCTGCTTTCCCTCTCACTTGACAATTGTTTATTAGTTTTGAAATGGTCTTAGAGGACCTTATGTGTCTCTCAATGGCATACTTAAAGGGAGAATAACTGGCTTTGAAACAAAGAGAGTCAAATGATAGGAAGTGGAGGAGAGGCAAAGAATAAAAAATGAAGGAGTGCTGTTAGAAAACTGTTTATGGTTTTTTATCTGGGTTATTATGGTGCAGTTTGCAAGTTGGACAGATATGTTGGATGGAGAGCAAGAGAAGAAAGAATGAAGAGAGTGTAGGAGTGTGAAGGAGAGAGGGAGCAATGAACAGAAAGACATACAAGGAGAGAGTATGAGAGAGAGAGAGAATAGGAAAAAGAAAGAGAGAGATGCCTGTAGACCACCCAGGTGTCCCGCTCTATGGTGGGTCCTTCACCATCTTCAAGTTGGATCCTGTTACTCAGCATCCACAGCAAAGCATGACACAGCATATCTAGACTGTGCTGGGGTCTGTCAGTGGATTTGGATTTCCATCTCTTCTATCCATTGCTGTCACTCATTAATAAATATGTACGATCTTGTACATCAACGTGCAATGAGAAGTTGTTTAGCAGCTTTAGCAGAGTCACTATATTCACCATGAGAGAAAGGAGGGCCCCATCAATCTGAGCAGCCAATGAAAATGTGCAGCTTTATCTTCCCTCTCCTCCTTCTTCTCCTGCTGCCTGGGTAAACATGGAGCGAGGAACTAGTGCGAGAAGCCCCACTTGAATTTGAATGTTTGTGTTGCAGCTGTGCATTGAGGCATTCACACCTCAGTGACACAACATCAGACGCGCAGCTTGTGGACAGGCAAGGCAGGCAACTGCTTGGGGCCCCAAGCCGTTAGGGGTCCCCCAAGACTCGGGGCCCAAGGGCTGTTTTTACCGAAATGTCTCAAATATTCAAATATTAGTGTATAAACCACAGTGAGCGCATCCCCCTCCCCCTTAAACAACAATGGGTGATTTGCAATGACATCTCAGTTGGAAACCTCCCTAAAGGGGCCCCATGTCAATCCCATGATTCCACCTCACGTTAACCTGTTTGATGCTAAATTATTGTTCTGTAAATTGGAAATGAAGCTGAAGGAAAATGAAGAGGAGCTATCCATCTGTTAGTGAGAAGAGGAAGAAAAAAGAGAGGATGAAGAAAAAAGAAAGAAAGACAGTGGTAAATGGAGCATATAATGATATAAGCATAACATTAACAGTAAATGACTGCTGTTATTGAACAAATGCTGTTACTTTGTCTAACTAACGGGGAGATAAACTTGAATAGGAGCTAACATTAGCGTCAGACATATATGTTTATGTGACCCCTGCATTAAACTGACGCTAACGCTAGCTGAGGCTAATACCAGCTTATGCAAATGTTAGCTGCTGTTCAGGTGTCTACCCGGTACGTTACTCTAACGTTAAGTTTCAAACGTAAAAACGGTATCGTTGTTACGTTCATTACTTCACGTTTTGGCTAGTTAGCAAGCGGAGCTGGACCTGCACTCCGTTGGCCGTGACCGACTCGAGTGTGGTGAGTGTGGCTTTGGCACTGGACGCGGTTATGGCCAGCAAGTTACAAATTAAAAATTAAAAATGCAAGGTTAACCTAACATTACTTGCTAACTAACAGGGTAAAGAAAATAAATAAGCTAACTTACAATGTTACAGTATTGAAACGGGGTATTCAGTATTATAATATCAGCATTGACCCCTTAACAGCTATTTACATGCTATAGTTTTTCTTAACTTTTAACTTTTTATGCAGTATTGATTATAACTGTGACTGTATGCTGTGTGGACATGGGTGTTTGTTGAAGGTACACAATGTATTGGAGTGATTTGGAGCTTTTTCTGTAACTAATAAAGTTGTGTAAGAGTTAATAGCTAGCGTTAATCTGTGAATCCTATCATAGCAATGAATAATGAAAGCTATGCCCAAGGAGAACAATTAAAAATCTCTCTCTTATCTCTCTTCAGGATCATTATTTAAATGTATGTCGACAAAACAGACAAAGTGCCCCTACCAAATGTTGACGATGAAAACCGTAAGTCCAGTGTCCCACTAATTGATAACATATGCGATGCCCTGAAAATATTCTTTATGACAATATACACAATTTTGCTTTTTGTCACATCAGTTTCAGCAACATCCACCTCCAGTTGGACAGTGGCCACTCCACCTGGTGGTTGTCATGAGCAGGAAGAGACACCAGAGGCACATCGAGCGCCCATTCCAAGTTATGATATTGATGACTGTGAATTTAATAAATCAATACATTTTACTTTAATTGATAGCTACCAGGGATGAAGGGTAAGGCTTAAGAAGGGTATGGATACAAAGAAGTCAGAGACAGAAATCCATAATTGAATATAAGTTGATGCTATTTCCTGCATTTATTTTCATGTATCTGGCAAATTACAAATTATAACAAAATTGGTTAAAATATGAGAAATGTACCATAAATGTGTGTAAATGATGCACTAACCCTATACTCATGCTTCATTTCCTTGGTAGAGACAGTATAATAAACAATGTCATCAGTAAAATTATATTCCTGTCTTTACTACAAAGAATGCTGTCCTTTACTGTATTTCCTTTGATTGATGTTCATTTCTTGCCACATTAACAATGGCTCTGTTGTATTCAAGTGTCCCAGTTACTCATTTTCTTTTTTCTTTCTCCTTGTAATTTGTTCTTTGTGTTTGTTTCTTCATTTGTTCAAGTCAACAGTTAAGCTCTTAACCTGTAAGAAAGGTGCTATATTAATAAAGTTTGATTGATTGATGACAGTGTGACACTGAAGCAGCATATAATACCTAATACCAGAATCCTAAAACTGAAGCAGCTAATTGGAATCCATCCATCATTCCTTTCATTATTTACACCTGTGCTTTTTTGTCATATCTCAAACTATCCTAAAAAGTGGTGCCTACATTACTCACAATAGCTGACCTCTTAAGGGATTTATTAGTTATGTTGCACCATTTACTTTGACTTAACCGCCTTTATCGGAATAAGAACTTCTTTCTCAATAAACTGTGCAAAGTTATCGTCCCGTTGACCAAGCTGAGCCGACAAGTTTTCCTCCTAACAGATAGCTCATTATCTCAGAATTTGACATTGCCTTGCCAAATAACTTTTTATTGAATGAACAACATGGCAGGAGGAAGTAAACAAACTGGTATAGAGAAGCTCCAAGAGCAACTGACATTGAGATAGTGATTAGCAGTCAATGAACTAGTCCTGTAAGTATTCACTGTCTCACCGAGCCCCCAGATCCACCTATTTCGCAAGGAGCAAACTAATGTCATTTTGTGTCTGGAGACCCCTCAAAATCTCCAGCATTGCTCCACTCAAGTCTGAGTAAAGATCTAAAAAGCCAGAATACGTGGACGCACTTGTGTGAGTATTGTAGTTTCTCTAGACAATTTGGTTTCTTTAACCCTTACATACTTTCAATGTATTAACTCATAATTAGTCTCAATTAGTATACATCATTTCAGAAGCACAAATCATTCATGAATACATCATCAGTCATTAATAATATAATGTCCTAACATTACATAACACTGGAGAACATAAGGCTTTCAATCAGTGATATTAAATGTGAATGAAAATTATTTTTGAATGGTGGTTTTTGAGTTTTTTGAATTAGTCAAACACTCAACAAAAATGTCTATCAGCTGCACAAAAACATTTTTAGAAAGGTGAAATATTTCCATTTTTATATCAACTGATTTTGTTTAAGTGTTTTCTTCTCTCAAATGTAAAAATGGGTCAAAATAGACCCTGAATAGTAAGTAAGGGTTAATAAGCGTTTCTAAAAGTGTACTCCACTAATTTAACATTATAATCCTCAATTATTGTGTGATTCATGTTGGACACTTTGAAAAAAAGGATGAAAATGTGTGTTTGTTTTAACTCCAGATGTTACAGAGGCTACAGAAGTTTGGTAATCTCACTTCTTTCTATCTCCACACCCCCAGATATGTTTTTTCATCTTCAGCCCCAACTGACTATGACTCATGTGATCACTTGAGTCATTTTATCCAATTTCACACAGCTCCTTTTGGAAACACAAAAGGCTCTATAGTATTATTTCACATATGTAGTAGAAGTCTCCCACACCTGGAAACACCAGCTATAATATGGAGATAGAAACTGGAATGTCATGGTAAATGGATAGGTGAATGTCACTTTTACCATCTGATCAATCTACCTCCATGACGATCTAATCATTTGTGCTCCACCATGAAACCTTCCAGTCAAAGTTCAGAGTTAAACACAGTTCAGTGGATGCTAATTGCTCCTACTTGGAAACCCTTTATTTAACTCATTTGTCTTCCCTGAAACTCTTCCCTGACTTTCTCCTGCCATCCCCTCTCTGACCTCCATCCCTCATTTCCCCCCATTCTTTATACCTCTTTCTTCTCCATTACTTTCTGCCCCCTTCTCCACTTCTTCCCCCCCCTCTCTGCCGTCCAGCCTCTTCCCATCTCTCTTCCCTCCCTCATTCTTCTTCTCTGCCATCCTCGGCAGGTCCTTCCAGCGATCATTTTTCAGCTGTGCCTCAGTCATGGTGGCGGCTGTCCCTTATCGGCCTACGAAGAGGCTAAGAAAACAGTGTGATGTGGGATCCTTATAGGACTAGATGGTGTAATTGCCTAATTGCTTTTTTTCTCCCGTCAGAGGGTTCTGCTTTCTGTCAGGCAGGCAGGAGCCCATAAACACCGGCCAGCTATTCCCAGCATCTCCTTCAATGTCACCGCTTTGTGCGGTTTGATTGGCTTAACTAGGAGCCAGGGCCTATCGTTCATTGGCTCCTCCCAGGATGAATGGCCCCGCTGACAGCCAATGGGGCCACAGCAGGGTGAGAAGGGTGAGTGAGAGAGTAAACAGCATTTTTCTGAAGTCAGGGACATGCAGGGCTCTCTTTGTTGGGAATTCCAAGTAATGTTTTTAGTTTTGGTTCCCAGGAGACTTCAAAATGATGACTCTATGATGTGATTAGTAACCATTTTACTGTTTTTTTCCATTGTATAGACACAGAAAAATGGAAATACGCACACAATTCTGAAAATTTGAAGCTTGTGCTTAAAAGCATGAATTTGTACTGCTAAACTCTAAGCACAGTTTCACTCTAATAGAAATTCTGAATCACATTTTTGCAAAACTTAAACATAAATCACATCATTTAGCACACTGTTCCCCTGGAAATGCCACACCCCATTACCCATTGGTCACGGCTCACCTGTTCATACTCTAAAGGCAAAAACACTTCAGTTAGGTGTCAGAACATAGAAGAGGGAAGGAACATAATTGACAAACGCACCATCATCAGTGTCCCTGGGCTGTGTGTGTGCAGCTATTGTCTAGGACTGGGTATTGTTTAAAAATTACAATATCAGTACCAATCCAAGTACCTTTAAAGTGATACTGATACCAATTGAGTACATCATTCAATATTCAATTCTATGCTTGCTTTACAGGCGTGTAGTGTAGCCACACTTTCAAGCATTTAGGTGGCATCTTAAACGTGCTTACTCAAATTCACCACGACTTCACCACCGAAACTGGGTTGTAGCTGCTGTGGCAATGGACAAATCACATATTGCATTAAATCGAAGAGCACTTGCATTGATTGGCTGTGAACAAGTCCATACAAATAGTCCCATTTTCTAGCTCTGGGTGCAAAAAAGATTGAATGTAGGTATCGTTTGACGGAGATGTTTCGATACTACTTGGTATCAATTTATTTTGTTCAATATCTTAAAGGTATTGAGGGCCTTTTGTGGGCCTATGAAAAACTTTTTTTTGTTGCTACATTTGACTGTATTCCAGTAACAAATTAAAAATTTGCCTTGCTACCTTTTTGTATTTGCACACTGATTTCGTCATTACACCCCAAGAAAGTTTTAGTTTCATAATTTCCTTACTGTAATGCTTCTCATTTTACTTATCAGTGGAATTACTGCCAGTTTCACCAAAACAGATAAAAACTGTTTTCTTCAGAAGTCTGACAAAGCTACAGTATCAACTATTAGTTTACAGTATGACTCTCAGAGACTGGGTTATGAGTTTAACTCAATTGGAGCTCATTGGATAGAAAATTGTGCACTGTAGTCTATTCTGATACAATAATAGTGTCAATGCAGTATTTATATGTTATATTCACAGTATTGTATTGCTATACAATATGGCAACAGTCTTTATTCTGTATGTACCATATATTGCAAATTAACTTACAAAGACCACGCCAACTCAGGTATGAGTTTAAAGATTTATCGTGACAATGGTAGAAGAGTTAGTGTTGGAGGGATGAAGGGATGAGGTTTGAGTGTCGAAGGGTTGGGGATGAAGGGTTGAATGGTTGGGGATGAAGGGATGATGGATGAAGGGTATGCAGGTGGATGTAGGAATGAGGGTGTAGGGTAAGGGATGAAAGAATAAGGTCAGAATCAGGGTCCTGGTTGGATGGACTGAGACGAAGGGTAGAAGAGCGGATAAGGTGTGACTTAAGTAATTCTTGTGCAGAAATTATGGAGGTATGAGGCGTGATCTCTGTTCCCGAAATTAGTTGTAAAACTAATCTAAACAAATCTATTTTGGTAGAAAAATAAACCTTTAAAAAGGAGAATGCTGCAATTGTACACATTTTTATACATTTACATGGCCTCATGAAGCTGTAAAAAACATTTATATGATAGCTGTGTGCATTGTTTTGGTGGAAAGAATCAGTTTTGAGGACAGGGAACATGATTGTGGGTGCACTGTTTCAACAAAACTGGTTAACTCTTTTCAGATTTGTGTTTGGACTTTTGGGAAATTGAGCTATATTTTCAGGTAACGTGCTTAAACGATTGAGAAAAACTGTAACAACAAGTACTCCTTAAACTTTACCGAAGACACGAAGATTTGAAATTGTAGGGTGTTACATGAAGGCCGTGGCCTAGAAACAGGGCATAAATCAGGGCAAAGTCTCCGCTTCTCTCTATCTCCCTCCTCCAACACTCCCTCTAACTCGAGCACACTCACTCTATCCAAGGCCAAGCAATCTGTCTGCTGTGGCAGGGAGCGCTGAGTGAGAGAGGGGCTAGCTGTACCAAGAGGAAGAAGAATTTGAGAGAAGAACGCCTAATATCGGCCATCCCAAAACAATCCTTTACCCACCTCTCTCAGTCTGTCTTCAGTCCATCAGTCTGGCTGGAAACCCCCATCTCATATATTCTCATGCCTCTCTCAGACCCTCTGTCCTCTGTCCATCTCTATTACCTTGAATGAAGATAAATGTGGACATTGTATGCTCAATGGCCATCAATTTCACACCATTTTTCTGTGATGGCATGCAAGTGCACAGGACTAAAAAATAAAGGGGAGTGACGAAGAAGAAAGAACGTGAAACAGAAATAGGTTGAGAAAGAGAGAGAGAGAAACACAGTACCACTACTCTTTTATCAGTAAAACCACGCACTAATCCAGGGGAGGAAGCCTGTAGGCGTCCTGTCGAGGAGGTAAACGCACACAGGAAACAGGCTGGTGCAGACAGGAAGCCAGTGGCAGCACAACAAAACTCTCACAATCCCACAAGAACGTCTGCTAAGAACACGCAAACACATCAGCTGTAGACAGTATGTGTGTCTCTGTGTTTTTTCTGGAAGTCTGCCTATATAAATGTGTGTGTGTGTGTGTGTGTGTGTGTGTGTGTGTGTGTGTGTGTGTGTGTGTGTGTGTGTGTATACAGTACAGTATGGAGGTAGCAGGTTGCAGTGACAGTGTTAACAGTAGAGAAGTGGAGTGGGGATGTGAGAGTGGGACTGGAACACTTTACCAGAGCTAAATCTCTCCATTAGGCTAGAGGTCATATAAATAGACAGGATATTAAAGAGTTTTATTTCAAAGCACATTTAAACCTCCTGTTGTCTTCCTGTCAACTGTGCAACTGTGTTTGTCCTCCTGCCTCAAAACTGACCTGGTCTGGTTTGACTGTTTATAAAGCATAAGGTATCTTTTTAGCCAACTTCATTCCAACTTTTTACTACAGGTTTTACACATATTTTGGGAAATTATGCTCAGTAGACCTCATTTAAATTCTCATTTTTGAGTTAATGCCTGACCCGAGGACAATAGGAAGAATAAGCACATTCACTGAACTCACATTTAACCGAAGTTTGATTTGAAAAGAATATACTACATAATTAAAACAGACTCATAGAAGATTAGAGTAACAACATTTTGGCAGCACAGATCCAAAGAACCGTTTTCTCTCTGTCTGACTGCTCTAATCTCTCCAACAAACCCTTTCTTTTCCCATGCTACTCACTCTCAACCTTATCTCCTTCCACCAACCCTCATTCATCCCTCCATCCAACACTTTGTTGTTCCAGTGAACCAAATATTAAAAATGCTGCGGTCCCTATGGTCTTCATTAGTGTTATTTGGGGTTTTTGTTGTGTTTTTTGTTTTTTTGCTCTATAGCTAATACATCATATAATTGCTTTTGTTTTTTTTAATCAAGTGAGCAGATCAGTGAGTCATACAGATAATTATGTTGTCTGTTGGTATCATTTAACAACCATATCACCACATAAATTACTGTGTGTGTGTGTGTGTGTGTGTGTGTGTGTGTGTGTGTGTGTGTGTGTGTGTGTGTGTGTGTGTGTGCAAAATATCGTAGAGGACACACAAGGAGAGGACCTTGAGTCTCAAACTCTTCGGTTCTTTCCTGTATTTTTACTGTATACACAGACCCTTAATTTGATAACTACATATGATAAAAGCAAAAATCACCCTCACACACACACACACACACACACACACACACACACAACACACACACACACACACAAACACACACACACACACACACACACACACACACACACACACACTTACTGAACTGTATATCAAGATTTGCGTTGTTTTCCCATAAAGCCCAGGGGACAGATTTGCCCTATGAAACGGACACACCATACACACACAGGTACACATTTACTCCACTTTCTTCCTCTTTTTGACTTGATTCTTCCATCTCATTGCCGCCTGCAGTACACCCCACTCTTGCCACAGCCTGCTCGCTCTTCTCTCTTCTCTTCCATCTTGCTGGTGTTTGAAATATTTATCCTACCTCTCTGTTTGTTTGACGTCCCCAGGTTTATTCATCGCTCTGGGTGGCCTGGACTGTGCTTGCCAGCTCCTGATGCTCTCTGGCTCAGCTATAGATAGGACACATTATTCTCAGTCACACTAATACGTACACCTACATCAGTGCTTTTTTTTTTTTGATCTCAGTAAGAAGTGGAAGGGGGTTGAAATTATTTGTGATGTTTGTATTTTGGTCATAAATGTAGCGTTCTGTGAAGGAATCACATTGGGATTATCAACTTGGTGGATAATCATGGTCCTCATTAAGACTGAATTCAAACACACTCACACACACACACACACACAGACCCTCACATTTGGATCATGTAGCTCTATATAACCATAGGTGCCAAAATGTCCATATATACATTCTGCAGGAGGTGTGTGTGTGTGTGTGTGTGTGTGTGTGTGTGTGTGTGTGTGTGTGTGTGTGTGTGCGCTGTGAATAATAACCATGTGTGATGCTGTTCTTCTGGCTTTGGTTTTTGCAAGTGTGGGTGTCCCCCCTTTCCCCTCCACCTCTTGATGATAGAACTTAATGTTTTAAAGACACAGTGAAACATATACAAAGTCACACACAACAGGGTTTTACATACACTGTGGGCACTCTATTCTTGGGAACTGGATTCTTTCTCACCACCTGTAAATTATGAGGAAAAATTCATGTGGCTTTTACTCTTGATGCAATCTCATGTGGGTCCTCTGTATTATGAATATCAGTTACTCATTCACGGCTGTTTGCTATAGCGTCTTTGGCTTGTACTGGCACAGTCTGCTCATGTTGGTTTTTGCAGTTGTACTTTTCTAGGGGTTCCAGTATTTTTCTAATCATTAAATTAAGGTGATGTAGAACAACCACATCCTATATTTTAAAATACATTCTCTTAATATTACTAATTTGAAATCTGAGATTTTATTGTTGATACTGTAAGGAATGGCAGGCAAGGAAATTCATTGCGTGCGACCACATTATGTCATATTTACAGTAGTCCTCTAGTCATCTGTTGGTTTTGTGTCATTTGTGAAACATGTTGTAACAGTGTTATTTCACTGTGTGAGGAACAGGAGCATTTTAGCATGATAAGTAAAAGGAAGAAACTGCAACAGCTAAGAAGTTAATAGAGTAATATTATCAAAATAAATGTATTTCAAGCTTGCAGTAATGGCTCTGACAGCTGCATAAAATAGTGGTGCAAATCATGTTAATGAGTCTTGGTTTCAGTACATATGTACACTCAGCCACACACACATGCAAAAAAACCCCAATGAAACAAGAACAGATTGGTGAGAAGCCCTGTAATATCCAGATCTCAGTTCCCAGCAGTGTTAATATTCAAACCTAAGGAGTCATTACAGCTGCTATAATACATTATCCATGGATCTAATGATAATGTATGTGAAAGGGATCAGCACTGTAAATATATATAAGGTGGCACAGGTTTTTTGAGTTTATTCAACTTTTAGAACAATTGCTGCCCAAGTGTTCAATTTCACATTGCCATTTATATAGTTGACGAAATTGCTAACTCAAAAATGTAAGTAGGTTTAACTGATTCACTTGTCTTAGAGTTAGTTAACTCAACTTTTGTACAAGCTGAAATATTAAATGATCTAAACCAATTATGTTGTTGGGTCAGTTTTTCAAATTATTTCTTTCTCAGGTCTCAGAGATTTAAACAGAGCTAAAATGAGAGTGAATATTGGGGCTTATTCACCAGATGGACAGAAAAACAATTCAAAATGAATGATAATGCTGCTACATGACTGCAGAATGTGTAAATAGGCAACTGTTGGCTAATAAATGAGCCATGTCAGCTATAGGTGATGGTATGTCTAATTTCATTAACTCAAAATAGCTCAAACAAATCAGTTTCATTTTATTCTGAGTGATCCTGCATATCTGATGATTTAAGTTCAACCAAAAAAAGGATCAAAAGAAACTGACAGAGACAAAAAGGAGCCATTATAATTCAGTGTTCAACGGTAAAATATACCTTTGTTTTTGTGTATGTGTGTGTGTGTGTGTGTGTGTGTGTGTGTGTGTGTGTGTGTGTGTGTGTGTGTGTGTGTTCCTGGGCTACCCTACAGTGTGTATCTAAACATGGGCATCGTTCCAGCAAGACACACTGAGGTAGCCACACAGTACCTATGCTCCACCCTCTCATCAAAGCTTTAGTCTCCCACGCCCATGCCATGTCTGAGTCCAATGGCCGAGGTTTAGTGACACGTGCGCATAAACACCTGCTCTCACATGTAACGGGTATACAGGCACACACACACACACACAAGGAGGGAGGTATATGAGGGAGGTGGAATACCACAAGAATTTCCATGCACACACACTCCACACAACCTTATCTGGAGATCAACAGTCTGTCCATGAGGACTGGCAATTTGGCATAGGAAGTCTTCGCACCCTTGTTTGATGAGGTCATTCACTAGAGCCAGAGATGGAGCTGGCTGATGTTGGGATGGTGGGTCATTTATATTCAAGGATTTTGTATGAGCTGAATGTAGCTGATTTGTGTGCTATGGTTTATGGTTTTATGTAGCGCAGTATAACAGAAACAAAGCCTCTTAAAAGCCAGTGTGTAGAAGCATGAATGCTACTTGATGGACACTCCTGCAAAAAAAAAAGAAAGAAAAAAAGAAAAAGCCATCTGCATTGCCTCTTGGAATTTTTTTTTTTTTTTGCTTTTAGAATAGGGCTCACACACAAAAACCACTCTCACCACCACCTCTGTATTCTCAAATGTTTCCAGGGGTGCACCTGTCAAAGCTGCCCAGGGGCCTCGCTATACGAGCTGGGACACTGTCAGCCATTTAAAAGCTATTACGATGCCTCCCTCGCAGAAATGCAAACGCTCCGTCAGATTCATAGGTGGCCATTCATTTCTGAAACGTCTGGTCTTCGCGCTTGCACGGCCATGCACTCCTCCCCCTAGTGCCTGACATGGAGAGAGCTGCATAAACATTTATGCAGCAGTATTTTTTAAAGGCCCTCTGCAGTGTCTTGTAAATCTGCCCGCTGCTTTGATGTCTTATCTGCTGGGCGTGTGTGTGTGTGTGTGTGTGTGTGTGTGTGTGTGTGTGTGTGTGTGCACGTGTGTCTAACTATTGTATTTTTAGCCATGCACTTTTCTTAATGCTCATCTTCAATACCTCTTCAATAACCCTAAGCCTAATCACTTAAGAAATGTATAGAAATAAAAATCTAAGTATCTTTTATATAGAATCAACCTTATGCTTATGTAAAAAGTGTGGGGGGGGAGCAAGTTTATTCTAATTTGATTGGTCAGTGTCTCCCTTTTGGAGTGCCCTTGAGCAAGACATTGAATGCCCCCCTACCTGCTCACAGTGATTTAGTCTCAGGTTGATTTATACCGCTGTCCTGCATGATACTCTGGACAGGCTTAACAGTGATTTAAGCTTTGGCCTGCAGAGTAAGAACAAGCCCACAATTGTGTCAGAGCCCAGAGTCAATACATTAGCTGAAGATTTTCGTGACACACACACACATACATACACACACATACACACTGCAAACTGTCCTTTTGGGAATGTTTCCCTTTTGAAAAACCACAGATAATTAAAGTATTTCTCTTACAGTCCTTCCCTCATGGGTGGGAAATAGATTAAGTAGTCAAACCAAACAAGATATCCAAACATTTTCTTAATATTCCCACAGAGATAGTGACAATGTCTTTCTGATTAGCTCCCCTCAGACCTATCGCCTCCTATACAGATTTGTTAAATGCTGTTTATGTAATGGAGAGAGAAGGAGAAGAAGAGCGACGACTCCGCTGGGGTGATTTACAAGCCTGTGAGTGTTTTAGTGATGGCTGGTGCGGGTCAAGGTAATGATCATAAATAAGAGGTGCAGAGGGGGAGGGGGAAAGGGTGGGGGGGGGGTAGAGAGAACATGTGAGAGAGAGTGGACGAACATCATAACAAGTCTAAGGACGGGTTCAAATTCCTTCAGCTCTCGTGGATGTCGTAACTTACAGCACCTTGTGTGTGTTGACCCAAAAAGAGAGCTGTGAGAGAAGCTGGTTGGCTCTATGCAAACTTATTTAAATTGTTCATCCTGCTTAGGAAACCTCAGCGACCAATAATATAGCACATCTCTTTCCAGCAAAATACAACACTATTGAATATTTAGTGCTCATTTTGAGGAGCCATTATAGTGTGGTTTTAGTGGCTCACAGGCGCCCCCACTAAGCAGGTAAATGCCTCTAGTGGGGTAGCCGGGTCCAGTATTGCCAGATTGGCCATTTTTCCATCCAGCTTGGCTAGTTTTTATTAAAGTGGTCAAGTAAAAATGTGTTGTTTTTTTTTCTTTTCTCCTTTTGATGGTTGTGGTGGGTGGGGAGAAATATAAATCTACTGAAACATATATTTGTACATTATACTTTCCAATAAAGAAATACAACAAAAATGGTTTGGGCTCCTCTTTGTACCATTTTGACAGTTTCCACACAAAACTTACATAGACTATATTCCACAAAAATTTAACTCATCTCTCTCTTAGATTAAGTTAGCTTGAGTTCAGTAAACTCATGTCATTTTGGAGTTGTCATAATTTATAGTTCCAAGCATCCATGTCAACATTACAAGTGGCAAAATTGGATTTTTTTTTTAAAAGCTCAAGTATGTACAAATATTCTAACAAATATGTAAACTTGCATCAAACCTAAATGTAATGGATGTGGTGTTTATGCACAATGTTTTAATCAAGGCCAATACTGTTATTATAATACTATCTTGATGACACACTCACAAGCATTTACATGAAAATCACATGATGTCACATGTCTACTATCATCATGGCTCCGTAAGACAATTTTATCATATCTATAAACTGTCTTGGTGATTTCGTGATAGAAGTCAAAAAGTTGAAAGAATCCTCCAGTGAATCACTCAAGAAAGGTAAGGCAGTTTTATTTATATAGCACATTTCATATAGAGACACAACTCCATGTGCGTTACATAAAAACTAAATATCAATGGATGATTAAACAGTAAAAATTGTAAACATTAAAACATACAATTAAAAAAAGAAAAACCTAATTATAATAAAAAAGAAAATAAAGTACAGAAAAATACTAGACTAAAATATAGCATCAAATATGAGTTTGCAGCATAAAATAATGACTTGCTTTAAAATAATTTAAAGGACATAGAGTGCAAATGAAAGATTCAAATGTAAAGTGCTTTAAAAGAGCTCAATCGTAAGCACAGGAGAAAAGAAATGTTTTTAACCTGGATTTAAAAGTGTTCACACTTGGAGCTGATTTCAGTTCTGCTGGTAGTTTGTTCCAGTTGTGGGCAGCA
This sequence comes from Scomber japonicus, assembly GCF_027409825.1. NCBI lineage: Eukaryota > Metazoa > Chordata > Actinopteri > Scombriformes > Scombridae > Scomber > Scomber japonicus. Next base: position 5,487,291 of record NC_070581.1, on the reverse strand, counting down.
TAACAGCTAAAAGTTGCTTCACCATGTTTAGTTTGAACTCTGGGCTCAACTATCTGACCTGAGTCAGTAGATCTACTGGGTTTATATTCTACTAACATGTCATTCATGTATTCTGGACCTAAACCATTCAGTGGTGTGTAGACCAAAAGCAGAACAACTACTTTGTAGCTGCAGCTGTTTAATGCTCTTTTGGGGGGAGTTCAATCAGAAGTCTACCGGAGATGAAAGCATGGGTGAGCTTCTCCTGGTCTGTTTGGGACATAAAACCTTTGAATCTGCATATGTAAGCTGATAGAAGGTTGTTTTGGTGATTGAAGCAGAGGTGTGTCATTGTTTTGTTGCTGCTGGAGTGACCGGTTTCATCATTTTAATAGACATAGTTTAATTGCTGAAATTGATATGATTTGTGTTTGGACATACTCAAGTGATGCTATTCTTTTTATCTGAAACTTAAATCAGTCAGTAAGCAATGAAAATGTTTTGCTCTTGATCTTGAGGTCTCTAAAATTCTCAATATTGCTGTCATTGATTGTTATAGGACAACTTCTACCTTCTAATCCAGCTTCTGTTGGGATTGAATTCTAATTGAATTGTCATTATTGGAGATCTAAACGGGAACAGGCTTCAACCAATATCTTATTATCTGCTCATTGTAACTCAATAAATCTCTCTCAGATTGCTTGACCTAATTTGAAATAATGTCTAATTGATCTTATCTTAACCATGTTCCTCATAAATACACAGCTGCTTCTGTATTCACAAATAACATTAGTGACCACTGTGTTGCTGCCACAGTTAGAAATACAAAAATGACCCAAACCAATTCAAAACATCATTGTAAAACGTGACACAAAATATTATATGGAACAAGGATTTTTGAAGGCCTTTGACCTTCTTGTCTGGAAATTCTTCTATGATGGTTTTACTGAGTATTAATTCAGACTGGCTGCTCTTCGGGCAACTGCACAATACACACACAGTTACAATTAGAACAGCCAAAGCTAATTTGGAAGACAATTAAATACTAAATGGCACAGAACTTCCTCCGTGCATTGTTAAGGACTCACATAAAAGCTCTGATAAGGCTGAATTGTTATTATTTCATTGCCTCTGTTCCTTATTGGACTCTCTCAGCGTTATTCATGAGAATTCTCCTAATGTTTGCTTTGACGGTAATATCACAGTAAGTCAGTCTTTTAGTTTGAATCCAGTTACAGTTCCAGAGGTGCATAAAGCCTTCCAACTTTTAGACACTAGAAAGTTGGTCGGTCCTGATAACTTCAAGCATTACCCTCTAAAGCTATCAGCTGATATATTTGCACCACCTTTGACACATATTTTTAATCTCTCCTACAGTCCTAAACAGTTATAGGTCAAGCTCCAATTTTCTGACCTGGTTAAGGTTCTGAAATCCTCAGTAAGTGAACAGCTGAAAGAGTTCTTATCTCTTAATAATGTCTTATCCAATTTTTAATCTGGCTCTCGGAAAAAAACACAACAGAACAACATGCATCACTGTACAGCCCTTTTCATTGACTTATCTAAGGCTTTTGATACTATGGATCAAGCAATATTGAAGCAAAGACTTATCAGTGTTTGGACTGTCAGAACAAACTGTTGTTCTGAAAATGATCTAGTTTGTGCAGGCAATAGGTCAGAAGGTATCACTTCTAGCTCTGTGTATCAAAGGGTGTACCTCTGGGATCAGTCCTGATAGCTCCTTTCCATTATACTGTATGTATTAACAGTCTAGATCAAAGTGTTTCCAACATGAATGTTCACTTTTATGCGGATGATATTGTGATTTAGTGCTCTGACACTTCACCAAACTAGGTTCTTTGTTAACTACCTTGTGTGATTTAAAACTTGTTTTCAATGCTGGAAAAAAAACTGTGAATGCACAATCAAGACCTTGAACATTCCATAATTATTATTGTTTATTTTTCCTTTTTTTAATTCTATGTCATTGTTGTTGTTTTTAATGCTAAATTAATATATATATATATATATGTATGAATGTATCTATATATGTATATGTATATGTATACATGTAAAATTGTGTGTGTATTTGTGTAGGTATGGGTTTACATATGTGTATTGTATATATATATTAGTATTTTTGGAATACTTATTTCTCACACTCTTAATAGATGCAAGCATGAATGCACAAATAGTTTTATATGAGCGTATGTGTATGTATATGTGGTAGTAGGTGTGCCCATACAAGGTTTAAGCATGTGAACTGTGTGTTAGACTGTTATGGGGGGATGTTATATGTTTTCTTTGTTTTCAATTAAATCAATAAAGAAGCATTGAAAAAAAAGAACCTTCCATCCATCGCCACTTTTCATTTCTCTGAGATTGAATCTGTATCTCGATGCAAATATCTAGGAATTGAGGATTCTCTCTCTTTGCACCTCACATTAAGCAATCGGTTAAAAAATTAAGTTGAAATTGAGCCTTTATTTTAGAAACAGGTTTCCTTTTCCCTTGAAGACAAAAAATGACTAATTTCCGCCGCCTTTATGTTTGTGCTGGTCTATGTCCATGCTGCACCATTGCTCTTTGTATGCTCAGGTTGGATGGTCTGCCTTGTCCCCCCATAGACTCAATCATTGGCATATTCTTATTTATAAGGCTATTCATGGTCTGCTTCCATCTTACCTATGGATCTCCATCCTTCAGAAAAGTAAGGTAAGGTAAGGTAAGGTAAACTTAACTTTATTGATCCCCCTAAGGGGAAATCCAAAACTGACAAGCAGTAGCCTTGTAATGGTGAAGTAATAGAAAATAAAATAAAAAAAGATAAGATAAATATACTACATACTATACTATATATATAATAAACAATCTTTAAAATAATCTAATTATATAAATCTATAATATACATAAATTCCTTATACTATATATGCTACTATGTATACTACATTGCATACATATACTATGTATGCAATGTTCCTGGTATTAAACAGTAAGGACAGCCTCAGTCTTGTTAGTGGGAGAGGGCGGTACTGGGAGCTGTGGTGTTGTACATCTTGATGGCTGCTGGTATGAAAGATACTTTATGATTCTGTAATTCATTCTTTGTTTTCATCGTATATTGTTATGTACGCTGTTAATTGTGCCGCTGTCTGTCTTGGTCATGCTCTCGTAAAAGAGATTTGTAATCTCAATGAGACTTCTCCTGGTTAAATAAAGATTAAATACAATTTTAAAAACTAAAATAAAACATATACATTTTTAGGTAGAGGTTAGTTGTATAGTAAATACAATAACTGTGTAGGTGTTACCCACATTAGCTTTATCACACAGGTGTGACAAAGCTAATATATTACCTCTATAGCATGGAAGTTTTAACAGGATGATCCACACATCTAGCACAGCAACCTATCTATCTAACCCTAACCCTAACCCTAACCCTAACCCTTCTACCTGGAAACTAGCGAGCTCTTACTAAAAAGGTAAAAAAGTGTGAGTACTGTAATGTGTATATTATGTGCATTATGTTACATTTTCTTGTTTCTTACAGTTGATTCAATGTCCAAGTCAGGAAAAAAAAGTAATTTCAAGAACAGATTCAACTGAATGTGTCAGCTCAGACAGGCAAATACACTGACACACTATCACACCCACATTCATAGAGCCACAGACAGGTCTGTGTTATAGTACCAGAACGCTCTTGAGACAGACTCACCCTGTAAAATACACACATATTCTGATAGGATTGTGCTGTTGTAGCTTTTGTGTTTGTTCATGTTACTCATGTCTCTGTTGGGTTGGCTGTGCTGAACAGAATTGCACAGCACTTCTCTGCTATCAGTTCATGACTGCACAACCTAAGACTAGATGGAAAATAAATATTGCACTTTCCATTTAGCAAACTACTGTATGTACAAGTGGTAATGCAATTTGTACATTCTTCCTGAAAGTTCTTATATGGAAATATTAAAATGTGTACTTTGTGCACCTGCTGGGTGTGATGCTGATATTATTATGCATTATTTTATTGTTTTAAGATGTCATTAAACTTAAATGTGTTCAGCTTTAAGACTAAGAGATATGCTAAGGAGGAATGAGTATTTGAAGAAGAGAAACAACTGTGATACTTGCAGGATCCCCCTGCAAATACTAAACTCATGGTCACCTGCTCATCCTCCCCAAATCACAAAACTGCCTCACCCTTCTACATGTGACTTCCCTCAGTGAGGAGTCACTCATTACCACCACTGCCTTAGCGGAGTCTGGCAAAGTCATCATAAACTGAAAGGCCTCAAAGATATTGTGCTCTCCTCACTCCTGTTGATCCTCTATGTGCTTCAAGGTTCAACTGGGCCCTCTAGTGGATTAAAATAAACATTACAGTATTAGGTGAGGGCATTCAAGTCAAATCCATTTTGTAAACGTCAGGTCAGTGGACTAAAGGTTGAGAATTCTGTTGGTAAAATTTTAAAGATACCTTCCAGACATATTTCAAGAAAAATGTTTTTAATAAATAATTCATGTCTGAGATGATGATATCTCACAAAAAAGTTTAAAAGCCTGCTTTAAAATGCTTTAAATTTACATTTACTCATTTGCCCTCACTGTGAAATCCAAAATCTGTGAACATGAAAGTATTTTTCAGTTTAAAAGTTGAACTGCTGGCCACAAGATGTCTCCTACTTCACTGAGAAGTCTGTTCTTAGTGTATGTAGAAGCTTCACATTGTTTAGTTGGTATGCTGGGCCATTACTGGCTCTGAATTAGTTGTTTACAAATCATGCTCAAAGGTACATGTGTTAAACTGAAATTTAAGGTACATCATCTGAGAGCTACAACTTCAGACTGATGTAACAACTAGAAAAACACAATTTTGATTGGAAGAAGACATTAACTTGGCCCACAAAATTCAGCCATATTACACCAATTTTAGCTTCTCTTCATTCATACAAAATCCACACTAGGTGACAGTTTTAGGTGCTAGTAATGATTGTAAAATCCACAATAGACATGTTCCCTCATACCTCAGCCCCTGCAGTCAGAGAGCTGCTGACATGCCCCTTTCCCTTAGAATAATCTCCCAGCTGACATCTGACTCCATTGAGTCCTTCAAATCCAAACTTAAAATTCATCTTTTCAACTTTTTGCCATCCAAGGAAGTAATGCTGAACGCTGAATGCCTTCTCTAACCTCCAGACCTCACAATGTGCCCCATATGTTTGTTACTGTTATAGTTCACAATAACTAACATCATGAACTGCCAGCAGTGTCCTCTGGTAGATGTGTGTTTTGTAATTGGAGGGATGAGCTCAGCTCAGCTGTGGATCTAGACAGCAAGCTCTCATAATATACTCCATCATGACTTCAGCCAACACATGAAGCTTGAAAATAGGAAGACACCAAGGCACTCATCAGGACATGTTAAAAACTGTACTTCTACGCGTTTCGGATAAGGAGCCTTCATCAGGAAGTGAGAAATGAATCTGTAACAAGTCATTGTTCAACAATTTGTTAAAAAACAAATGACATCCAACAGGTGTGGACAATCAACAATTAGCCAGTGGCAGACTCAGACAAAGGAAGCCTGAACCACACAGGGTAACCAAAAAACAAAATACAGGTGAACAGCAGGGGGCCTCGTATCTCACCAGGGGAGTAGAAATCACCATTGAAGAAGAAAATCAAACATCAAACACATAAGCAAACAATGGAAAACAATAAATGCATGTATTCACAGAAAATGGCAATACTCTAAATCATCATTGAGACCCGGATAAAGGGTTGCTTTTGACTTGAACATCCAAAAACTCTCTCGTTGGTTAAGTTGTCTAAGTCTATTGCCTCCCCATATAGTTTGTGGTACATGATCAATACCTATAGCCCTGAGGATGGAGGGATCACTGTTGTGTTTGTCCAAAAGATGTGTGTTTTGTAATTAATGGAGTAAAGTCATTAGTAGTGAAATGAAATGTGGCTCCATATCCAGAGCTCCAGACCAACAGCCTCAGCTCACTGTTCATACTGAATCCTGAAGCAACCATTTCACAACAAGTATTGCTTGGATTCATCAATGCAATACTCTGCATTGAGGTGTGACCTCAAGCAGAGTCAGCAGAGTAAGATGTTCAAACCAGGAGACACTTGACATATTTTATTCACTGCTGCACTTCTATACAAAACTCTGCATGTTTTTAATGGCTTCATATTCTGTCTGAAACTTCTATAAACACACTTCTATCAATTTGTTTTAGATTTATAGAATCATAAAATCATTTGTCACATCCAGTCAGATAAATGTCTTCATGTATGTCTCTGATCATGTTGCACAGGACTATCACAGAGGGATGGAGGACATGAGGAGACACATGGAGGGTGAGATGAAGTAGATGGAAGACAAGATGAAGACCATTGTAAAGCTCAAGGTCCTGAAGGAGAGACAGACCTAGGCAAGTGAACCACAGTAGCTCCTCAATGAGAAGAGGATGCTACAGAGGAAGCTGTCTGACACTGAGGCAGCCATCGTGATGTTGGAGACAGACGTCAACAGCTCAAAGGAGATCAGCTCCATGAATCAGCAGCTCTCCCCTCTGAATGAGAAACATGATTCATCCAGAATCCTCTTTAGAAGGGAGCTGCAGAAACAACGCCAGAGAGCCGAGGAGGAAATAAAAAAGAGAGATGAAGGGATCAAGTCTCTTCAGCAGAGGGTCCACACTCTGGAAGAGGACATAGAGAGGACAGCGGCCTCTGCTAATGAATCCAGCTGGCAGGATAATGTCAGGGATCTTGAGGTTCTCCTCTGTGACAAGGAGAAGGAGATCAGCAGGGCCTCTGAGAAACTTTGGCCCTGCTGAGTGAAACGCAGTCTGCTCTAGAACAGAACAAACTGACATGTGAAGCGCTCGCTAAAAAAAAACTCCAACAGAAGCTGTCTGAGAGGAAGGAGACCTACCAGAAAGACCTCTCAAACATGAAAGAGAGTTTCAGGAAGGAGCTCTCAGAGAAAGAGGACACCAACAGAAAGATTTTGGCAGAGATGGACGAGAAGTACTGGAAAGAACTCTCTGAAAATGTAGAGAGCTGCCAGAAACAAGAAACAAGAAACAAGTCACCTCTACTACTATTAATGTTTGCAGTACTCACACAATGCAGTAACATTTAAAGAGCCATATTGCAGATTAAAGTTTTTATAAAATTGATATGTAACCTTGTCTGAAAAATACCATTTGAAAAGTTGATGGAGGATTTCATGTTTTATAAGGCATGAAGGTACGAATTTAGTCAAGCTGTGCATCTGTACCATCCAAAAAAATAGTCCCTGGCTCTGGGTGCCCAGGATGCTCTGGGTGCCCAGGGTGCTCTGGACTTAGCCCCAGAGCTTGTCAACTCCTAGATCCACCCCTGCTATTAAGCCTTAGTAATTACAGTCCATGTCTGTCCTGCTGACAAGAATGTTGCTCCCAAACCCAACCCTGTTTGTTTGTTCTCTAACAGCCATGTGTGTCCACGCTGTGCTTCCTCTCTCTCGCTCTCTCTCTCTCTCTCTCTCTCTCTCTCTCTCTCTCTCTCTCTCTCTCTCTCTCTCTCTCTCTGTTTTCATCTGCTTCACTCTCTCTTTCCCTCTGGCTGTCAGTGCCTCCTTCCAGACATCTTGGATCTGGGTCTCCATAATCCAGGAGACTCAACCGCGTCTTATCTCTCTCTCTCCTTAAATGTGTGCTTCTTGTGTGTCTGTGATCGAGGGATATGAGTTCAGATTATGATATCAAAAAGGTTAAAAACTGTATTAACAAAACACAAAACTAAAAGATGAAACTAAAAGCTGAGTGATGGACCAATGAGTTGAACGAGTGAGAATAGCAATAATATGCTCAGCACACAGCATCACACAGGTGCCACAAATGAGTCAGTGAGCTCAGCTACACCTAGTTATCAAAGACACACACAAAACAATAGCAGACAGTCCTATGCAACATGTGCTATGAATAGCAAACACAGAACGTGCAACTATTAATGTGTAAAGACTTCAGTCATGAGATCATTCCTCTCATGCTCATGTTGCATTCCTGTCATCTAAACAAAGGAAGTGAAACAGGTCTGGAGGTAGCAATAGGATTAGAGTCAGGGCTGAATTGCTTTACAAGGTTATAATGTTTTAAGTTAGTCTTAAAACAACAAACTCCTGTTCATAGTGACTATTAAAGGATTCAAATGTATTATCAGTGTAAATGATGGAGGACTGTATCCACAGTGTGTCCACACAGTCATTTAAAAGTAGATGATCAGCTTCTATTGAGCTTCATCAGTCTGAGTCATAACAAGTGATATCTGACACATTTACAGTCTTTTTAGCATCAAATTCCCTCTTAGTGTTTCCTGTTGAGCTGTGGCGGAAGTATATTAACAAAAAGACTTTGGTACTAAAAACACTTTAACGTTGAAACATAGAAGATGAAGATTTGACTCATTTGGACGCTGAAGCTTCATATTAGCTTCACATCAACTTTTAAATATGTTTACACAGAAGGAGGAACAAGGAATTCCCCATCACTTCAATTGTTAGCACAGTATAGAAGAATCTTCTAGTGGTCAGTATGAACAGCAAGAAAAACCTGTTTGGGTGTTCATTTGGACTGACTATTGTAAAACTTCTATCCTTTCAGGTCATCGTAGCTTTTGGGGCTTATTTAACCCTTACACACTGTCTAATTTGACCCAGTGTTGTATTTGAGACAAGAAAAAATATAATTTAAAAACTTTTTCTTTTAGCCCAAAATTCGATGACTTTGCCTTATATGATCCAGAATACACAAATATGGAATTATTTCAACTTTTTGTGCAGCTGATACACATTATTGCTGAGTTTTTGATCCATATTTATGCAAAAAAAAAAACCTGGAAGAACCCACTCTCTCTGCTCTATTATGTATAGAGATATGAGGGCAGCTACATAGAGGTGGAAGTAAAGCTGAAAGATTAAAGATAGATTTCTATTCGTTTCTTCGTGGCCAATTAGTTCTAAAGTTAACATTACAGGATTAGATGAGCGCCATGCATTTTAACACCATGACATGCTTTATGACAATAGAAACACGTAACACATAAACATGTTATTGTATGTCCATTCTCTGTTAATCCTCCTGCAGGTGAGTATCTTTATGGTACCTGCCTTGAGAGGGAGCGGCAGTTTCAAGATGAGGATGACGATGAAGATGCTGCCCTCGGCCCAGTTAAGCCGGTCGTGAGGAATCCAGCTCAAGGAATCAGGAAATGGCTTTTTTCCCACATCAAGTGTTACATCACATTTCGCTTTCGGAGACAATACACCCGCTGTTGCCATTGTCTGTTGTTTGCCATCGAATTACGACAGTCAGTCGGTCCACTGCTCCCTGTCTCTTTTCTCACACACAGACAAACTGCCTACGCACATCATTCAAGATTTAATTTCTTTATAGCAAACTGGAACAATGGACACACCCCACCTCTATGTCACACACCTATACAGTTGCTCGGTGATTGGGTTAGCCATCACATGCTGATCAAAAGAAGTAAATACACTCTAAATACTTATTGTTTTCAGGCTGAAATTTGATGACTGCTCCTTTAAACATTGGATTGTAGCTGATACATGTTATTTTTTTAGAGTTTTTAACCTATATTTAGTCACATTCTTCTTTCTCCATACACAAGAAGTGTAAAAGCTGAATAATAAGCTCTGTGAAAAGCTCCATTAAGGCTTAATCTTGCTTATTATCTGTGACCGATGACGTATTCACAAACTGTTTGTGGTGCAGAAATTTGATAGAGACTAATTATGAAGGGATACTGTGAAAGAGTCTGAATATGAAGTGTGTGAGGGTTAAAGCTTGTGGCTTAGTGGCTCATTGTCATGCTCCAAAGATTTATGATAGCAGTAGTTTAACTCCATTTATAAATATTGCTTAATAATCAGATAAAAATCATTTAACACCTTCCCTTCACCTTCTGATTTGTGATCAGTTGGACCATTAGCAGGGCTTGGCATAGGACTGTTTTATATATATTTTTCTTTCAGTTAGTTTTGTCCCTCTATCCTCTCAGGGCTTTATGGGGCCGGTTGAGCCGGTTATGTGGGATTTCAGCAGAACAGGAATATCAAGGAAGAACTTGCCCAGGCCTCTGTGTTTGTGTTCCTCAAGGGGACGACTGCTCCGACCGGTTTTCTGGGGTGGAGAGATGAGAGATGGGAGGGTGTGGGGCGTTCTCCCTCACCTTGTTCTCTTCTCTCTTTCTTTTTTTTCTCCTTTTATCGCTCTGTCTGTCTGTATATTTCACTCTCCCTCCGTCTTCTGTATCACTCAGTCCATCCCTGAAGGCTGAAGGCAAGTAGTGTGGCTGGCAAGAGTTTCTCCTCACCACCACCACCATCACCACCACCACCACCTTTTGGCTGTATGAGGTGAGTTACCCATTGATTAAGTGCTGACTTGTGTGTAGGCCTCAGCAGATTGGCTGACAGGTGGGTAGGGTAGGTGCTGGAAGTGAGGGCAAAGACTGGCATACAGGAAATGTTCATGGCCTTATCAGACCTTATCGTGCCCATTACCGACTCTCTCTCTCACTCTCTCTCTCTCCCTCTCTCTCTCTGTGTGTATGTGGGAGTTTTAGGGTCAGTTACCATGCTTTCTTTACACTGTGTTATTATAAAATACACTCCGGCACATTTACAATACATAATAAAGGGTGAAGTCTATATAAATGTTAGCCACTGATAAAACCTGCTTGCTTAGAGTTAAATAGATGGATTTAATTAAGCGAACACAATGCACAGTAGAAAGACTTGCAAACCACTTTTATATATGCCTAGAGGTTCAGATTGTTGACTTTGGAGATGTATTTATAAGAGCGTGTGTGTGTGTGTGTGTGTGTGTGTGTGTGTGTGTGTGTGTGTGTGTGTGTGTGTAGGGTGGAGCTCACTAACAATTGTAATAGACTGAATAGAATAGTCTTCATTTTTACATGTCTTAATAATGTAATAATGTGATTGTCATTCCGGTCTACGTGACACATTATTCATCAGACATGGTGTCAATGAAAAGTCAGGGTTTTTTTTCTAACTCAGACAGTGACTCTAGCTTAATCAGCTGATATTAAGAATGAGGTCAGAACATCCAAAAAACATCCTCACATCTGATTGAAGTCAAACAGAAAAGCTTCCAGTGTGGATGGGAGATGTTTTAGAAAGGCTTTACAGTCAAAGCTGGAGCAGTGACACGTGCAGCCAGTTTGTTATCTACACACACACAGAATGTACATCTCTCTTTCTCTATAGGCGTGTAGCATCCAGGCTTACATATTTGTGTAACGACATAGAAATAATACTTTTCTGTGTGTGCGTGTGTGTGTGTGTGTGTGTGTGTGTGCATATAATGATCTTAGAGATATGAAGGCACGCATATAAAGGCAGACAGGTCTTTTCTTGCACTGCTGAGGTGATGTGAACAGCCACTCGTCTGACATATCCTGACATGTCGAGAGAGACACTGTGATGCACTCTGACGAATCAAAACTGAAAATAGCATTTAAATGCATTTGTTCAGTGCTTTAAAGCGACTGTGCATGCATGTGTGTGTGTGTGTGTGTGTGAATGTGTATGTGTGTGTGGTTGAATTTAGTGATATTTAAATGTAAGAATAGCGGTAATAAGGATTAAGAGACTGTGAAGGTGACACAAACATGCTTTTTCTAACCCTAACCCTAACCCTAACCCTTTTTGAGAACTGGTTCTGGTTTGTTGTTTATAGCTAGGCAGAGCCATGGAAGCCCCTTTTTATGACCTTGTTTTCATTGTTGTTGTCTTATATCATGACTTGTGTGTTCAGAAAATGTTTAACCCTTATATACTGTTCATATTCTGACTCATAATTAGTCTCTGCACCAATTCAGTTATAGGATATAATGAACACAACATGTTTAAGTACTGATTTTTAATATTTCTTTAAAAAACACATATAAAAATATGTATCAGCTGCATACAAATTTTAAAATTATGTATTTTATTTCCTTTTTTGCATACTGTGGGTCACATTAAGGGAAAGTCCAGCTATAAGAAATGTATGTGGTGTTTTTCTGTACCGCTTTCAAATGTACAAATGGGTCAAATGTTACCCTGAATAGTATGTAAGGGTCAAGCTATGGGTTTCACACACTTGATACACTTCTATTTTAGTCAATACAGCCGTCTACATAAGATGTATCTTGGCTAGTGCTTTACATGCCTAACTGCAACCAGCGGCCCATGTCAAAAAAGGGATACGAGAGCATTGCTTACACACTGAAGATGGTCACTAGAAGACTGCAGATACATTTGTGTGTCCTCCTAAGTATAGTGTGTCAAAATGAATGAAAGCAAATTGCAGCTTTAATGGTGCAAATTCAGTTGAATGAGGCCCTGAAGTGTGTTGTTCTATGCAGGGTTATTATAGTTTTCATTAGTTTTTATTTTCTAGTTTGTTTGTTTTTATTCAGTTTAGTTTGAGTTAGTTTAACAAGTGATTGTGTATTTTCAGTTTAGTTTTTCATGTATTAGGAGGAAAGCCTTGATTAGGATGGAATAAAGCTGACACTGAGGTAAGGTTAACTGTGTGTCTGACTGTGAGCTTCCAAGCTGGACTTTCACATTAGTGAGATTTTTCCCTTTTAGCTGTATCCGATAAATCTTCCCATCGCTCTTCATCGCCACACTTTAACTTTTATCCACTGCAGCATTGGAGTCAAAATATTCCCATATTGGGCTGTTGGGTCCGAAACAACATCTTTCTAGAGAATCATAGATTGCACATCAAGCATCGTCTTATGCGTGATGCGGCAGCCGACGTCCGCTATGGTGCCACCTACTGGAAGCAGCCCATTATCTCAAGAAGTCAAACTGAGCAGGACGCAGTCGGAATCATTTTTATTTTTATTTCAGTTAACTAAGTTATTTTTTAACTGATAGTTTTAGTTTTAGTCTTAGTTTTCATTAACTGTAATAATTAACGGGTCCTATGTTGTATATGTGTAACTACAATGATTGTGTGTTGGGCCCATGCCTCTGCACAAGCTGTGTAGAAACTGATGGGGAGACTGAAGCTGAATGCTGCAAACACTAGGCAGCCTCTGCAGACACTGGTAATTGAACCTGTCAGTCTCATGTCTGAATAAACAGCCGCATTACTTTTTTTTTAGTCAGTAATCATAACACTGCAGCAAGACAAGTTTTTCTTCTAAGATTACTGTATGAAAATCACTTCTATCACTATCTCTCTTAGAAAATAAAATCAGTTGAATAAACCATGAAACACTATGAAATAGCCTATTTGAAGTTGATGAGGAGTCTCCTTATATCCTTAATTAGCTCTCTAATAACATTTAATGATGATATGACATCTAAGGCTTAAATAGAAAAGTAAATATTGAATCCATCAGTGATGCAGTATTTTTAACTATTGCTGTTCTCAACAACTGTGACTCTCTTTTTCAATTATCATGTAAGGGTGAAGCTCTTTCCATACAGTAATATCGATATTTAATATCAACTATTGAATACTGATAGTGCCTGTAGTGTGAGGAGAGTGTTCTGATACCAGACTGACCAGAGAGGGATTCTTTATCCATCAGATTCACAGAGAGCAGAAGTGATACATATTAACAGGGGGCCTATCATGCTTTTCCTTATTTTCAGTCATATGTATAATGTTATAATGTTGGATGTTCATGTTAAAGTGTCTCCACATTTTTTTCTACTTTCAGTTAAAGTTGTAATCAGCTGGTAACAGATTTCTTTATATGATCATCTGCACAGGATGAGTGTTCCGTCTTCTGCTAACATTAAGTCAGTTGCCAGGCTGTCAGTGTAAATAAGACACCATTCTAAATGTCTCTCCTGGTACAATAAAGGTTAAGTAAATAAAAAACCCAAGCTGGCATGCTGTGAGTATTTTTTCATTACACAGCGAAGCCAAAGTAAAATAAGTAGTTTACCAGTTGGAGGTGTGAAACTCTTCATCAAACATCATTATCACTGTGGCTGTTTCTGCCTGTACTATTCCTCCCAGCATTATTCCTGACTGTTTTTAAATTTTATTTAATTTCATTTCTTCATAATAAAAGTCTCCTGTTATTTAGTCATTTCAAAGCCTCTTGGCAGGCTTCCAGAAGGCTGGCCAATCAGAACAGAGTTTTCTACAGGAGGGGGGCCTTAAAGACAGAAGTTGGTAAGACTGCCTGTTAGAAACAAAAGCCACAAAGGGCCAGTATGAGATAAACAAGTCATAAATAAATCATGCAAAGCTACTCTAATCGAGTCCCATAATAGATACATAGAGCTGGAAATTCTCTAAATTTAAATATTCAGCTTGCAAGGCAACAAAGTCACTTGTTTACATTAAGACTTTCAATCAATAAATGATTTTATACTGTTACTTTGTAATAAGTAATATGAGTACATATATATAATAGAAGTGTACTCATGCGTATAATGTAACAGTTGTTCATGTATTTGAATCACAAACTGTCAACTCAAGCACCACACCTGGAAGGACCAGTCTAGCCAGTGTCAATCTTCCTCGATATGACAACCAAATGTGCTCTCCCATTTGAATACCGGGGACGTCTTATGAAAGTACAGTGCCAGCAAAGTGCACTGTGCTGTATGTTAACAGATGTATAATAATGCCTTCAGGCCACAATACCTGTGCACTCTGGCTCATTTCCAGGGTGTAAAGGTGTAATATCTAAAAACCACTGAATCATTGTTCAAATCACCTCAAAAATTAGCATTAAAGGTAGAGTCAGTGATTCTACTCCAATACACTTTTTGTCAAATTCAGGGTCAATTCACAGCACTGGTTCTGTAAATGTGCAAGTTAACAAAGTGGCTTACAGTGAGCCACACAACACTATTACAGCCAATCATCAACAGGGAGTGTTCATGCTTGTGCACAGGACAAGGGGAACATTGGAACAGTCTCCCGTCTCCAGCAGCTGTTGAATGGTGGATTAGTGCTGTTTTTTGATGGAACAGATACACTTCTATTTTATTAACTGAAGTATGTTTCTGTCACGTTTAGTGAAGCATAATGTGAGCAAACAGCTGTTTAAATCGGCCAAATATGCAGCTGTATTTTGGTCAGTGACAAATAAGTGTTGGCAAGATGAGCAATTCAAAAGTATCTTTAAAAATTGTCTTAAAAGCAGTATCAGGTTTATTTAAAATGTAAAATTTGTATTTGTGTTGGTTTTATGTCATTTGAAATGACATTTGCACCATTTTTTACCAACAGTAAGACTGAATGCTCCTGAATTCCCCAGATTAAATTTAATATTTAGAACCATTGTATTCCATTACCTTTATTTAATAATTATGCAAGTTTAATTATTTGATACAAAGTTTTTATGGTTACACCATTTATACATTTTTGTCATAATCTTCTAATATATTCTCTCAAAAAAATATTTGCTGAGTCCATAAAAAAAGGATGTGTGCAGGTTATTCATACATTCATTTTAAAATTTTAACCCCTTTAAATTTGACTAAACCACATGAACACACACACACAAAAAAAAGAAAAATTGACCCATATATATTCTGAACGTATTAACCATATCAATGAATCAGTAAATAGATGCACTGGAGCACGAAGGGAGGGGGTGTGATTTGTTTGTGATATATCAACAATCTTTTTCCTTGAACCTTTGAAGATAGAGTGAGAGTGAGAGTGAGAGTGAGTGAGTGAGTGAGTGAGTGAGAGAGAGAGAGAGGGAGAGAGAGAGAGAGAGAGATGGTCCTGACTGTCTGGCAGTAAAGATTAGAAGACCTTGGGATGTGTCAGTCCATTGAGATACGCCTGATGTAAACCGCTTTAAACTAGAATTTGTAGTCCATAATGAATCCTTTATGACATTGTTCCCATTGCTGCTTTCCTGTATCAAAGTTTATGCTTCCTACTCCTGCCTGTACTGTAATCACCTGTTATCTGGGACCAGACAAGGAATTCTTAATTCATCAGTTTGGCATTGAGATACAGCTGGACACACAATTCTTCGACGTCAGATGCAGTCAGTGTATTACCTGTTCTGTGTTGCTTTGTAGAATCAATGCTGCTTTAAGGCCAAGAATACATCTATTGCATCTGTTACATGTTTTATTGTCCAACCTAGTCTCCCATCATATTGTGTAATTGCTATGTTGATCCACAGCATGAAACATATTTAACAATAATGGCTCTAATGATGAAAACTATCTTGAAATATTACATTTTCCACTGAGAATAACAGGTATGGCCTCCTTTTGGCTTTTTTTTTTTTTTTGCAGACAGAAACATGACAGCCTCCTAATGTGGGTGGACACAGGCCAGTAGAAAAGAATAGGCCAAAAAAAAATGTACACATAATAGCTGTTACATATTTTGATTTTTATGTGAGACAGTGCTGTACCCTCCTACACTCACCTGTCACCGCTGATCAGTAAGAAACAAACAGCTTCATGCTCTACTTACTCACCTGCTTGTCCTGCTGAAACCTTTGTTTTGTCCTTTGCCTTTCTCCTGTTGTTATGAATGAATAGACAGATGATGAATGGCTAATTGGGGATTTGTTTGACATGAGGCAGATAGAACTGATGACAGAAAGACTAAGACTAAGAAGAAATCTGTTTGGTGTACAGAGGAACTTATTTGTTGCAGTACCGAGATTGGCCACTAGGACCAGGAGCGTAATTACTATGGGGTACGAAGCAGGAGTCACATCCCCCGCAATATATGACATATGGAATCTTGCATCTCACCTTCCACCCCAATATTTATAACTAACACATAATTTTGTTTGTGTTTATTTCAACCAATAGCAATTAAGTGATTTCGCCTTTCACTTCAAAAAATCTTGTCGCATTGCTAACTAGCAACTTATGGGGGTCATTAGCTACACCCATACCCTATTAACACACCCATGATGATGGTGGGCAGTGTCTGCGCAGGCCTGTAGGAGCCAGCCAATCAGAGCAAACTGGGCTCTCTTAAAGAGACAGGAGCTAAAATGGAACATTTGAGATGGAGGATGAATAGAGGCATGAGACATACAAAGAATTTTCTAGTAGTCCCCCAAATTTAAAATATAAACTGTGTGTATTATATGTTGCCTTTAAAGTTCCAAGAAGAACAAAACAACTAAAATCAAGATTTAGAAAAATACTAAGAAGCTCTTTTCTTTTACCTGGTTGAATTTTTGCGAGTTTCTTCCTGAGCAATTTCACCAATATACAGAGAGTCCTAGTTAAGTAAGCAACACAAAACAAGCAATACATTCAATACAGATTATCAGAACCTTATGAATTGTGAATTAAACTTTTTATCCAGTATAAAAAGTATACAAAAACCGTTCTCTCTGTGTCACTCTTGTGTTCTACATTCAGACTGTCTGTCAAGGGGCAGAGGCGATCGCCATAACAATGGAGTGTACGAGTTTCAGCGATCTACTCCCTAAACTGAGGGAGGCCCACGAGCGAGAAGTGGACGGTGAGTAAGAAATAATAAAAACAGCAGCAATTAATAGAGTCCAAGAGAATTTGCAAATCTTCATAAGCGGGTGTGTTGTGTTTTTTCTGACTTCCAGGGTGGCAGGCCAAAGTCCATGAGCTGTCCAACAAGAAGGGCAGGTGAGTGGATAATGTCTCCAGATAATCATGTTTAGAAAACGCTGACTAGATATTCAGGTTTAGTGATGCACAAGTTGAGCCACTGCTCGAGCCATGTTCAGGCTTGACATCTCTCAGCAAAGCATGCTGGTCCTCCACCTGGCCCCGCGTTCGATCACGTCATGTTCGGCTTGTAGGGAAGCTCATGTTGTGACAAGTCGGTCAATCAAGCACTTAGTCGTAGGATCTTTGTTTCGTTTTTTCTAAGAAGCAGTGGAGAAGCAACTGACAAATGAGCAGGTTGTTTTTGTTATAGTGTAAGGTGGACTTTGGAGACATTGTCACTTCATTCTAGACAGTCTATGAGTCAATCTGAAATTCCTCAGGCGTCAGTCCAAAAATCGCATCACACCCAAACATTGCTCCACTTGCTTAGGCTCAGTCCCACATCAATTAGCTTGTTAAAAGATTAGTTCACAATTTTTTGAAGTTGGTCTTAAAACAACAGTCGTGCACCTATATGAGCACTGAAAGAGATTTCTTTTGCTGTAATCATTCTTCCTGTTCGTACTGCCTATTAATAGATCTCCTTGAAATGAGCTTTCAATGGAAGTGGTTGAGGCCAAAAATCGACATGCTTTTACCGTTTTTGTCTTCCAAACCAGAAAACAACTTGTTTATTGCTTTTATTGTTATCTATATTATCTGGCCCTACCTGCCACATCTGTAGATCACAGATGATAGTTCTAGCTTCATCAGAGCTGTCTAAAAAATATGTTTCAGAAGCTAAAAGTTGATTTCTATTTCCCCTGCAGACTAGTTCATAACTACAGTTTTTAGTTTTGCTGGAGTGACATTACTGTGCTATGTGTCCATCTATCCATCCATCCATCTAACTATCTAACCATCACAGATGCAGTAGGGGGAAATAATATATTGTAGATATAACAATAAAAGCGAAAAACAAGTTGTTCTGGTTTTGGTTTAATTTCTATTCCAGTTGCCAATTTGATTTTTTTTTTAATTAACACAAAAAAAACACAAAAAGGAAATATTGCCTTGTATATTTTTTCTATTGTGTAGAAACAAGTTGAACACAGCTTTGGATGGAGGGTACACAGATACAAAGGGTACACAGACCAAGTGGCCATAAGCAAACAGAAAACGGGCTCCATTTTTCATTTGTCCAGTGTTGCACGGACCCAGAAAAACATGCTACACAAGGCTTCAGAAACTCCTGTAGGTTAAACCAACTTTTAGGGCTGACCTACTCTAACAGACTCACTATCAACAAACACCTGCCAACCCAACAACAGTACGACATGGTTTTACTCAAGCCCTAGTCCTAGTGGCCAAACTGTGGAACTTCCGAGTCCAACAGGGAACCAAAGAGCATTTTCCCCCCCAAACACAACTATGGGAAAATGAGCCCATGTAAAATAATGGATACTTTGTTGTGCATCACAGCCCCTGTAAAATGATTTTACTCTCAGAATTTGATCCATTCAGTCTGATCATATTTTCAAAATCTTGAAGAGCCACACAATTGAATTGTTTTATCCCCATTCAAGTTGGCCAGAGGGCTGAATTGGATGATAGCTGTCTTAGCTGGCTTCATGGACCACTGAGCAGCTTTGATAGAAATGAACAAACCCCTGCCACCAATGCTGTACCCAGCTCTCTTATACATCAATGATTTCAAAAAGAAGATGTAATATTGCGAACACGCAATTTTCTAGACCCTGAATATATGACAACACCAATGCATTTATTATAATGGGTATATTAATTAACAGAGGGGATTGATAGTGAAATATGGTGTGAAAATACAGCAACAGCTTTAAGCGTAAAAGGAAAAAGACGATATCTAAAGCAAGTGTTTCTAGTGTTGGAATACATTTGTCTCCGATTGTCCAGCAACACCACATTCTTTACAAATGAATGTCCCACAGAAGACATATTCCTCTGTTGTCACATCATCAATGACGTACTATCTTACTGGCATAATGTTTTGACAAAGGAATTATTGTGTGTGTGTGTGTGTGTGTGTGTGTGATACAGTGATACAAAGCGAATGGAGGAGCTGTTCAACAGAAACCAGCAGATGAAGGAACACCAGAGATTACTCACAGAGAACATCAAGACGCTGGAAAATAGGTACTGATGTTACGTTCTATTTTTGTTCCACATTTTGTTGTACATTTGAAGCATGTTAAGTGTGTGTGGCCTCAACATGGAAATGTGTAATTCAATTTATAATCTCAGTTTATAATTTGTAAGAGGTCAGGTGTCCATATGAACACTGAAAGAGGTTCTTCTAGCTGTAATCATTCCTCTTGTTCATACTGACTATTAAAAGATCTCCTTTAAATGTGCTTTCAATGGAAGTGATGGAGGACAAAATCCACAGTCCTTCCTCTGCGTAAAAATGTATTTAACAGTTGAACTGAAGCCGTCCAAATGAGTCAAATCTAGTAGTTTCAACATTACAGTCTTTTTAGTGCCAAAGTTCCTCTTTTTGTTACAGTACTTCCACCATAGCCAACAGGGAAACACTATCTGAGGAAACACAAAGAGGCCATAGCACACATTAAGATTTGTGGTCATAGTTGAAATATCTGTTTCTGATGTTTGTTTTTCTGCCACATGTGCAGGCTGAGGGCCGGGCTATGTGACAGATGTACAGTAACTCAGGAGGTGGCCAAGCGAAGACAGCAGGAATTTGAACTCTCACAAATGCAGAGCCTCCAGCACATCACTATGTTAGGTATTCTATCTATCTATGTCTGTCTTTGTAATCAGTGATCCAAACATCTATCTATCATTTATCTTGTGTCATATCTTTTTTATCATCACAACTAAACAGAAAAGTCAACATAAATGTTCTCTTCCTTATCTGCTTTGCACATCATGACTAATCTGTGTTGCAGCGGGAGAGGTGAGCAGCCTGAAAAAGGAGAACAAGAGACTTAGAGATGAGTTAAAAGCAGCACTGGAGTGAGTATATGTTGTTTTATTATAAATTATTATGATTATAAATTTGTGTGAGAGTGTGTCGTTTTAGGAAGAGTCCATTTAAATCTTAATTATTATTATTATTATTATCATTATTATCATTATTAGTAGCAATAATAGTAGTAACTATGCAAACCTTAAAAAACAACACATTTGTGTGTGTGTGTGTCTGTGTGTGTGTGTGTGTGTGTGTGTGTGTGTGTGTGTGTGTGTGTGTGTGTGTGTGTAGGAAAGGTAAGAGTCGCCACTCTCCCATCAGCAACATCACCATCACAGAGGTCAAACAGGTCTCCCCTGACCCTTCACCCTCCTGTAACCCTTTGGCCCTAATGGCTCAGACAGCCAGCTGGGCCACTGGCCAGCCAGCAGATGGCAATGTTGTAGTGAAAACTGAGGTGGAACAAAAGACTGAAGGTGAGGGTGAATGAAACGAGATTGGAGAAAAAGGTTTTTTTTGCTTGTCGATTGTCACACTGTCATTCTAACAAGAGTTCATGTTTTTCAGTTTTTGATCAAACAGAAGTGAAAAATGAAAACAGACAACTGAGAGGAGTGATCAATCACTTTGTAAGTGTCTAAAATGGCTTATATATCAGCTGGAAATGACTTTTTTATACATTGTCATAAAAAATTCAATCCAATCCATTTAATTTTAACATCCCCTCTGGTGCATGTTAAAGAATATGCGGAGAATACTCTGACTCTCTTTCTTGCCAAGATTTAGATGAGATTAATGGCCATCCGTTAAACATGAAGCCAGAGCCAGGAGACGGTTAGTTAAGCACAAAT
The DNA here is from genome assembly GCF_027409825.1 of Scomber japonicus. Taxonomy (NCBI): domain Eukaryota; kingdom Metazoa; phylum Chordata; class Actinopteri; order Scombriformes; family Scombridae; genus Scomber; species Scomber japonicus. The sequence continues at coordinate 5,465,858 of NC_070581.1, read as the reverse complement.
GATGCAAACAAGGAGGACTGGTTATCCTATCTTAGTCCAAAGAGAACAAAATATCCACAGTCCAAAACTTCTAATTAAAAAGTTATGTCATTTTTGTTTGATTCGTGTAAAAACAGAGGGCACTACCAAAAATCTGTAGTTTCATTTTTAAGCCACAAGGAAGTCAATCTTCACATCTAACTCTGGACAAGAAAGTAAAAAAGGATGTTATGTTCATTTATGATGATGGAAGTATGGTCATTTGTTTTGCTCGCTTCCCTTTACACTCTCACAGGAGGTGTGCCAGCCTGTGTCCATTACCACACCACCATCCTGGAAGGCAGAACATAGTGCAGTCAGTGTTGGAGACAGGAGGTGAGAAAGAGGAAGCAGGGTGTCGTGCCACTGTATGGGACTATCATAGTAGCTTAGAAACAAACTTGACATGAGAGTTGTATTTATTCTCTCATGTAACTCTCAGAAAGAATCGAAAAAAGTCAAACAAGTCAAACCATCCCTCTATGTAAAAACCCACTGTAATTTTAATGTGTTGCTGTTTTATCTACAGTGGGGGGTTTTTCAAATTTTGCTAATTTTTTTAAACTAACATACTGTTCAGATCAAATTCGACCCATTTTTACATTTCAGAGACTAATCACATTTATTTTAGCCTGACATTTGACTGAAATTACTTTTCCCAAAGTGAATCAGATTATATAAAAATTCAACATGAATAAAATTCAATTGAATATTAAATGGATATTTTTCTCCATAATCAAGGAATACATTCTCTCTGCACTCTGAATGCTCCACTAATTACTCATTATTTATATTGAAAAATAAAATAAATAAATACATTTGTGGTTTAGGAATTTGGTATGGAGATTAATTATGAGGGGAATTGTGTAAGGGTTAATCCTTACACAATTTCAGTTTTTTATTTAACTTTTTTAATCTTACAATGTCTTTAGCTTTGTGTTGCCTTGCTGAAAGGTTTTATACAAATAAACTTGCTTTGCCTCATGACCTATGTGGACATATTTTAACATTTCTCTGTCTGGCTTCTGTCTCTTCTAATTTAGATCTCAAAGTATGGAAGGACCAGACCAGCGATCCTCCATTCCTGCTCAAGCTCTCCCCTTTAAGAACTCTTCTTCCTCAGCCAGTGGAGAAGCAAATCCCAGTAGACATGTACTCCACGCCCCTGTCCCCTGCCGTCCTCAACCAATCAAGAGCAGCCCAGTTACTCTCCCCTGGCCTTTATCTGAATCCTCCGACTGGCTGTCTGTGGCTGCTGCAGGTATACCGATGCAACCTTCTCCCAAACACAATCGGCTGCGTTTTCCCAACTTGATCCCGACTAGCCAACACGCCAGCCATTCCAGCTCCCGAAGGCAGGGGTCAGGGTCTCAGTGGCACAAGCAGAGTAAGTCTCAACCCCATGCTAAAGAGCCAACTGTGGTGTTCAGGTTGAGGGATATGTCAGAGAACGTGGGGAGTCAAACTAAACCCAAGGAGAAAAAGGAAATCCCACCATCTGAGGCTGAGGGGATCTCTGGAGAACGGCTTAGAGTGACGTGTGATGGGCCTCTGGACCTGTCGGATCGAGGAAAGTCAAAATCAGGCCAAACACCAAGAGATGATTCACCCTTAGTCCGAGAGATTCTACAGATGAGTCCTGACAATGTGAAGACAAAACCTCCTCCTCCATATGTACCATTGTCATCACCTTCACCTGCCGCCACCCGCTCAACCTCCTCTACATCACCAGTCAGACAGACAGAGAAAGAGCCTTCCAATGATCGAAACCACAAGGTAACTGGTCATGGTACAATGATCTTGCCACAACAGGTTATCAGTAAGCAGGAAAAGAAAGAGGAGGTGAATGGAAAGACAGATCAAAACAACGGGAAGAAGGTGCCTGTCCTCACCATATCGTTACGTCCAGGTAAAAAAACTTTGATTTATATGCGTATTGGAATCTGTACATTTACTGTGAGCAGGTGAATTACACTCCCTCGTGTCATGTCATGTTTCTCTAACAGTAGTCGTGCTGGAGGCTCTGAATTCTGCTCTGCAAAAGCAAGAATCCTTATCAGCAAATGGCAAGGTAAGAGACACAGACAAGTCAATTCAACATTTACTTAAGATGCATTAAGTGTCTTACACATCCTATCTATAAGTCTTGAAACATCCTAAAAAGCATTAAATTCAGTTACCTTTTAAAAAATGGTCTTTAATATTTTCCCTTGCCTTTCATAGACTCATTAGACATTATACATCTATAGACTAAAAGTGGTATTGGTGCAAGAGTGGTTTACACGTGAAGTGTATTTTAATAATAGGTAGATTCTTGATGTGTTGATGAAGAAGGAAACCACCGTTGACACGTCTCACTTGTATATTTTAAAGGTTTTGTTACAAAAGAGAACAGTGTCAAACATCCAATCTTAAGAGAGTCCTGGTCTCAATCTGAATCTCTCTCCCTTCTTCAACTGTAGCTCCCCCCTTATATAGTTTCTCCTTTCTAAATCAAATACCTTCTAAATAACTGGTCAGTTCAGAAAAAGACCTGACCTGACTTGTCACCTTTGACCTAAACACAACATCTGTTTCAAATCTATCAGGACACCAAGAGATGCCCCCAGGTTTCACATACCAAAGGACAAAGACGGAGTAGATACTACACATGTTGTAGGGCCACACATACAGTACATACATGGCAGAATATGAGGCTTAGCCCCGAAAAACTTTGAAGGGGATGTTGAAAAAGCAGGTGGAATACAAAAAAGTATTAATGAGGGAAATGCTACAAATATTTCTAGTTATATAAGAAAGGATAGCTAAAACCCACACTCTCAAGCTGCGTTTTATCACTGATTGAAAGTCCTTTAACAAAACGTACTGCAACCATGTAAAACACAGTTAATGGATCTAACCATTTCTGTTTTCTGTGTCCAGGTTGCACAAATTTAGATAGATAACCTCCATTTTACAATGGTGCCTTGCAAATATGCAACCAAAACAAGTCATATAAGTGTAAAACCAACAAACCTATAACAAACATATATACAACACAAGACAAGTAACAAAAAATAAAAAAAATAACACAAAGAAAAAGACAAATACAAGAAAAATTACACAGACGCATTAAGAAAAACAGTATTCATTATATAATACATTGTCCAACAGAATCTTACAATGTTCAAGGCTTAAAAAGTTTACTATCTTAATGGAATCCTGAAGATTATTCCAGCTATGAAAAGCATAGCAGGTGAATTAATTTTTCCTAGTTCTGTATTTATATAAGAGATTTCCAAGGTAATACATTCTTGTCAATGGGTATGGTATGGTATGGTATGGTATGGTATGGTATGGTATGGTATGGTATGGTATGGTATGGTATGGTATGACTTCATAAATTTAAAAAAAGAGTGTTCTTGTCTTGGAGTGGTAAGTGATGTCCACCCTACATTTATATATAAGTTATACCTTAACCCTAACCCTCTATGTAAGCCTCTATCTAAGCCTATGATAACGATGAGTCCTAAAACTGTCACCTGTAATACATCTTAGAGAACTAACAGGTGAGTTTTAAGTCATGGAGTAAAAAAATGCTTTTTGCTTCTTTCTCTGTCTCATCACAGAAACTGACGCCAGCAGCTGAATCAGGAAGCAGCTCATACGAGCAGGACGAGGAAGAGGATGAATCAGAGCAGGAGAGCAACCGGGGCTACAAGAGGAAGAGAGCATCTGTGGAGACAGAAACCGACAGAGACTCTGACACAAACAGTAGGCATCAGCTCATGTTTCCAGTCCTCTTTCTTTCTTTCTTTCTTTCTTGGGTCTGGTTGATCTTCAAATCCAATCACATTCTAAAAGTTTTATGAATTATGTGACTCACATATACTATTTAAGAGACAGTTTGATATTAGTTAAGCAGTTTTAAGACTTTACATTAATCTGATGGCAATTTAATATGTCACTCTCATGTCTAAGTAAGTGCCCAAGTCACTTTTATGTAAAAGTCATAACAGTAATCTTTCTAGGTTGAACCTGTCATGTCAGAATAAAGCCGCAAGGAACATTAATGCCTGTGCCAGGCTTCGTATTCCAGTGTTTTATATTCCATGTCTGATAAAAAGATCAATACCACGCTCATGTTTGTCTGTGTAAATTGATGCTGTAGTTATGGTGTCAAGCTGGGTGTCCTAAGTCCCAAAAATATCTGTACAACAGTAAAATGTCTCAGTTTTCAACATTTACTAATAACTTGTCCTGATTTTCACCAAAATGACAATAATAATAATATTACATTTGTTTTCAGCCCTTACGTAGATGTTTATCATGTTCTGTCCAATTCATCATTACATAAAACCATCCAAATAAAAACAATACACTTCACAATGCAATTTGTCTGTATGTGTCAATCAATCAACGTGTCATTGTCCAGGCTGTTGCTAGCTTGCAGCTCTTTCTGACAGAATCTGTCATCAAGAGAGAGCTCCAGGAGACTTACTCCTTCTTTCATTAAGTACCCAGTAATGAAACACTGCAAGAGTACATTTAAGGTTGTGCACGCTGCAAATGCTGATATAAAAGATTATACTAACACAGTCAAACATAAGCTGTGGTTTCCCTGACAGCTGAGAGCTCAGGAAAGAAACTCTAAGTAGAAAGACTGCAAAGCAATGTGCCTTGTTTTTTGTCTGTTTTTTTTAAGTTTTGCTTGTTTCTAAAGCTCACTAATTAACACATTATATCTTCTCTGTTGAGTGCATATAAAAATCTAATTGAGCAATGTGTGGTTTTAGAGAAGTTTGTGTATTACTGCACCCAGTCAAGAAATATCATATGCATTAATTAGCCAAAATCCTGATCATGAATCAAATGCATTTTGAAGAGCGCAATTAGGTCTTGAAAATGATCTCAATTATTGTCCCATCTCCCTGCTTTCTTCTTTTCAGCTTAATGTCGCTGTCTGCTCCCCAAAAGTAATTTTGGAACAATTTTGCTTTTCTTTCCTCACAGACATCCATCCGGGAGGAAGGTCGAGATCACAATGAGAACTGTGAAGAGCCCCAGCTAAAGAGGACAAGGATAAACATAGGTCTAAATATTATCACTGTTTGGTAGGCTGATATCATACCTTTAGTTTAACACACCTTTTTAACTCAAAACAGTTTTCTGTTGTAGTTGGAAACAAAACTGATGAGAGGGATGATGTGAACCAAATCAGTAAAGATGTGGATGAAGATGTGGGCCATAAAACCAAAACAAAAAAAGATGCTAAAAAGCCTTCAGAGTTCAGAAGAACTGCAGAGTTGGCAATAACTTTATTTGGGTTTGGAACGATGAGCAACACCTTTCACATTACACGTAGTCATCTAATCATTGTTAGTTTAAAAAAATGAGTGCAGCAACTTCAACATAAAATATTGATTAGATCAGCATTTTTAAACATCAGGCCTTGGCCTTGTGCGCTCACAGTAGTATGAAGATAATTCAGACAAGTTGGAGACAATAATGAGTATTTATAGGTTGGAAGTATTTCTGTTACTTCTGTGCTTGTTACTGGTTGAAAAGCAGAACACAGTGTCCACTATCTGATGCCGTGAAGCAGCCTCTCTTTAAAGAACTTGTATGTAGAATTTAGTGGTATCGAGTGGTGAGGTTTCAGATTACAACAAACTTTAATATTGCTTTTACAATTTAGTTGGATTTAACACCAAACAGAAACAGATCCCGTAAGTTACACAATCAGAAGTCAGTAAATGCTTCCTATTTGCCTGCACTAATCTATAAATATCTCCAAATGAATTAAACTGTCTACTGATGTTGAAATGCTAAAAGTGGAACCTTTAAAAGTTATTGTAGTTCCTAAAAACTTGATATGCAGTTCACTGAAACTTCTCAGTAAACGGTAGTTATTTTTGGAAGCATTTGTGTTTTGTTTGCTTTTTGTTTTAGATTAGTGTTCCCAATGGTGGCATCTAGTTCAGCTCGAATGGTTCTTAAACTGTGGATGATTGTTAGAGGGAACATTCATTTTCCAGTAAGTTTCAGGATATTCAAATGTAGCATCTTGCTCCACATAGTTTTTCCAAAAACTATTAAAACTCAAAACCTGATAAATAAAATCTGAATATTCCAATACCCTGCGCCCATCTCCATGGAGCCACTACAACCAATCTAACAATAACAACACTGACAGTAAAATGAGGACAACATCAAACATAACATATGTTAACACACATTAGCATTCTATTTAGCAGCTTGCAAATGTTTACTGGAGGGCAGAAGCACACTCTTGTAAAAAAAATCACACATTTTGCAACACGTACAAGCCCATTTTTGCAACATTTTTTTTTGCCACCCTAAATATGATCACTGTGAAGTCCAAGAAGTGCCCGAACCTACACACAATACTTCAACACTACACATACTATAATATTACTCATATTAGTTAGTTAGTTAGTTAGTTAGTTAGTTAGTTAGTGTATAATCACCTGAAAATAAGAATTGTTATCCATTTGGTTGCAATCTACAACCTTTGTGTTAGATTTCACTAAATCCTACACAATGGTCCTTTAAGGCTACAAACAACCCATAATGCAACACTGTCTCCTTTCAGAAAGAATATCTAATCTTGTGAACATGGCATAGTCTTCTCCTTGACCCCCATTTTTTTAGATCTCTTCCAGATTCAAATATTGTCTTATAATCAGGCCAATAAATGAAAGTGTGATATCTGTTGAGAGATTAGTATTACCACCATCACCACCGTCATCCATCCTCCAAGGCTGCATTAGTACCCCCAAGGCCCCTGGGCAATATGGTAGATCCGGCCATGCCCTCCTCTTTCAACAGCAGTTATCTGTTCCTTTTGGAACAACTTTACTTTTTTTATTGTATGGCCTATAACCAACTTTTGAATGTTATCTATCCGATTACAAATCACCTCACTATTAAAAATAACTACCAACTCAAACAAAACTGTGTTTAGATTCTCTTTTTGTCTCTGCTTTGGAGCAAAACCAACTAGACCAAACAGTGTTTTGGGTGTCACCTATATCCCTAAAACTTTACTCTCCCTTTTCAGTAATCATCACACTTCATATACAGTTCATGTAACATTTCACTTTCCTGGCATTGCTGTCACTGGACTGCTATTTTTGTCACAAGTCCCTACTTCCCCTCCCCCATCACCCCGTCTTAAATGACCAAAAAAGACACACACACAAAAAAAAAGAGAGAGAAAAACATGTTCCTCTTCCTCTTTTTCATTTTCAGAATGCACTTATTTTGCAAGTATTAACTTTCCATTCGCAGCTGTGACGCTTGTGTTAAGCCGGGTGGATGGAAGAAGTGCAGTTAGTTTAATAATGCGGCCTTGTAAAGTCAGTATGGTCTTTTTTTGTGTAATTTTTTTTTTAAATGAGGAAACCACAATCAATAGGAAAAGTTCAATTTGATGTGATTTAAATATAAACTTTGTTATTTTTCCTTGTGCGTGCACTTTTTTTTTTATTATACTTTGCATGTCAGTCCTGTGCAGCCCTAATGCTGTAATATTGATTTCTTCTGTTTTCTATCATGTCTCTCTAATGCCATTTGAGTCCATTATGTACAGTACTGTCAATGGTCAGTGGACAAAGTAGCTTTTCCCTGCCATTCGCATCTCTCTGTTAATTAAAGTGTGATTGACTGTGCTACTGTAAGTGTACCCTTGTGCTCTAGCTTTTACAGTATGCTCATCCATCACTCTAAAAGCTGTGTTGTTAAATTGTCTGAAAAGATAAGTTTGCTTTTTAAACACCACACACTCTTCCACACTTGTTGTATGAATGCACTATTTCTGATGCTGAAATAAATTTCCGTTCTTGAACGTTGCCTCATGATTGTGATTCTGCAGCTCTTATAGTCTATGCAAATATAAGAGCTACCACACACACACACACACACACACACACACACACACACACACACACACACACAGGAATAACCCTCTGTGAATAATGATGAGTGTTCTGGGAAACAGAAGCAACATTATGTCTGAAGTTTTGTTCAGGACATTATGCAAAGCAGTTGTGGCGAGATGATCAGGGATGTAGAAATCAGTGGAAACCATCCAAAGTTTGTCGTGGTTTAATGTCCCATGGTTACTGTTACAGGAAGTCAACCACACGGTTAGCCTGTTGTAGCAAAATAATCCAATCCTTAAAACAGATTCATATTATACATTTTATATCATACAGGTTTGCAACACAGAAGAGCATTTGATTATATTTTATTGAAAATTCAAATCAGGTTCAAATCGGGTTGCTCCGGTGATGCTTCACCTCTCAAACCGCAGACAGTGACAGATAGAAACTTCAACTGTTCTAGACAGAACTGACTTTGTTTTGGTTTTCTATTATCCTATTTGGGCATTTACTTCCATCCACTTCTGATCAACACAGACCACAACCATTTTTAATTCAATAATAAATAGTCTACAACAGATCTGAGTCTAGCGGTATCAGCGTCATCATTAAAATCACTTCTTTAAACATATATTTTGTTTGAAAGTCTTTTTATTAATTCTAAAACACACTGATTTGGAGCTAAAATGGTTAACTGTTGATCAACTGAATATGAATCTGTAGCTATTTTGATAATTGATCATTTTTTAAGCAAAAATGGCAACAACAACAAAAAAGTGGGGAAAGATGAATATTTACTGATTGTATGACAGTAAAGTGAATATGTTTGGGTTTTGGATTAAACTAAAATATTAGACATTTTTAGGATGTCACCATGCAGATTCTGGGAACTGAATAGTCAATGGAAAATCATTTTTAGTTGCAGCCCTACATGGTTTCATATCCAAACATATTGTTTTTATCTTATTTTATTATTATGTATTTTATTCAGCTTGTTTGTAGGCTACTATTGATTTCTAAATTATTATTTTTAATCCATTTGCCTCACTTAAGGCCTACATTAAAAAAAAAAACCTGGTCGAAGCATGTAAAGGACTTTATACAGCACTTTTTAAAACAAAGCTACAAATAAAATAAATTGTTATTATTATGATATCATACAGGAATGAAAAATAAACTATTTCATTTCAATGTTGACACAGTGTAATGCAACTACTGCATGTGTAATGACTGCAGTAGTAAAGTTCACCTGTGAGTGGATTTGGATGCAGTCAGTCTGTCAGGTGTGCTGCATGCAATTCCCTGTGTAATAAATAATCTGTGGATCTTCAGCCGGGTAAATGAGGAACTCATTTCCCCCTGAAGTTTGAATACAGAGGGCCACAAACTGTTGCCTGTATGTCAAAGTAAAAGGCTCATTGTGGCTGCACCCACACCAAGGCAACGTCAGGTCATCTGCAGCCGTGAACAGCTGCTAAACACCAATTCCTTCTCTTTGTCCCGCATGCTGGATTTTTCATTTTTATCTTGTATTATCCCTTAGTATTTTTTAAAAGTCTTACATTATACCTTTCTTTTTTTTCCTACTCTTTCTCATTTCATTCATTTCATTCTTATACTCATCCCCTGAAACCCACATGCCTCCCCTCCCTCCCTCCCTCCCTCCCTCTCTCCATCACTGTGGTGATTTCAGGGAGGGGGGGGGACTTGATGTCTAATCCTGAATGTTGATTAAGGATTACGGTTGAAGAGCCAGGAGCTTTCTCTCATGTGTTATTGCTGAGCTGCTGCTGTGGGCCTCGGGGATGAACCGCCTACGCCTCGCCTCTGCTGCCTGCCTCCGCCCAGAGGATGCATTGAGCATGATAGCTGTCAACCCATCATTTGAATACATGAGCTGTCCTGCACAACATGCAAATGTGTCCCTCACATCTGTCCACCCATACATGGCATCCATTATTTCCCCTCCGTCCATCTACTCATCCATCTAACATTGCCAGGAGCAGTTTAGGCCTCCCCCCTCTTATGTTTTTGGCATTTTGGACAGATAAATGTCAATTTTAAAACTTTAAATGACTTGATGCTAGAGTATAAGCCTTAATTTGAACCACAGTTACTTTTACTGGAATAAATATGATGATTTTTTAAAATTCTGCGTTTTGGCACACAATCTCCCTCTTCCTCCAGTTCAACTGAAGTACCATTGATACTGCAGCTGGGAGGAGGGGTGAAGGGAGGCGGGAGGGGGGGCGCAGCGATAAGCCGGCTATTTCAACCAGTGAAACTAAGAGTAGGATTGGTGTGGAGGCAGCTGAGAGCTTGTTCCTCTTTTCATCAACTCAGTCAGATGCGCACAGCTCAAACTTCCTCGTCCGAGTCCATTGCGCTGCGCCCTGCCGCCCAAGCCCCATCGTCAACTTCACTCCTCAAGACAAAAGACACCATAAAAAAAGGATGGAAGCCACACGGAAGAAATGAGGAATATTCTTAACACGGTCACCAGACTCTAGAAGATCATTTTTACGAGCGCAGAAAGAATCGACGAAGTGACTGGCTGAAACGCGGTAAGTGTCTTTTGATCCGATGTTGCTCGTTGGAGGAAAGCAGAAGCCAAACACTCTGAAAAACATGATACATGATATATATGATATGATATGATATGATATGATACTCAGAGGCAATGAAGTGAAGGGGAAATGTAACGGTAAAGCTACGTGAACTCATGCAGTGTTAGAACAAGGATGCTCAGGGTGCTCTTAAAAAAGGAGAACTTCACCTTTAATAGTTGAACCAACGCCTATAAAAGTTTTCATCATTTGTATATATCTACAAGATCAGACTGCAGAACAAGTGTGAAAAGTGGTAAGTTGGTTTAGTGGTGAAAGTTGATCAATTGTCTTGCTTTGGCTGTGTGTGTGTGTGTGTGTGTGTGTGTGTGTGTGTGTGTGTGTGTACTTGTATGGCTATCATTATGAGAACTTTGAGTTTTTACAGTGAAGTGGGGACATTTTAGGCAAGTGGGGACATTTTGGGGTCCTCACTTTCTGACACACCTTCAAAGGTCTGTTTGAGTGTTAACACTTGGTTTTAAGATTAATGTTAGAATCGGGTGACAGTTAAGGTTATGCATTCAGTTGTGATGGTTAAGGTTAGGCTAGGGAATGAATTATGTCAAAGAATGTCCGCATTAAGACAGCTATACAAATAGGCGTGTGTGTTTGTGTGTCACGTATTTTTAGACTGTCCATCTAGACTAAGTAAGAAACCAGCAGACTAGTTTCTGTTCTCCTCTGTGATCCTCCAGTGTCTGCACATCACATTAAGTTTCTGTTTTAGATATGTAAGATATGATAAGCTTCAGATCACGTCCTTGTCATTTGTCAATATGCTCAAAAAAATGTTGCATCAGACATAAATGTATTTTAAACAGCATGAAGATGTGTATGTGTAAGCACCTTTTACACATCCTTTAGAGAGAATTTACAGTATTGCAACATACTGGTGGTCACTGTTAAATTCCACAGCTTTTATCATGCTTGTATTACTGCTGTCACTTCAGCAACTTTTACCCCAAATTTTGTAATTGCAAGTCAAATTCTGAGGGGATTTTTGAATGATATGGTTGGTTGGCGGAGTGTTTCTTGCTTTGAGGAAGAAAAATAATTCAAATTTTTACAGTCAAAACTAATTGTATAAGAAATTGCAAGAATAGCATGCTGCATTTTGCTCGATTTTGCTGTAAAAAAACTGTAGTCAGTTACAGATTCTTTCAGCATCTAATTTCCCCTCTTTTGTCGGTGGCTAACCCCGTAAAGCTAGCACGTACTGGACCGGCCAATGAATGCACAAAAACCAAAACTGGTATCAACTTTCCAACAAACTACAAGTAAGATGGCAAAACAAGACAAGAGAGAGAGTTATAACTGTTATGTAATTTCTGAATTTCAAATAGAAATTCATACAACCTGCAATATCATTTTTTTGGTATGAGCTACAAGTCTTACCTTGTGTGTGTGTGTGTGTGTGTGTGTGTGTGTGTGTGTGAATGTGTGTGAAATGGGGACATCCTGCAGTCCAGAGTCCCCTGCCATTTCCTGTTGATAAGTAACTTAATAAGAATATAAAGTGGGGAGCTTTCTTTCTTCTTTGTCTGTCTTTCTGTCTTCTTCCCTCTATAATGTCCTGTTGGTCGCGTGCCAGGCTGCCAGGTGATGTTGTTATGGCCTGAGGCAGTCCCAAGCAGGTACACACACACACCCTGGCAGCCTTTCACAGCCCACAAAATTTACATCTGGTTGGGGGGGGAATCATTCCTCATAACAGAATACTTATGTATTATTGCTGTCTCCCAGTGGTGGTATAATACAGTGTATTAGAATCCTGCATGCTGACATCAACATACAAAGTGGTTAGCTTCAATTAGATTATGGGGACAACAGGTATACAGTGTGGATATATTGACTTCTGAACTGTCCTGGTACCTGCTCGCTGCATGTCCAGCCACAACTTTTATAACTAGGGTAAATAACAATATAATAATATACATCAATAAGATCAAAGTATATATTTAGACGTGTTTATGCCCCATTGTTGGGTTATGGGGCCAAACCAAGCTTGTGCTGATTGTGGCTTCCTATCTGCAGTCTGGTAGATTAACAGCCACCCAGGCTGATGATTGCAGTTGGGCTCATTTGCATGGCAGGATATAATTTGATCATTCTGAACTGGGCTTTTATATGAACGCTGACCTTAGATTATTACAGGAGTGACAGCAACATCATATCTGTTCTTCTTAAATTGAAATTCGGTGTAAAATTCTGTGTATTTTTACTTGTCAAAATTGGATATTATCACAAAATACATAAAACAATGTACTACATGATCTATGACCTTTTTAAAAAATGCATACTTACTACTTCCCTCTCAGAGGTGATGGGGACATTACGCCTTCCTTTGAACTGTAGCTGACAAAAACTGCTTTCCGTGAAGTGCTTTTCTCGTACAGTTAAAGCATGACTATTCCATTTTTGAAAGAAGAAATAACACAATTCCTCTTTCAAATGGAAAATTTGAATTCATAAGCAATAAAATGCACCATTACTGAAGTCAGTGCACTCAGGATATTTTGCTGCGACAGCCTAATTTGATTCTGGTATGAGTTTGCGGTGGCTAAGCCTAACTATAGCGCACTTTAGATAGAAGTTGTGTAACTGACATAAATTAGGATATTCACTGACTTGATTACTCATTTTCTAATTGTGCACCTGTTATACTATATGTTAGTATGCCACAGATAAACATGATTATGTCATTAAAGCAGATAACTCTAGAAAATATTGGGAAATTAAGGCATATTCAAATTGTACTGTTCTGATTCTTGTAATTACCACCTATGGTCACAGTGGCAACAACCCATGTTGAAGCTCAGTGTGGCCTCTGGGTTATCTGCACCTGTCATTATTCTTATGATCTGAACAAATACAAGACACTGTTGTATCCAGTCTCAAAATGAGAAAGATTATAAAATTACACTCTGCTGGTTACAACTTTAATCCTATTACAATCTCAGGGAGTTTTTAAAAAATATTGTGTTGGATAGTCAGTCTGTTGATTTGAATTGATTCAAAACAGAGTGGATATTTGGTGGGCAGTGTTGGATGATGACGTTAAACCGGGATTTCCACCATTAGACATGATCTTTCTTTGGACATTACTTTGAAACTAACTAAATGTGATCCCATAGAGTCTATGGTGATGAACAAAATACAGTTGAAAGTAGTTGAAAGTAATTGATTTGAATTTAATATAATGTTTACTTTTTACTTTACCCTAATTAGCATTTATAAGCAGTATGCAAACATTTAATAAATTGTGTATAACCCTTTGATTTAGCTAGCTATGTGCTTTGTACAATGACAATACAGACTTTCTATTCTATTCTATAAGAACATTGTAATCGTTTATAAACGCACAGTATTATACATTTTTCGTATACCACTCTATGTTATAAAATAACCATTAGGTTAATGTTTGAGTACTGCTCATGAACATTAAATAGAAGGACTTAAAATAAAGCGTTACCAATATAACCCCATTGTTTATTTGATTCATGAGTCTTTTTTCAAGATTGAAGGTTGAAAAGAGGCTGATAACAAACACGAGAGAGTGGAAAACCAACACAGAACTGAAACTGTCAGCATAGACAAAGCACAAGCTTTTTTTTCACAGATTTATCTTTCATATCCCCCAACAAGTGTTTCAGCAAGGGGTGGAGAATGCTGAAGTACATAAAAACAATCTTTTACTGTCTTCCATCCATTTAAAAAAAAACATGGAGTCTTGATATGTAAACTACTTTCAGAGAGTAAAGTTTTGTCTTTTTTTAAATTGCACACAGGATTTATGCTCTAATGGGGCTCTGTGCACTCAAGCACCCATTTTCGTGTATCATTTAAAGGAGCCTTCCCTCAGTGAAAGAGCAGCATCCACCCTGCTGATCATCCACTTTTCTCGAACGTCAGTGGTGACATGCTGTGAACTGTTATGATCTCTTTCTGTAGAGCGCAGACATGTGGCAAGGAGTATCAGCTCAGTCTATACTGGTGATGTTCTGGTGTTCTGTATGCCTTTTCCCTAGACACCAATGTGTCATCTCTTTATGCTACTCCATTAAGCACATACTAGCTTATGTTGTTTTAGGCCCCTTTTCCCAATCTGCTGTTTAGCACAATGAATGCATAACAAGCTAGTTGCATTTCCACTTTACGCGCAAAGGAGGGTTTTATCTGTGAGAATTCAAAGTTTACTGCCCCAGTATAGAGAACTACTCCTGCATGTAAAACCATAACTTCTTGGTCTTCTGTTTAACGAGATATAACATGGTAATTAGTGAACTTTAGATGTTAGTAGGCAGAATTTGCTAACATTAGACAGTGCTAGGCTAGCTGTTTCATAATGCTAACTAACATAACCGACATACAAATAATTTTCTATGTTTAGGTTAATGTCAACAAAATTTCTAACTCCATTTACAGCCACTATGAGTAGAAACGTACAGCTTCTGAAGAATTAGAATGATACTGTGTTAACAAATTGATATCTATTGAATTGAATTACTGCCAGAATGTACGGCACACTCTGTACTAGTGCCAACCCTGCCTAAACGCATGTCTGGACCTCTAACTATATCAAATTTAACAGGTATTAAGTGCTGTGCATCATTCAAACCACAAGAAAACAGAACACATAAGGATGTGCAGGTATCAAGTGGAAGTAAATCAATGTATGCTTCATTAGTCTCCCAAATCTGCTGATTAAAAGATGTAGACTACTAGAAATCTAAGTTTACTTATTGTAATATTTTTCTTGGTACTATAATGTGCATCAATTTTACAGTAAATAAACATCTACTAATTTGTATGTATGTGCATCAGGGAAGCAGCATCTAGCTTTATGACGCTTTTCATCTACGTTAAGTTCACAGCTGTGGCTTGCTGGTCACCACAATGGAGTCGGAATAGGTTTCACTGTGGCAATTTTGAGAAGACATGTTTTTGTCTTGTTTCCACTCACTGAGAGCAGAGTAAATTGCCTTCGATATGTATTTAACTGCTTTGCACACAACAAAGATGGATCAATGCCAGCTACGTTTTAACAGAGCCAAACTGGGGCAATGTGTTACCAACAGCCTCGTGCTGACCTCCATTTTGTTTCAGTAAAAATATTACACGATGGCTGTTCACTGTTTTTATTTGGAAGAGTTTTAAATAGTCTACAGAAAAAAAATTGATTAGGCATTGAAAGAGGAACAAGGTTTTGAACAAAGAGAAAAAGGAAGCAAATACTTGAACGTCACTACTTTTACCCTTAAGAACACCGGAACTTCCTGTGTCTAAATGCTCAAATGAAACATTTTCCACTTACCACTGTACATTAGTGGCAACAGGGTATTGTGATTATGTACAGTAAAGATTGTGAATTGTAGAATCAACCACCAAACATTAACATTTTGTGAGTGTTGGCGCCACTAATTTAAAAGTGTATCCTCAGAAGAATATCATTGTCCTCTTTTGTGATACTTAGGGTTCTTTCAAGGTGACATGACCTCTACAGCCATAGTAGATCTGTTTGCATTGTAACAGAGTCCTGCTGTTTAGCCCTGCTGATAAAGATTACTTCCTTCATTCAGCATATGTGCCATGATCTGTTTCTCTGAGCTGAAGTGAGATAGACTACACAGTGCAACCCTCTCTCTCTCTCGATGAGATGAGATGAGATGAGCAATAAAACGGCTTCTATCTCCCATCACAGACTCCCTCTTTGTTCTCACTTCTGTTAAACTTTGTTCCATATAACTGCATACACATTTACATGTAAATACATACACGGATACAGTCTGATACTGTAAAAAAGCAAAGCATTCCCTTGAAGTTACAGATGAATAAGAGGGCTTGTGCAGAAATGCTTTTACTGGCAAAGTAGAGAGGAAGGCCTTTAAGTGACTAAGCTGTTGTGTTGCTGGCATCAAGTTGGGAGAAATCAACAACAATGTGGAGGGAGAGAGTTTTAATAATCCCAAAAGTCATGCTGTCTGGGTCATCTGGCAGGCTGTAAGCTATAAGGCGTCTTTGTCTTCTCAGTCTTCTGCGTATACTGAAGAGTATCTAACAACATCATGTGATATGCCATTTTCACGCCTTCTCCACCCAATATTAGAGATATACAGTAACAGTCAGCTGAGAGAGAGAATGTCTCAGCTCTGTTAATATGTGTTAAAGCTTTCAGACGCATTTATGCAAGTGACTAGAAGTTGCTAACTTGCGTCAGTAAGGCTCTTAGAGGTCAGAGGAGGATATGGTACCGATCTGAACGTGGGCACCAAATTCATTTTTAGAAGTGCGTGGACCAAAAAGTGTGGGTGCATGTGTGTGTTTGTGTATGTGCAACTGTAGATAGACACGAGGCTGTCACTAAAATTTCGCAGAGTAACTATAGCTTGCTTGCACTACAAGGTGGCAGTATAATTCCAAAGGTAAAGCAGCTAACTAGTGCTTGCAGGATTAGATTAGACAAGCTTTTTTTGTTCAATTACCCAAAATCACAAGTTAACAGGAAAATAACATTTCAGCGATTGAGTAAAAGCAAGCAGGTAAAAGGAGTGTTAGCATTGTCCTTGTGTTGTAAGCAGCCAAGCCCCAAATCATATTACCATAAATCAAACCTTACGTCTACCTTACGAGTGAACAGGAATGATTGAAATGTCCTTTTACCACAAGTGTGCAATATAGGAGCTTTTGTGGTGATACAGTGATTAACGAATTGATAAGAATGGGGCCTTAAATCAGATCATTATGCCCAACCAAAGCTGATGAGCACATGAGAAAGTATGGAACATGATGGACTGTTCATGTGGTTCCTTTTTCAAATTCATTCAAAAATGGCTACCAAATCTTTTGACTTTGCTTTATTCGACAGTGATTCCTTAACTGGTGTATGGTCTTAATTTCAGGTTGTAAAAGAAAAAAAGGCTTTAGGGTGGGTTCGGGAGTCTGTCTTAATACTATACTGATGTGCTCAAATTCCTACTTCCTGGAGCGTCCTGGTGGTCGAGTGGTTAGAGTGGATGCCACATAATCTCAGTTTCCATGGTTTGAATCTGACCTATGCTGCAGGTCATTCCCCTCTCTCTCCCTGTTTCCTTTCGGCATCTCTGCCAGTTACTATCAAAATAAAGGCAAAAAATAAATCCTAATAAATCTTAAAAATCCTACTTCCTTTAGTGGCCCTGGAGCTATTCCACCAGAAGTTCAGCTGAAGTTTATATGAGACTGTAACAGTCTGAGATAGCTGAGTCGAGTTGGTATCTTCCGACGTCAGTTTTGTATGAAATTCAGTCTTGTTGTTACTTGTTGTGAGTAGACTTGTTGCTAGCTTACTACTCACATGTTACAAACAGTTAAGAGAGGTTAAACTTGAGGTCAGAGGGGGTAAATGTATTATTAAACCGTGCTTGGATTTATTCTGTAGTATCATTGAACTAATATGTAAAGATACCTGTCATGTTGATCTCCTGTCAATATTGGCAGATTATGTCTGCTGTACCTACATTTACAAACTTAACCTCAAATTAAAGTGAGGGTCATCACTAACCTTCTAATGCCTTTAATAATTCAGTAGTTTTGTATCTACCTTAGGTAGTGTCTCACGCATTATATTTCACCGGTACAGAATTTGCAGAATTCAGAAGTGAACTGATTCTCAACTGGTCTAGCCACATTTTTACCCAAATGTTTGAAGTGCTCAAATTCATTTCAAGAAAACATAGCGACAGACTTATCTGGAATGACAGCTAAATGCTTTTTAAACAGGTTTAAATGGCATACCCAGTCATCACCCCCACGCTTCTCAGGGAAGTAGTTGTTGAAACGATCCTACGGTTAAGTGAGATGTGACAGTTTTCTTGTGCGTATTTTTGCCTCAGGTCTTTAGTTGTTGGGCCTGTTTTTGGAAGCATGATTTGCCTACAATGCAATATTCTTTTCTGAATGGCTGAGTATTCAATCATATTTTGCCCCCATTCCTTGCATAGACATATATAATGTGTCTAACTGTTTTAACACATCAGCAAGTTGTGCAAGTCACACATCGTCGCTAAATAAGTCAAAATGAAAGCTGTGATCTCTATTCTAAGCAAACTTTCACGGTCTCTTTTGTCCTCAATGTAAGAAAACTCTAATTAATGTAGTCGACGTGTCTGTTTCACCATGTTTACAAATGCTTTAATGGGTGGTTACCACTGATGTGACAAGTTTAATTTTGGACATTATTGCCACAGCAACGCCAGCAGCAAATACAAGGAGGTATAAAGAGAACTAGATACATTGTTCATTCCTATGAAAAGGTGCTCAGTGGTGCATGAAGCCAAAAAAGGTTCTTACTCTTCTGCATAGCTTTCGCATCATTGAGCCAGCAGACTAGTGGCTTCAGCTGGCTAAGCAGGCTACTTCCGGTTTAGCCCTCCAGCTATCTCGAAAGTGGATAAAACAATGTAATCATGTGGCTCTTCTGGATTTTCAAAATGTGATCAGACCAAATGGATCAAATTATGATAGTGAAATGAGTTTTTGTGTCGCTGAGAAAAATTACAGACATCTCTTTCACAATGTAAACCTATGGGAAAACCCCTTTTTGGGCCCAATAGCATACCCAGTTTGGTCACTGTGTCAAACTGACTTGAAGGCCTGGGAACTGTTCTTGGGGGTTTGAGAAAACGGCTAATACATATACAGTGCATCATGGGAAATGTATGTCCTTCCGCATGCCACTTAAAATGGCCTCTGGGTTGAGAACCAGCAATTGTTAAGCTATTACTATTGTACTATTGCTATTAAGCTATTAGTCTACTTGTGCATCCAGCAGCAACAAGTAGTTCCTGTTCATGCACTTACTGTGAATGTGGTGTTATGCATGTAAAATATCCTTATAATTGAAAGCTATATGTATATTTTCTTACCTTAAAATCTCCTCTTATTATTACATATCCTGTACTAAACTTGGGTGGGATAAATATGTTCTGCTTTTCTCTGACTAATGTAGATACATTAAGTCACTGTCTGATTAGGGCAACAAAGCCTGAATATTTAATTTATATATCTCAATAGAAGTTTCCTGCTGGCTTCCATAGCCTTCATGTCTTGCTGTTTTTCTTCTGTTGTCTTTCCTACAGATAGCACCATGGGCTGTGTGGGCTCGAAGAAGGAGCAGGAGCCTCTCGGCAAAGCGACTGGTAACGATGAGCTACAGAACCGCGCACAGACGGCCCACTATGTCAAAGACCCCACTGCAGGAAACTCTGGAAACAAAGCTGTAAGCAGTAATGTAATCACATTGAGAAATATTCATTCACATATTTCCTCTTAAAAATTGCTTTTGGAGATTCTGCAGAATTTCAGCCCTTTGGGTCTCAAATGTGACAATGTGCAAAAACTAAACATAGGTTTTCCGTAAGGGGAAGGAAACCATTGCTGCCATCTTTAGTGTATTGTATTGCATTGCATAAACATTATTATATGTTTGTTCATGTAAAATAAGTAAAATCATGAAGGTAACATGTAAATATAACTGTTGGATACATGTAAGGAAGTAAACATTTTGTAATTTCCTCTTATATATACACAATAGTGATGTAGAAGTATAAAGTAGCATCAAATGGAAATAGTCAAGTAAAGAAAAAGGGGAACAGAAAGTAGAACTTAAACTTCAACACATTAAATTGCATGTTCGCATGCAATCAAATGTTATATATTTTCCTTTGAGGTCCATATTTGTCTGTTTGATGATGGTGCAGCACGTCTTTTCACTAATTCTTTGGAATAACTTTAGTTCTCTGTCCATGTTGAGGAAGAACTTGTTGCCATACAGCAAATCAGACAGCAGAGACAGTACGATAGCTTTTTAAATTAAGTGTCCTTCCTGTCTACCTTAAAATCATGAACATACACTTTAGCTTGATGAATGAGCTGCCAAACGAAGATTCACTGCTTACATCAGTTTATGAGCTAGTTAGCTAACTAGCAGGACATGTTACGTCCTGTAAATAACACTACAGTACATTTAAATGATGTTGTGGTCTTCACTCTTCAATACTGCTGCCAGTGAAACACTTTCTGCCCCATGACGTCCCTTGTTCTCATTCTCAACAGCAGACGCCGACACACCCTGACAAACCTGATATTTCCCCTATTTTCTTCCTTTTAATTATACACAACTACTAATAATGACTAAAAAAAACATACTGACATCACATTAGACTGCAAAAAGCGATGACTTTTAGTTAGATTTTAGTTGAACTTTGAGTATAGTATCTTTAATTAGTTCTGACACACCTGCAATGCCCTGACTTTAAGTAAAGAACAAGGAAGAAAAACAGTGTGAAATGAAGAAGCAAAAGTGTGAAGAGTTACAAAATAGAGACGAAGACACAGTGGGAGTTACTTTCCCCGTGCTTTACAAAGAGGTTAGAAGTGTGACTGATGCTCGCTCTGAAAATGTTCCTGTAGCTTGTTGTGTATTTGCATACTGGCCAAACTTTGATCTGCCATGGGTAAAATAGCAGTGTGCTGTCTCTTTGTGGTTCCTCTGGCCACTGCTTCCTGTGTTCTGACTGTAATGTGTCTTTCACCCTCAATGAAGAAAGAGGAAGTGACAGAAGCAGCATAGCCAGAGCACTGAGGCAAGATACGTTTGATCAAAACTTCACTATTAGGCAACACTCATTCTTCAGCCCATATATATTGTATTCTACTATCTCACAGAGGTCTAAATTTACAGGCAGTCTTTTTGACTGCGCAGTAGCTACACAGCTCAGTCTTATTATACCTTTGAAACTTCTGAAAACAAACTGTTTCTAAAATAGAGCAAAACCACTGCGCACCCAAACACTTAAAGTGAAGATAACTGTCACATCCTGATTTTCAAAGTTGATATGACTAAGTCTTTCCTTCCTCCCTTCCTTTCAAATGTTACCAGTTTGTTATCTGTGCATACTAGTCGAATTTCAGTCCAAAACATGAGCTATAAAGTGCTTTTAATTACATAATCTTTGTTTTATAATGTGAAATAGAGTATATTATTGAAATATAATCTAATAATATGCCATTTCAGACGAAGGTAAAATAATCCTGCTTTGCTGAGGCTGCGTAACCACTTTAAAGGTTCACTAAACACTAGAAAAAATAAATATGTATAATGTGAACGTGGGTGCTTATAGTGATGGACCCACAAATAATTACCGTCCAACTCGACACTTCCGCTCAGCTTTAAGGAGCATTTTAGCCTCTTTCAGCTAATTGTTTTGGTTTTTACAGTGCTCCAATTTTACTGTTTTGTATCACCTCTCTCACCAACTCTGTATCCAGACGCAGTAGGCAGATGTTTTCTTGGAGGGGGAGTATAATAAACCTATTATATACTACCTTCCAAGCAGCAGAAAGACAAACTTAGCAACTAGCTAGTGAAGCAATTCTAGCATTTAGCAGCTAAAGAGACAGGAGTTGATGGGACCCAAAACATAGCTAAAAAGGGGCTGAATATATGGCTTACATTTATCAGGGGAACAGAAACATGACTTCAGTTGAATGTTGATCTATGTGTGCTGGATGTGTATATTTGTATGCGTTCACCATAATAACTTTTTACGTTGATAAAATATTTATTTATTTAGTTTGTTGTACTGCCCCCAAGTGGCCAAAATTAATTATTGTAGCTTTTAGAACATTGTTTTTCCTCATTTAAAGTCAACAAATATGGAGTTTTTAATTTGTTTGTGATAGGAATGACTTCTTATTTTTGCCTCATACCACCATATTTGTCTTTGTCTTTTTACCCACAGAGTAAAATGCCATCCAATGCAAACGTGCCAGATGGTGAGTCACAATCTTTCTTTACACCTACACAGTATTTATTGTAACCTTTAAGCACATGTTTGTATTTATTGTAACCTTTAAGCTTCATTCTGCATCTCATATTAAAGTAGAAGTCACAGAGGTCAGTTACGTCAGCCGATTGCAAGCAACGTCATACTGTCAACACCACCATCGAACAGGATACCAGGAAGACGTGTTTACAGTCGTTATCTAAGTCAGTACTGATGAGACAAAATGCAACGCTCTCTAAAACTCAACACAACAGACACAAGAGTGAGGAAGGAGATTCTGTGTGTGGGTACAGAGCGATAGCCCCACTCACCACACAAGCCTCCAGTGCTCAAAAGAACACTGCTATCATTATCAAGCAAACAAGGAAGTCAGTTGGTCAGCAACCTCACGTCAACAAAGATGCACTTCAGACCTAAATGCAGCGCGTGCATTAAAAAAACCAACATGCAAGAGATATTTAGTCATGTGCACAACAAACATGAAAACTCTCTGTAAGGCATTTTGCTCTTCTTTCTTTTCTAGGTGAGAGCATTGCCATGGCACTGTATGACTATGAGGCCATTCATGACGGAGACCTCGGCTTCAAGAAGGGAGATAAACTCCGAATCTTAGAGGAGTGAGTAGAGCATCAACGGCAACATTTTAGAAGCATTATGCATACTCTTTTGTTTGCTTCAGTTACAAGAGTAAAAAGGTGTTTGTGAACTCCAAATTTAGATTTTGGACGAGTCAAGCATGTGGTTTCTCACATCTGTATAAGAAATATTCACACTTGTGTAGCTTTTTTGCCTTATCACACTCTTCTCTCTCGCTCTCTTCCTCTCTCTCTCTCTCTCTTTCTCTCTCTCTCTGTGTAGATCGGGGGAGTGGTGGAGAGCTATGTTAATCAGCTCAGGTCAGGAAGGCTTCATCCCCAGTAATTATGTAGCCAAAGATACTTTGGAGGCAGAAGAGTAAGTGCACCCACACTGAAACCACATTACTACAATCATTTCATTGATTACCATAAGTCTACATACTCATACATACTATTACCAGTTGCAGTAACTTTATAACACTAGGATTTGCATTACTATTAATAGTTGTATCATATATCATACTTGAATGGCACTTTGTAGGTTGTTTTTTTTTACAAAGTCAAATAAGGTGAATAAGGAAACACAGCACACAACATAAATGGAAAATGAAGTCTTGTCCTGAGAGATCCGTTGAGAGGTTTTTGTACTAACTGATGTTTCCTGTTGTTTAGGTGGTTCTTCAAGGGCGTGAGCAGGAAAGATGCTGAGAGGCAGTTGTTGGCCCCTGGGAACAAAATGGGATCCTACATGATCCGAGACAGTGAGACCACCAAGGGTGAGTAAAGCACATTAAAAAACACCATTATTTGTCCTTTTGGTGTATTTTGTCGTATTATTTGTATCAGAAGAGGCCTCAGTAGAGTGATGTACAGTCAGTAATCAAGCAATATATTAAAAAATATTCAAATATACCATGCATTAGAAAACATAATTATCTTTATGAAATGTACCATATAAACATGCCTTAGACTTAGCTTTGCTCTATCAGTATTACATTTTGTTCATCATTTTGATATGGTGCTAATGAAGTCCTGTAGTGCATCTGTAGCATAGCAAGTACAGAAAGTACTACATGCATGGGTTAATAAACATGTAATACTTGTAATGTTAATAATCTGCCTTCAAAGCTGCTCTAAAGAAAATGTGCAGATTAAAAATAGAAGAGATGACTGTGTGTAATTTGACAGCGGCCCCTGCTAATGATGAAACAACAGATCATTATCACCCTAAACTTAACAGGTTTCTTAACATCTGTTAACTTATTGTGGTCGCCGCTGTCATCAGCATAGTTTCCAGACACAGGGGAGAGCTGATTTTTTACCAAAAAAACCTCTGATGAAGCCACTACATGCTATCTGCCACACACCAAATAGCAGACAAAGTTAGCATTTAGCAACAAAAAGAGTCAGATACTGCATGATATAAAGATTTAGGTGGCCAGGCACAAGACTCCTAATGAATGCGATTGCTGCACCATGACTGCTTGCCAACAAGTTTGCCATATCAACTTAAAAGGTCACGCCATATATATTACACACACGAAGTTTACTCCTACTAAAAAGTACTTTGTATTTCAGTATGAAAAAGTAACCCTGATAACATCTCACACATCTGGGCTTAACATTTAGAAGCTAGGGAGGGTTGGGTAGAGATAGACCCATATCAAAGATTTATTTTTCTTAAATCAGGAAATTTCATCCTCATTTGCTTTAATTTTGACCATTCTTTAAAAATGTATACCATTGATACCATCCTGGGTTACTCCTTTAAGTGTCCCATGTTGATCTGCAAGCAGTCCCAGAAACTTCTCTACCCTTACAAGAATGTCTTCAAAATACAGCATACCTGTCATTTCCTAAATTTCCAAGATGATAGCGTAGTATTTGCTTGCACTCATGCTGACAAAGTTTAATCAAATCTACTAAATGGAAAAAAAGAGACAACCCCCTTGGCTTCTTCAACTCAAGAAGATAAGAGAAGTGAGAACAAAAAGAGGAGATGGTGTGTTCTTACACCCCCGTCTCTGTCGACGACACTTTACTTCAGTTCCAAATCAGTTACGAGAAATATCTGTGACTGTTAAATCGGCGTGTGAAGTAAAGAGTATTCTCTTCAAAGGCACAATTTGTATATCAAAGGACACGTCAAAAATGATATGAAAATAATGACAGGCCATAAGAATTGCTTGCTTTGAAGCTTAAGCAGTCAAAAAAGTTGAGATTGATGAATCTTATCAACATCTACAGTTTTGTTTTGTTTTTTCTTTTCTTTTCCTTTACATATACTTTCAATAAATGTATATGTGCGTATGTGTACATGTACGTTTCTGGATTTTTTCTTTCTTCTTCAAATATATTTTATTTACAATCTAAGTCACTGTGACAAATGAGAAAAAAAACATTCACACAGATAAAAGATTTTTAAATGATATATCAGATTAAAATATCAGTAATTACCATTGTCCGCTGAAAGAAAGATTTGCATCAGCGTTTCAAAAATCCCCCACAGGTCACATTGTCACTACTGCTTTCTTTCTCTTTAACCACAGGCAGCTACTCTCTGTCTGTCCGGGACAGTGATGCTGTTGCTGGTGACACAGTAAAACATTATAAGATCCGTACATTGGACAACGGAGGATTCTACATCTCTCCCCGCATCACCTTCACCACCCTGCAGGAGCTGGTCAGCCATTACAAAAGTGAGTTCACTGCAATCACTGAATGATTGTACATCCTCTCAGCAGTTTTCTGTCGTAGTTGAATTATTTCCTTTCTTCACGCAGATATAAGTGAAATTAGTTTTGTCACGTTTGTACTTATTTAATGGTGTAAATAGCGCCTCTGGTTCAGTCGGTGCGCCACCATTAATCATGCTGCTTGTACAGATGCACAGCACCCTCTGCTGGCCAATTTTAATGCCTTAACTATGTGAAACATTATCAGAGTTATTATCATAGTGGGTATTTATGTCAAATGTATGGTTGATATTTTAAAAAATGAAAACAGAGCACAGATATTAAAAATATTATAATAACAGACACCAATTATAATAAGGTAAAATTATAAAATTTCTATTCTATTGTACTCCTATATTTATGGCACTTTTATTCATTTTACTGTAATTTTATTTATTAGAGTTGTTGTATCAAGTTAAAGCTCCATTTCATTTAGATGTTACTTTTCCTAAGTGTTTTGATATGTCATTCGTACATGAAAAGAAGCATATCACCTTGTCCAGCTTCTTTTCATGGATGCTTCACAATAAAGATACTTGAAACAAATCTTAGAGTTTGAATATGAATTTCTAAGATTGAAATTTTTCAGTATGAAAATCATTTTAAAAACCATCAAATTTCTAGCACTGAAATTTTTTTTGCCTCTTAATTTTTTCAATGTTGAAATAAATCCAGTGTAAAAAAAAAATCGTTGTCTCAAAATATTCCGTTTTTCAAAATTCAACATGTAAAGAAATTCAACACCCCAAAAAATCCAGTGTAAAAAAAAAAATCAACATCTCAAACAAATTCAGTGTAACAAAAATTCAATTTCTAAAAAAATTCAGTCTAAAAAGAACCAGACTCAACCATAGACTGTATATAAGAAATGGACGTAACATCCGTGACGTCACCCATTGGTTTGTGGACTGCTGCTCGGAAGCCAATAGTATTGAATCTAGGCAGCGCCTTCTTGAAAATTTCAGGTGCATGCCGGGAAAAAAAGAACACGGATTCTACTTATATGGGCATGAGACGGAGTCATGGACGGAAGTATGGGCGGGACCAACGGCGGAGCGGGGAGGCTGCGATTGGTTGCGAGGGCTGGATCTCAAGGACATTGATCAATCAACCTGTCAATCACAACGTAGCCACCTAGCCTGCTTTATCGTCGAATATAAAATCAGAGAGGCCAAAATTTCACAAATGAACACCAGACTGCATTGAAGAAGGCTTTAAACTAGCGATTGAGACCATAAACACATTTTGAAAACGTTTACTGAGGTTAGAAATCAAGTGAGAAGTTGGTGAATTCTCCATTGACTTGTATAGAGCCGGAAGTCTTTTTGAACACAAAACAATCGCCCCCTGGTGGCCTTTTGATAGAATGCAGCTCTAAATTACTTCCGCATTGGCTTCTTTTCAGAGGACAGGAACTCCCCGCCTGGACTCAACATCCGGGTCACCAGGGAGAAGCAATCGATCCCTGTCTCAATTCAGCTAACGTCCAGCCAATCATGTTACGCTCCATTGGTCATGTGACACCCACCCAGGTAGGACCAGAGTAAACTGGCTCTGGTAGGACAGACCGGTGAGGCCATGGCCACAAACGCAGGTGATGGTGCTTTGTGTGTGTTGTGTTGTGTAAAATTGAGTAATAGATATTACTCGACACGTTGCACATTAACTGGATTTATTGGCTGGACGTTGGCTGAATTGAGACAGGGATCGATTGCTTCTCCCTGGTGACCCGGATGTTGAGTCTGGTTCTTTTTACACTGAATTTTTTGACGTTTAATTTTTTTACACTGAATTATTTGAGATGTTGAATTTTTTTAGACTGATTTTTTTTTTAGAAATTGGATTTTTTTACACTGAATTTTTAGGGGTGTTGAATTTCTTTACATGTTGAATTTTGAAAAACGGACTATTTTGAGACAACGATTTTTTTTACATTGAATTTATTTCAACATTGAAAAGAATGTGGCAAAAAAAAGAATCAGTGTTAGAAATTTGATGGTTTTTAAAATTCAAAGTCTGATTTTGATAGTGAAAAATCTCAATCTTAGAAATTCATATTCAAACTCAGATGGCTCAGAAATACTTCCATAGACTTCCAGATGCAGGACGGGTGTAGACCACACAGTCTATGGTGTAGTATTGGCTCGTATTTAATGAGACTTCCGGATGCAGGATGGGTGTAGACGTGTATTCGTGAGCTCTCGGTGGTCGATCCCGATAGCTACATTTATCCTGCTCTCATAACTCAAGATTATATGCAAAAGACAGAGACTTTGAGCACTTTTGCATGGCAAGCTACGATCTTCTCCTAAAACGCGGCATAAAGAACGACAGAAAACTACAACGGCTTCTCTACCTGCACACACCCAACATGGCGGACGGGCAGAACGAAACAGAGAAACTCCTGAACAAACTTCTGGATGCTATTAAAGAAACCAAAGAGGACCTAACAGAACATATTGACAAGAAAACAACTGACATACAAGCTACATTAACAAAAATAGAATCTTCACTCTTGACATTGTCGGAAGAGGTCCAGGAAATGGAAACACGAGTGAGTGCTAATGAAGACGATATTAAAGACACCCGCGACCGTGTTAACAAGATGGAGAAACTGATCACCAGGATCCTGAATGTACCTGAGCAAGCAGAAGGTCGCGATGCTGTAACATTTATGGAAAGGTTAATACCGCAAACCCTGGGCAGTGGCAACTTCTCCTCACCTGTTACCCTGGAAAGAGCGCACTGCGTCGGGAAGAAATCGGACAGATCGCGGCCTCTCATCGCCAAGTTTCTGAACTTCAGGGACAAAGACAAAGTCAGGACAGACCTGCAGCGCAGGAGAGACGAGTTCCTTGGTGTGAAAAAGATGCTGCGAGAGAAAGAAGTGGAGTACGCGATGATATACGCAGCCCAGCTGCGCATTAAGCATCAGGAATCCTTCAAGTTCTTCTCCACTCCAGCCGAAGCAGAAAGTTTTCTGAAAGAACTGCAGAGTGAGTAATACTAACTAATGGGACTGCTGTGCACAGGCTACCTTTATAGACATTTATGGGAAGGGTTATTATCGCGCCTGGTTCACACCGGGCGCGGAAGCGCCGCGCTTGGAAATTCTCACGCGTGCCACAGCCCTTCAGTTCACACCAGAAGCGTATTTCTCCACGCAGGTTGGCAAGCGGCTCAGCTCCTCTGTTGTCACACTTAGAGCTGTTTTTCACTGTCTCTGTTTGCATGTGCATGACACCCCACCCCTTATAGCCAGCCCACTCTGTGTCCCTCTCTTTTTTGTGTGTATGTATATGTATGTGTGTGTATATATATATATATATATATACATACATACATACATACATACATACAAGAATTTTGGAAACGTGTAATTGATTTAACTTCAAAGATGATAGGAATGGATGGATTCTGGGAGACACCAGCTTGATTAATGTGTACTACTTTAAAAGAGAATTTTATTTTACTGGCCAGCCAACAAAATGCATTCTCATCAACTGGAAATCTGAAGATTCACCATCACTGAGACACTGGATAAATGAGCTTGCTTTGGAGCCCCTTTATCAACATTCTACCTTCTTTGGATTTAGTTGACCACAGTGATGTGACTTTTCCTGGACCAACTCCAACTTAACCCTCTGTAGTGCATGGAGTATCTTATCAGAATTCCTTCATTGAATGTAATGTATGGAGAGGGGTAAACAGATTGTATAGGTATGTAAACGGAAGGAAACTGATAACCATACAAGGGAGGAGGGTGGGGGGTGGGATGGGAAAAACTACTGTAAAAAATGTTGTTGTTTTGTTACTTTAATTGTTACAATACTTCCTATGCCTGGTATCATTGTTCTATTTACACGTATACCTGGTGATGTATCCTTGTTGTGTTTGGAACTATAGATGTCCTGCTTACTGTCTGCTCTTTCTTTCATATTACTATTATTTATTTAATTTTTAATTTTACTTATTTTAATTATTTGTAGTCTTTTATTTATTTAGGTGTGTATGTATGTATGTATGTATGTATGTATATGCGTGTGTATGTATGTATGTGTATATATATACACATTTGTTTTTATTTTAATGGAAACTGATGGCATATATTCTTACAGATACATGCTCTTTTTCTTTTCCTTGGACAGACTCGAAAAGCAGTTATTTTAGATTTTTAGTTTTTTAATTTCCATTGCACAAGCTGGAAGTGCTTGATGTTGTACACCACAAATATGTTGTACTAATGAATATCTGTTAATAAAACAAATATTTACAACAAAAAAATGTATTTAATTTAATTACAGAGCAGGGAGATGGCCTCTGCCAAGCTCTGACCAGCGCATGTCTGAGTCCTAAACCTGAGAAGCCGTGGGAGAAAGACGCCTGGGAAATCCCAAGATCATCACTCAAACTGGAGAGGAGGCTCGGTGCCGGGCAATTCGGAGAAGTCTGGATGGGTAAGATAGATCTGAGTCAGGTTATGCATGGGTATAGGAGGCCAGCAATTCATTTTAATTGTAATTATTGTTCCGTTTTAAGCTACATACAATAAGCACACGAAGGTAGCCGTGAAGACCATGAAGCCTGGCAGCATGTCAGTGGAAGCCTTCATGGCCGAAGCCAACCTGATGAAGACTCTACAGCATGACAAACTGGTCCGACTCAACGCTGTAGTCACCAAGGAGGAGCCTATCTATATTATCACTGAGTTCATGGAGAAAGGTATGTGTTTGTATGCATTCCTGAATGTCTATGCATATGCAAGTGAAACACGTGTTAATGTCACATGCTCAGTTTTTTGTCTACATCAAATTACACTAAAACTTACTTACTGTAAGTTAGTGGTTCTCAACCAGGGGTACTTGTACTTTTTCA
Organism: Scomber japonicus; assembly: GCF_027409825.1. Classification (NCBI taxonomy): domain Eukaryota; kingdom Metazoa; phylum Chordata; class Actinopteri; order Scombriformes; family Scombridae; genus Scomber; species Scomber japonicus. The sequence goes on along the minus strand of NC_070581.1, from coordinate 5,435,332 downwards.
GTTGCCATGGTGTTATGGAAAGGTACAGAAAGAGTGGAATAGCTTAGCTAATTAGAAAAAAGTGAAATTACAATTTGATTACATAGGTAGACACAGGTTACATAGGTCACTAGGTAGAAAGCAAGCAGAGACGTCTAAGTGGTTAGCTGAAAGTGAAGGATAAATGATAAAGACGAAACATTACGGGAGGTGTTGACGAAGCGTAATTGAGTTCATCTGAAAGATCTGTGGGGGTATTGAGATAAAACATTTTGGGAACCACTGCTGTAAATTTAAACAACAAATAAATAAATAAGAAAAATACAATTTAAGAAAGTAGCAAGGAGTCTACCTACAGTACACTCCCTATTGGCAATGGACTTCAAATGTATTTGGCATAACATAAAAACTATTGGTTGAACCTTTGTTAATACATGTCTATTAATGCTGAGTGTATTTTTGTACCACCAGGTCACAAATATTTTATAACATATGGTCAGCATGAACTGTATGTAGTATGTGTTGGTTACCATCTTTGTGTGTATGTGCCTACAGGTAGTTTATTAGACTTCCTAAAGAGTGATGAGGGCAACCGTGTCCAGCTCCCCAAGCTCATCGACTTCTCTGCCCAGGTGAGATTCGTTCAGTCGCAGTTAGTGCCAGTCCTCTATTCCATACATGACAGCCTGCCAGACCAGATCCTCTAGTTGTTTGACTGCTTTGGGTTTTATCTCAATGAATCTTTTGTTTGTCTCAAGCATTCGGGACTTATTTGAATTTTCACACTCACATTTCTTGAGGTCAGCAGTCTGTTGTTCTGTTTATTGGCTAGTGTTTTCAAAGCAAATTGTATTATGTAAGTTCTACTTTAAAACATTTTAAAATCACCCAGTGGTATAATGGACAGTTTGGTATGTTTGACCCGCAGCTATTGGTGATACTCTATCTTTGTTTTTGCATGCCTGACTGTCTACACCAGTAAACCAAGAACTGAATTCTTTGTGTGCGTGTGTATGGTGTTTCAGAGAATAACAGACAGTATTAATTGCCAGAAAAATACTAAAACTTTATCCAGAGTGAAATAATATTGAACAATAGCTAAATTCCTGCATAAGGAAACACAGTGTCAAGATCTGTAAACCTGATCCAGCCAATATAATGCAGCTGCAGAGGCAAGGCCCTTGTGAGTTTCGCCCCATGCAGATCCAAGCCAACTTGTGCCAACTCTTGAATAGGAACAGTAATAGCAGCTGTAGACACAGACAGCAATGTGAGGGAAATGGGGAAATAGGGTTTACACTGTATGGACTGAGTCCTCTGAGGAAGAGGGCCACATGTGAAAAAAGTCAGAATTCTGACTGAAACTCAAATACATTTTTCACATCAATCAATCAATCTTATTTATATAGCACCTTTCATAGAGGTCAGTGTAGTTCAAAGTTCTACACAGTTGATGTTTTGATATTGTACTAGATAAACCTGACATGGAGGAAATGTCAGGGGATCATCACAGTCTGCTGGATTAATTCCAGAGGGAGTGTGACTGTCCCAAGAGGATGAATTCCAAAAACACAGAAAGAAAAGCTGCTATAAAATGAAAAAAATGTTGCTTTTTGCAGCTGCTTTAAAAAGTTGTATCACTCATTGCATATGGGTGATGCAATTTTAAAATTTGCAACATCATTCCTCATCGTATTTATATCTGCAAATTAAAATTCCTGCCTTTCATATGCATGCTTGTGGCACAGGCTGGCTTGTGTTGAGCTATGACCAATCAGCTCCCCTTGCGGAAAGCTTGCTTGACACGAACATGAACGTGTTTGTGTGGGAGTGGGAGGGGGCGTTAGCGCTTTGTTGCAAGAGTTACTTTGAATCTAACACAAACAACAGACAGGGAAAGGAAGAGGAGGAAGGTTAGATCTGCCTGTTTTGATTCAACCCTACCATAACAGATTTTTGTTATGTTAAATGATTCATCAGATAGTGAGAGAGATTGGTCTTATCTGGCGCTAATACAAAGGTTGCTAAAGGGAGAAAGTGCACATGAAACAGTAAACGCTAAAAACACAAGGACTAATTCCAGGTCATATGTATGGAATGGCATTTGTAAATGGAACACAAAACCAACAGAGAAATTGCCAATCCATTTACTAAAAGAAACAGAGCAGTAAGGAAATGATGCTAGCACAGCAGCATCCTGTTTCAGACTGTTTTTATTGTATCATTGCCATGGACAGCTACTATTAGTAAATGGAACACAAAACCAGCAGATAAATAGTCAATCCATTTACTAAAAGAAACAGAACAAGGAAATGTTGCTTGCAAGGCTGTTGTGTTTTATATTGTTGCCATTGACAGCTATTATTTGGAACCATGTTTTGACTCTTTTACATGGATTTGTTTGTAGATTGCAGAGGGCATGGCATACATTGAGCAGAGGAACTACATCCACAGAGACCTGAGAGCCGCCAACATCCTGGTCAACAAGGCTTTAGTGTGCAAAATTGCTGACTTTGGCCTGGCTCGCATCATCGAAGACAACGAGTACACAGCCAGGGAAGGTGCGATGAGATTTATTCACTGTCACAAGTTTGTATAGCCAGGTGTCATCAGGGGAACTGATGACTGAGAAGTGCTGAAATGGGAGCAATCAATGTGTCATCAGTTCGGTGGAAATTACTCACTGTACAACAATGTTACATTTTCATTTTCATAATTATTTTACTATGAATAATTGTATTTTAAAGATCCCCTCCAGACATGTACAGTAATTAGTGTCTGATGTGGCTTTACACCCCGAAAAATGATTATTACCCCATTAAAAGTAAGATATAGACTTTGAGAGGATGTGTGATGAGCAGGGAATTTTGCTGCAGTGTCATTAGGAGCCAAGTAATGTTTAAATCTGACTACTTTTTCAATATTCCTCATTAACCAGGAGCTAAGTTCCCCATCAAGTGGACGGCCCCTGAAGCCATCAACTATGGCTCTTTCACCATTAAATCAGATGTCTGGTCCTTTGGCATCTTGCTGACAGAAATTATCAGCTATGGACGCACACCATACCCAGGTAAGGGATGCACTCATTTCAAAGTTGATGCAGTATTAGCCACATTCACATTCACTCTGAAGGGCAGGGATTTTGCACTTTTGCACTATTTCTACAACTCAACTTCCACTCACTTCCCTTCAGTTCTATTGCCCTCAGTTTAAAGTGACCCTCCAAAAATGGTAGACTTGTAAATTTGAGACATCAGAGAAGTTAGATGCAGTATAGAAACAATTTACAAAGGCACACATTGTAGGTGGCATGCTAATTAACGGATTAGCACTAAACATAATGCACAGCTGAAACAGATGGGAATGGCATTAGTCCTGCAGGTATTTTGTTATAAACCAAAGTATTTGACAAATACAAATTTTGACGTGAAAAGTAATGAAATTAATATTACTACCAGATGTCATGACAGTCTATCATTGAGTCATTTCACTCAAAACCACAAATGTCAACCTCATGATGGCGCCAAAGGAAAGGTCAGGATGGGAGGATCACCATAGTAACACAGTCTGCGAACCAATGTCTGTATAACATTTTGAGTGCCAATTTATCCAGTATCCAATCAAGTAGATGTTGTCTACTTGATTGGATACTGGATAAATTAAAACTTTGACCTGCTGGTAGTGCTAAATGAAAAGTCAGGGGATCACCAGAGTTGGTCGCATTGATCATGTTGGCAAAATGAATACCTGGACCAAATTTCATGCCAATCCAATTAGTGCTTATTGAGACATTTCAATAAAAAACAAAAAAGTCAACCTACTGGTGACTAGTGGAAATGTAATAGGGTCACCAAAGTTAGTAGGCTTTATCTTCTAGGGGCCATGAGTGTCTGCACCAAGTTTCATGGCATGGTTCTGTTTAATAGCTCTTGACATATTTTAATGTGGAAGCAGTGAACCGACAGACATTACCATACCTAGAGAGCCAAAGTGCTTGCGTGCCAGCAGAACTCATCTTATGTCACCATATGAGCCATTAAAAGGTTGTGGTTCAACAGCTTTTTTTTAACACAATGACTTGCACTTGTTTCTAGGTATGACCAACCCAGAAGTGATCCGTTCTCTGGAGAAGGGCTACCGAATGCAACGCCTGGACAGCTGCCCCACGGAACTCTATGAAATCATGTTGGAGTGCTGGAAGAACAAGCCAGAGGACCGCCCCACCTTCGATTACCTGCAGAGTGTCCTGGAGGACTTCTACACAGCCACAGAGAGCCAGTATCAGCAGCAGCCTTGAGACTTCCACCTTCCACAGACAGATTTTTTACACAGTTTATTCACATTTTGTAGAATAACAATTCTGTCCTTTTCATATATAGCAGCAAGTCCAGTTTCAAAAAAGTAATGGTGCAGTTCACACACACACACACACACACACACACACACACACACACACACACACACACACACACAGACACATGGTCTCTCTTTGTCTGTCTTTCTGTCTAACTTGCTCACATATACTGTATACTAACAAGGGACTGTACACAAATTATTGGGGAAGGGTTGAACCGTATATATATATATATTTTTTTTAAGAAGCTAGGCCCTTTGAATTAGGATACTCAAAGTAACATAACCACAGTTGAGATTAAGAAAAGCCATATGCAAATACAATAAAAACAATTATTATTACTATTTTTGATATTACAAAAAATACAATCCTACCTCATACTTAGTTTACAGAAAAACAAATGTCCGATGATATTCTAAAGGTTTGGTCATAGGCTAATATGGCTACAGCTGTCTTGCAAATCACCAGACAGATATACAGATATATGTGTGTTAGTATCAGCAGCGTCTTAAAAGTGACGCACAAAAAATACTTCATGTAATTTATTTTTACTTTTACTGTACTCTTTTTGTTATACTAAAGATTGTGCATATTTTGTGGGTCACTGTATCATCATTTTATAAACACACAACAGTATATCTGTCTAAAGATAATTGTGGGTAACAGGTCAGGTGCATTGCTGTGCCTTATAGGTGCAGATGGGTAAGGGTTTGGGTGGATTAGCCATGATGCTGTCAAGACCAAGGATAGCAAGACTGGGATGCTACTAATGAATTTAAAAGGGAAGACTGAAATTAAAAAAAACAAAACAAATCTGACTATACTATCCTAAATAAAAAGAAAAAACAATTCCCTCCCATTTTTCTGCCCTGACCCAGAGTATAACTTTTGTACAGTCCCTAAATCCTTCAGAGGTCTTGTACATGACAAGGATGGAGCAGGCAATACTGTACATATAAGCATGACTGTCTCATACAAAAAATTCATTTTTATGCAAGAATAAACATAGATGGCCATCCTCACAGACAAATAATAGTAGGCCACCTGAAAGCAGTCACATGGAAAAGGATGGGTTGAGTTGTTGTGCTCCAGCACACATTGTGCATCTATCAAAGGAAGCTGTAACCACAACAAATGTTCACAGTGAAATATGTGAAGGCTCTGATAATACTGTGTTTCTATCACCAATTCAGCAAGCAAGCAAAACTGTCCAATTCCACTTGTCTGTATGAAGTGTTCCATTGTGAAAGGAAAGCAGGTACTGTGGAGGTGGAACGTGCAAGATGTATGCTTAAATCATTCTATTTATATTTCAAATATATTTTCCATTATGCTGTGGCTTTTTTGAGCATTGCCCGATCTTTGTGCCTTATGGAGTGGTTGTTTTTTGGTGTTGCTTTCATTTCTTTTCTATTCTATATGCTCTGTATATATATATAAACACACACAAGTGTACACAAAGAAATGCTAGTAATTTACTTAACTGATAATGGTTGTTGATTCTTAGACAGATATTTAGCCTTTGTTTGGGAAAAGGAATGCATGGAGATTTTCACATCTTTTGGCCTTCATTTTTCCTTTTTGGAAAATTAATTTATTTGTGCAAATAGTAATGGTCTGAACATTATTGTATCTCAAATGTAATCATCTTTCACAAAAAAGTGGAAGCTTTTTCCAGTTTTTTTAAGGCAGGACTCAAGATTCTGCTATTTTTATTCTACATTGTTTTAATGTGTTTCTCACATTGCTGGAAATAGCTAAATAGTTCTTGCACAATCAGTTGTTATTGAAATGATAGTATGTGGGTGACATGGGGGAAATTAATGATGCAATAGCATTATGTCCACATTAGTATGTTATGATTTTCACTGAAATATTGATAAATTTATAATTAATAATTCCATATTCACTACTTTGATTCACATGGTTCCACAATGTGTTTTATAGACCAAAATTCCAAATTTGTCGATGGAAATATTGTCTTGTATTTAAGATTTCATGTGACAGATTTGGTATCATCCACTGAGAAAGAACTGTGAGCATCAATATCTAAAAAAAATTGCTATGAAATGCTTATATATAGAGGTGATGCGCAATATAGAATCAAGGGATACAAATATTGTTGTGCTTTTTGTTGTATCATTATAAAAACATATTGCATATTTTGTTAGATGCTTGGTTGAATGCAACTGTGGTAAAAATTTTCGAATAAAAAGGTTTTAGAAACATATCCAAACTGTGTACAGAGCAAGAAATATTAATAAAAATATATAATATGTATTTTGATAATGTGGGTAAATTAAGTTAAAGGAACTTTCATGGATGAAGGTGGAGGTAATGCTAATCATTTAGAACGATAGTATATGCTAGTTAAACAAGTGGACTTCCAAAAGTCACATTGTACCAAATACAGGTGGGATAAAACACCATTCACACTTTCATAATCCTGTAAACTATTAGTTTATATTAGCAGTTGCTCCTGTTATCATTATGGAAGTTATCTTTTTTACTGGGTTATTAAGTAGCCTAGTGCAACATTTCTGGGTATCAAATAAAAAAGAATATTTTGAAAATGTGAGTGAGTTAAGTTAAAGCAACTTCATACTATAGCAGAGACAGGGATAAAACACCATAAACATTTTCTTAAACCTGTAAACTATTAGTTTATATTAGAAGTCGTATGTTATCATTATGGAAGTCATTCTTTTACTCAGTTACTAAGTAATGTGACATTTCTGGGTGTCAAATAAAAAATAATATTTTGAAAATGTGAGTAAGTTAAGTTAAAGCAACTTTTATGAATGAAGGTGAAGCTAATGCTAGTCATTTAAGACAATAGTATATGCTAATTAAACAATAAGTGAACTTACAAAATTCATACTATAGCAAAGACAGGTGGGATAAAATACCATAAACACTTACTTAAACCTATAAACTATTAGTTTCAAGTTTGAGGAACTTTTATGAATGAAGGTGACGCTAATGCTAGTCATTTAAGACAATAGTATATGCTAGTTAAACAATAAGTGAACTTACAAAATTCATACTATAGCCAAGACAGGGGGATAAAACACCATGAACATTTTCTTAAACCTGTAAACTATTAGTTTATATTAGCAGTCGTTCCTGTTATCATTGTGGAAGTCATTATTTTACTCAGTTACTAAGTAGTGTGACATTTCTGGGTGTCAAATAAAAAATAATATTTTGAAAATGTGAGTAAGTTAAAGCAACTTTTATGAATGAAGGTGACGCTAATGCTAGTCATTTAAGACAATAGTATATGCTAATTAAACAATAAGTGAACTTCATACTTCAATTCATACTATAGCAAAGACAGGGGGATAAAACACCATAAACACTTTCTTAAACCTATAAACTATTAGTTTATATAAGTTTGAAGAACTTTTATGAATGAAGGTGACGCTAATGCTAGTCATTCAGAACGACAGTATGCTAGTTAAACAAGGTGGGATAAAACACCATAGACATTTTCTTAAACTGATAAATTATTAGTTTATGTTAGCAGTCGTTCCCGTTATCATGGTAGAATTCATTATTTCACTCAGTTAATAAGTAGTGCGACATTTCAAAATGTCAAATATAGGCTACAGATATGGATTAATTGAAACACACACTGTATTTTACTGACGTCACGAATGACACGTATTCAAAATGGCGGCCGCGGCGATGGTGAGTGGAGAATCGAACTCTTTTTCCTCAAACTACACATCGCTCATATTATCATTTCCATGTGAAGTCAGGCACAGTGCTGTAACCTCAGTAGAGCAGATGTCTACATTATTCGATAAACAGCATTTTAACGTTAACCAGCTCCCGTGTTAGTGGAGTTAGCTGCTTTTTATGAATGTTGACGATCTGGCTAACTGCCTAGTAGTTAGCTTCCATACACCTAGCTTGATTGTCGGTGAGCTGTGGCTCGTAAAACTGATTTGTGCCGTTTCTCTGGTTTATTAGGGTGTGCTAGCGGAGATCAAATGACGACTTACTCCGTTGTTAGACTGTCATTTAATGTACAGCCAAGAGAAATCAGCTAGCAGAACTTTGGTGTAGCGGTTAGCGGTTAGCAGCTCTGTCAGGCAGCATCAGTTTCCAGCTGTGTAAGATGTCAGGATGACAGCAGCACAACACATAAACACTACGTAACTTACTTAAAAACTGTCATTGTTGTTTTTTTGTCTGTGCTGCTGCTGTCTGATAAAGTAACTTAGTGTGTGTGGTGTGGAAGTCAAGTCATGCTTGCTAACTTCCGTCACTGCCATACCGTAACTCTCACCTGGGACTCCATCATTATTTAATGCTTCCTAGTATTGATAATTCATAATCATACTGAGACTTTTAACAACAGAAAATGACACTTAAGTATTCTAATAACATCATGTCTCTTAAAGACTAAATCACTATTTCCTCAAATACCCCCCCCCCCCCCCCCCCCCCCTTTTCGAATCAGTATTAGTAGACACCCTAGCTGGTTCACAATAATAATAATAATAATAATAATAATAATAATAATAATAATAATGATACAAATAAGAAGAAGAACTTTATATATACAGGTAATATCTTCTAATTTGTGATCTGGGGCCAAACGCTTCCTCTGGATGTAATTATAAAATGTACATTGTGTGTCATTTAGTGAGATCTAAGTGTCAAAACACTTGTTAAAAGGCAATAGAATACAGGAAATGAGATCTACACTGTTAAAAATTCCCTTTGTTAAACCACTTAAATTCAAAGTCATGGAAATTGGGTAAAATATTATAGAATAGTTATGGAAAAGTTTAGAAAATTCATTGGTAAAAATGTGTGTGAACCCTGTATATAGCAGAGTCCAGTTACATAGTGCTGCACTAAAGACATAGAATCAAAACATGTAGTAATAGTAGTAGTAAACCTTTATTTATACTAGGGTGTCCCTCATTAACATGACATAGAGACAATTACAAAGACAGACAGGGAAAACAATAGAAAACAAAATAAAGTCAAAGAGAAAAAATAATAAATACATTAAATAAAATACAATTATACAAAGCAATTACAACTAGATTAAAGATTACATTTTTAATATGTCCAAATGATGATGAAGTGTGTTTATTTTAAGGAGGTGCTGCCTCTTGTTCCACGTGCCAGGTGTGCTGAAGTTAAAAGCAGTTCTTCCATGTTTAGACCGAACTCGTGGAACATGAAATCAAAGCCAGTCAGTAAAGTGAAATTGGTGAAGTTCATCTGAGTGACAGAGCAGTTCAGGAAGGCAATGCAGTGATTTTTCTATAAGGCATTTATTGAAAAAACCCATAAACATCTCCGGAAATAAATCTTAAGGCAGAGTGAATTAAGAGGTTTGAGGGTTGAAGATCGTGTTTATAAATGACATCACCATAGTCCTGGACTGACTTAAAAACTGCTTCAACAAGCCTTTTACTACAAGACACAGGAAAGATGATGTTGTTTTCTGCACACAAGATAATCTGTGTGGAATTTGTAAAGTGCAGCAAAACACAAGTAATAAAGACTATGTAATAAGAATAACATCAATATATCTTTTGAGGAGAGATTGAAATGAAGATGAAAAGCTAACTTGCCTGATCCTGATATGTAGTCAGGAGCCATTGTGCCATGCATGCCTTTTATAAGTGATCATTAATGTCTTAAACATACATGCAAACAATGTAGAGATGCTGACATTGAGGTTATAGTATTCCAGCTGTTTGGATAGTTTGGATCAGTTGTACTGACTCAGACACAATAATGCAGAGAGTTACAGTAGTCCTGTTGGGATCCAATCCAAGTTCAATTATTTAAAAAAAAAAAGATCAAAGTTGCACTTGTTCAGAAAATGTAAGAAGCAGGATTTGCAAAATTAAGCCTATTATCAAATGGGACAGAGCTTTGTGTGGTGTTGAATGAATGTAGAATGTTTGGAAGGTGTAAAGAACTGTGACTGAGGACAGTGTCCAACATGACATGCTAGTAGAGCTGAGTTTACTGTGTATGTGAATATTTTCTTTTACCTGACAGCTGATTTTGGCCATTTATTTCCTTTAGATTTAGTTGTTATGTGTTAGTTATGGACATATATAATGTTTGTATCTATCTACTAAAGGAAGGAATCTCTGTATGCATCTGCTTCACGTACCTCTTGAACTGTTCGTCCAATTAAAGGGCGGTTGCATTGCTGGGGGGGAAAAAGGGGAGTACCTTTTTTATGAGTTATGTGCAATTTGACATGCTGACTGACTCTGGGAAGATGAGACTAGAAAACAAGGTGTGACTGGAGTCAGAGAAAAGTGCTCTAAAGAGAGAAATGTAGACGGCGATAAAACAGAAGCTATATAGTGTTTAGCAGAGCAGCAGCTACACATGAGTCAAGTTAGGTGTGTGAAATAGAACAAATATTTTAACAGGCTCTTCAAAACCTGTTTGTCTCATATATTGTGAGAAGTGGCGACTGTAGAGCACCACTACAGACAAAACACCAATCTCCAGAGCAAACATACCTATTGAAATCTGAACTGAAGGCATCAATTATAAAATCCACATTATCATTGTTTTAAATGCATTGAAATAAGAAAGGACATGTATTTACTATTAGAACACTTAGCCTATATCATTTTGTGTATAATAGAATGTTCTAGAATAGTCCTTATTAGAGCTGGGCGATATGGACAAAATCAAATATCACGATATTTTAGACCAAATACCTCCATATCCATATTACAACAATATTGTAGAGATGACTGTTGATGCTTTCACAAAATATTTACACTATGAAATCTTTGATAAATAATCATCAGTAATGTGGATATAATGACAAAGCATGTAAAAGGTAAATAACAGAACAGCTAGAACAGTCTGGTAAGTTCAGAAAATCACATATTTTACTGTAATGCATCATTTAAAACCAGGATAAGACAACGCTGATGACATATCACGATATTACGATATCTAGTCTCATATTGCGATATCCATATAATTTCAATTTATTGCCCAGCCCTAGTCCTTATACTCCTTCACACCTCACATCAACTCTATTCATTTTTCTATGTATTGAAGTAGCAGCAGGAAGCAATCAGCCCATTCTGAACAGGCACTGCATTAGTTACACAAATATAAAAGAAGGCACACAAGGGATCAGTGAATGAATGGTGGATAAATGTAGATTTCTCCATAGCTAGTGTAAAGCTAGTGTAAAGCCAGAGTAACATTTCAGCACTGAGAATAAACTGTGTGTGTTAAAAGCTGAGACCCAGCAGATTATAAAGACATTTAACCCCGCACATGTCCATTAAAGTCTGCTTTCAACTCAATTACATCAACGCTATCGCAATCAAGCACAGTTTGCGTGTTGCTTCATCTTTACGTCGGGGATTCTCTGTAAGCCGAGGCATGCGGAGAACTCGGTCTCCCACACTCCCCTTCTGGCAAACACTAGCCTGGCTGTCATGTGAGGGTTTCTCTTCTGGAGCTCTGCCAGTAAAGCTTCTGCTGCTGAATCACCTGGACAGCAGTTGTGCTCCGACCTCAGCCCTGCAGCCCTGTAGCTCCGTCAGCATCCACACACAGCTGCTTTTCATTTAGCACGTTTCTAAATATCATGAACACGATGACTGAGAATCTTCACACACATTTTATAGACAAAACAACTAATCAGTTCATTAAGAAAAATAACTAACCTATTCATTGATAATGAAGATAATCTAGTCCCTTTTTGTTGGCCCCGGGAAATGTGTACAACCCAACATAGTGAAAGTCCTGATTATGTTCCTGAGTCACTAGAATGTTATTTTTTCTTTCATTTTCATTTCATCTTAAACTTCCTCCTAAAAGTTAACTATACTTTTTTTGTGTTTTTTCGCTGCAGTTGGGGCGTAAACCTGTCATTAATAAACTTTGACACAGTCGTGTGTATTTAGTGACATTATAGAAGAGAATAGTGTGTAGTTTAGGATTTAGTGTGAGGTTTGTTCTGCCTGAAGGTATCTGTTCAAAGCCAAGCCGCACACTCTGCTTCTTCTCTCTCTCATACAGCTGGCAGGACAGCACCTCTGTTATAAATCAGTTGCAGTTTAGTATGAGTCTAAAGTAAATAGGTGTGTGTGTGTGTGTGTGTGTGTGTGTGTGTGTGTGTGTTTCCTAGGGTTAGGCATGGTTATGGATGGGTTTGACTTAGCCTGTCCGCAATGAAGGAGGTCAATGCAATGTCCTAGCAAGGATAGCTGTACCAACTTTTGTGTGTGTGTGTGTGTGTGTGTGTGTGTGTGTGTGTTGCAGGAGACGTGGTGGGCCTTGCTGCTCTTGTCCTTGTTGCCTGTGGTGCGGCCCTTCTACGTTCCCGGAGTGGCTCCTCGAGACTTCCATGAGAGTGAAACAGTAGATATTAAGGTAAGAACACGGTTGCATTTTATCATGTAGGTGTCCACTTCCTTCACCAAAAAACACAGGTATCACCTTGCTTTCACACCAGTTTCATTTAGACAAAGGAAAGAAAACTGATACATTTTTGCCTTTTTAGTTTCTGACAGGTGATTGGATAGTAGAAAGTCAAGGTCAGCACAGCACACTTCTGTTTGAACTCTTTGTTATAGATGAGGGAAAATCTCCACACTCTTATATATGTACTTATATTTTACGTCAGTTACCAAAATATTATGCCGACATCATAAAATAGCTCACTTATGCAGATGACTCGACAGTTTCCATGATCATATGATGGATTTAATGGACAGGCCAAAGTAAAACCAGAGCTCAGGAGTAAAAAAAATCTCATTCAAAATCCCATTAACATTTGTAGTAATTTAAAAAAAACAAAACCAAAAATCCAGCATAGGAAGTGCACTGTTTAGACACATTTAAATATTGTTTGTTCACTGTTTTGTGGCCTGAGAAACAGAATGTCCTATAAGCCCAACATCTAAGCTTGACACATTCTGATAGCAAGTGCTGTAGTGAAGCTGATTTGTCTTAGAATTTAAGAAAGTAGACTCCATGAATATGTTTAAATTTCTCCTAAAGACCAGTGAAATAAACACTGAGTAAGAAATTGAACTGGGTTTCAGAGTCTAGCCAGGACACGACATCATTACTTTGACTTTTTGGAAGTAGTGAAAGCCTTTTCAATTCATCCTGTGGACGTTTTTTTTTGCTTTCACACCACAAACACACCACAAACCAGAGTCAAACTGCTGGAACTCTGGAGCTCTGGTCTGGACCAAGACCAGCTCCAAAATGTGGATTTCAGAGCAGACCAGAGTGAGAACATAGCAGCCCAAACAAACTGGCACAGGTTAAGTATGAAACAGCAGCTTAGCAGCTTTTAGGGCAGCCATGAGTGGAACCCTGCACTTCATAGGGATCGTTTCACAGAGGTAGCTGACAGGTAGAGACTCTGGTATAAACACTGCTCCTGATGATCACGGTTAGAACGTTTTCCAGAGTTAAACAGACCAGGTTGCTGAGACAGTCACTCAGTCACAGTGTTTGTTTTTACAGGCTGTGAAGTTGACCAGCTCCCGAACCCAGCTTCCTTATGAATACTACTCCCTGCCTTTCTGTAGGCCAGATTCTGTCTTCTACAAGGGAGAGAACCTGGGTAAGTGTCTTCTTCTTTACTCCTGACGTGTGGATCGTGGTCTGGAAACCTCCTCTAAATATCTCCTCATCCTAATCAGAAAAAACTATGGAATATTAATTATAAAGTGTGTATTTTGCTATATTTGTTGTGCAGGTGAGGTGCTGCGTGGGGACCGTATCGTGAATACTCTCTACAATGTGGAGATGAACAAGGACAGGAAATGTGAGATGGTGTGCAACAAGAAAAAGCTCAGCATAGAAGAGAGCAAGCTGGTTGCTGAGCGAATACAGGAGGAGTATTATGTTCACCTGTGAGCATCACTTCCTGCTTTTTTTTTTTTTCTTAAATTTTTCCTAAAATCCAAAACTAACCTAACATCTGGCTGTGACTCTCAGGATTGCAGATAACCTGCCAGTCGCCACCAGATTGGAGTTGAGTCCTTACAGAGAGGCAGGAGGAGAGGAGGAGCAGAGGAAGGACACGGTCAAAGATATCCAGTTTGAACACGGCTACAGACTGGGCTTCGTCGACAACAACAAGGTAAAGGATCACACCTCCCATCATGAAAGCATTTATGGTTTTGGAAGCGTTGAAGCGTTCTAATCTTTGTCTTCCTCTTTTCTCTCCCTCCCAGTTCTACCTGCACAACCACTTGTCCTTCATCCTGTACTTCCACAGGGAGAAGCTGGAGCAGGGAGAACTCCACGACTACAGAGTGGTGCGATTCGAGGTCGTACCCCAAAGTGTGAAAGTAGAGGGTAAGTATCAACACACTCTTGAGGAGTTTGTGGTTGTCTCTATGCTGGTACTCACTCTGTGTTTACTGTCAGATTTAAAGGCTGTGGAAAAAGACAAGACCTGCACGTTGCCTGAGGCCAGCGGCTCTGCTGCTCAGGAGATTGATCCCAGCAGGGAGAATGAGGTCCTCTTCACCTACTCTGTTCACTGGGAGGTCAGTGACTGCTCATGTGGAATCAGTCATAACACTTTGTAACCCTGAATCAGTGCTAAAACCACCAAAGTGGCTGTGTTCAATTATTGCTTAATCGTTGGATCTACAGAATGCCAATCTTAAAATAGTCCAACCAACCAACACTCATAATACAGTTTATTATCATGGAAGAAAAAGAAAACCAGAAAATATTCACTTTGAGAAACTGGAACTAGTTCATTTTTGCTCATGAAATTATCTAAACAATTGTATTATAATCATTAACCTCAACTCAGTAACGCTAGTTGGTAAGAAAACACTGCTATAGTTACAAAACTCTATGCTGTAATATAAGTTCAGTTTCTGTCTCCCCCCCCCCCCCCCTCCTGAGGTAACAGCCATAGAGTTTAGTACTTACACACTAATCCTCTCCTCCTACGCCTTTTATTTCACAAAATACCAACATCATTAACAGAGTGATGATGTAAAGTTAGTAACCCACTTAAGTCATTGACTTAACTTTGGGTGTTCATGTCAACAGCACTTTAGTCCCTCTCCTTACACAATCTGCAGTTACACACACACACACACACTCACTCTTACCTGTACTATGATGCTTTTGCTCTTAACATGAATAATTAGGCTACAGCTATCAGTGTTCAGTGCTATCTTCAAAGTTTACCTGCTGTCCATTCAGTTAGTAATTCATCCTTACTAATGATATCATACACTTTTTAAATGCATTGTGCATATATTACATGTTATAAATAGAGCCTGACCGATATATCACTCAATCAATATTATTGGCCGATATTGGCTTATCACAGATATATCTGTATTGGTGTTGATGCTATCCAATATGTGCCATTTTTTTTAAAGATATATCGGCAGCATTTTAAGTATTTTTAATCATTTTTCCTAATTCAAGTTTGATATATACATATTAAATTCATGGTGATGTTTACTGTTTCAGTGCACCTATGCCATTTTACAAAGTTTATTCTTAAACTGTACAATATCGTGTCTCTGTTACTTATCTTTGTCACAAGTGTTTGGTAACCACATTTGAAATAAAAAGTGTGTTCATGTACATATTCTGTGAGATTATCAGCCAATATATCAATTGTAAATGTGTTACTCCCTCATCAGCATCAGACCAAAACAAATGCTCATGCTTTGTTCTTTTTGATTCTTATTTATACTGAAATACTGATGTCAAACTCAGTCCCAGCTGTTTGAACAAATCTAGATAAATAAATGTACATGAATGACACAGAGCCTCTTGTGTCCCGTGAACAGGAGAGCGAGGTGAAGTGGGCGTCTCGATGGGACACTTACCTGACCATGAGCGACGTTCAGATTCACTGGTTCTCCATCGTTAACTCTGTGGTGGTGGTCTTCTTCCTGTCTGGTATGTTTGATCATTGACACATGGTGCTCAGCTCAATCTCTTACACATGCATATCAATGTAATATGACATATATATGACTGACATCCTTCTCTTTCCCTGCTCGTTGTCTCTCAGGTATCCTCAGTATGATCATTATCAGGACTTTAAGAAAGGACATTGCTAACTACAACAGAGAGGACGACATTGTAAGAACATATAGTATTTACTCTTCTTCTTCTATCTTACAGGGACAGTTATATATAAATGCTTTGAATACATTTGAATTTAGTTTAACTTGCAACTCCCCCACTGAGAGAAAAACAAGATGCTGAAAATGAAATAAAACTGAAAATATGCCAAATTTCTCATCCAATAGATGATGAAAACTGTGGCAAAATAAGCTGATTGGCTGGCAGCGAATTGAAATGAAATAATGAAGAAAACACTAAAACAGGATTTCTATCAAAGAACCTGATAATTCAACAACAAATCAGCTGGTTTTAGTCTTACTGGAATCAGCTGTAGCTTCTTAATGTGTAATAGATCAGTTTACTGGAGGCACTTGACCAGATTTTTCTCTCCAATTCAACCAGGAGGACACCATGGAGGAGTCGGGATGGAAGAACGTCCACGGAGATGTCTTCAGGCCGCCTCAGTATCCCATGATCCTCAGCTCCCTGCTGGGCTCAGGGATTCAGCTCTTCTGTATGATCCTCATTGTCATCTGTGAGTCTGAGTCCTTTCATTTGATAGTTATATTTAAATGTTGATCACATCTGACACATTGAAATATAAATAGATGTAGCCTAACTTTAACTATGACTTACAGAGTGACAGAGTATCCTTCCTCACAATCATTTCATTTAGTCCTGCCATGTTTCTGGGAATGAATGTTGAATTAAAAACAGCTTATATCATCTGCTCCTTAGAAGCTGCTGTTTGATTGTTTCTTACTCTGCACTTTCCTAATAAGAAAGAAAAAAAGGGAAAAATACTAGATTCCATCATAAATGTTTTAGTCGCACAACTTGCTAAAATCTGTGTATCTGGTATCAGTGCAGTAAACAAATATTTTAAGTTAATTAGATGTTTTATTTATATATATACATTTCTGCACAATGTGTAAAAAGTTTGACTAGTGAATATCAATGAATTACAATATGCAGAAAATGCCTCATCACTTGAGCCGCTCACTCTGCAGTGAAGCTATGATCAGCTTGAAGACATGATTGCGTTACCACGGCAATGCAGCAACCACAGCAGCTCTATGTGAAACTGATTATATACACTGAATATCTGTGATGTACTCAGTTGAAGCATCTGCTTCAGATTGCCTCCACTGTGTCTCCTTTGTGCTTTGCTGATCAACCTAAACTACAGAATGATGATAGATGATCTCACATTTGGAACACAGTAACATTACTTTGATATTCATTACTTTATACTGCATCAGCTGTTCACATGACACTTTCATAATCCTCTAATAATTTAAGTGTGTGTGTGTGTGTGTGTGTGTGTGTGTGTGTGTGTGTGTGTGTGTGTGTGTGTGTGTGTGTGTGTGTGTGTGTGTGTGTGTGTGTGTAGTTGTTGCCATGTTGGGCATGTTGTCTCCTTCCAGCAGAGGAGCCTTGATGACCACTTCATGCTTCCTGTTCATGTTTATGGGGTAAGATCTAAACTCATCTCTCTGATCCTCAGTAAGAGCTAGCATGTTCACATACTGTGTTGTACTGTTTTCTTTACTGTTCCTCTGTTTATTCCTGTGTGTATGTGTTTTTCTCCTGCAGTGTATTTGGTGGTTACTTCGCCGGCAGACTGTACCGCACACTGAAAGGCCATCGGTGGAAGAAAGGAGCCTTTTGTGTGAGTAATAAAAAATGTTGTTAGTATATTCACTCAGCATAAAGGAATGCATGTAGCATATTTGTACTTTGATCAGCCAGTTTTCAGGTGGTATTTCTTTTGTCTCCCCTGCAGACAGCAACCCTGTATCCTGCAGTGGTTTTCGGTATCTGCTTCATCCTCAACTGTTTCATCTGGGGAGAACACTCCTCTGGGGCGGTGAGTGTCATCATCCACATGCATGTAGGCCAGGATGTCTGCAGGTCTAGAAAAACCTTTTTAAAAAGAACTGAATTCATTTCCCTCAAAAAAAGAAGGTATTAAAAAGTGTTTTTCATTAGAAACAATGTTACTGCTGCAGCTACAGTAACCAGGAGCCCACCAGTTCATTATGAATACATTTCAATTTTAGCATTTGTTTGTTTTATTTCCTTATATACCAGGAAGTGTTGGTATATAAACATATGATGCAAATGTCTGGTTGACACACTCAGAGAACACAGAGGAGTCTGTTTAGTTCAACTCCTTTACTGGCAGAATAATAGCAGTACATGTAGTATATATTTCCATGTAATAAAGAACAAACAGATACATCATCTCTGTTAGTTGTTACTGATAACCAGCATTAACTAAACAGTTAAACATTGTAAAATAAAGTCTGTTGCATTAATCACTCTTGTGATAATGAAATATGAAACACACTTAGCATCATCGAGGCAATATAATGTCCTGAATACACACAGAGAACTGTGTTATCATGCAACATGAACCTGTTTTATAATGTAATATTACAACTTATATCATCTGTGAAAGACAGCAGAGAACAGGAAATGGAAGCAAACCTTCAAAATAAAATTCACAACATTTACTAATAGTAGTAAACAAACAACTAGTAAATAATCATAGGCCTTATAGTCTCTATTTGTTTTCAGTCTTTCTCTGAATGAATAATGATGATGAGTAAGAGATTACATTGCATTCTGCACGTGGCTTTAAAAAAAAGTTTTACATTTAATGTTGTGGATCACACAGAAACACTTTATGTAACAGCTGTAACAGGCCAATTGTGTCACTTTGTTTTAATTTTTTTTTTAAATCAAAGTCTATAAAGCAGTTTGAACATGTTTAACAAGGGAATGATGGATAAGTTTGGGGGAATTCTATGTTTTTATTATTGTCAGTAAATCCCCTGAAAAGGCAAACAACCAAAAATGAATGGATCCACTAACATCTTCAAGATTCAAGGATTAAAGGATTTTAGAGTATGTGTTTCCAAAGCATGATATATCTTCTTCCATTGCTTCAAACAAATAAGAACATATCATAGAGCCACACTGTTAGTAAGAACCAATGAGCTTTGAGCAGAGGACAACAGCTAGACTCAGGAAAGTATAAAGAGAGGGAAAAAAAAGAAAAGAAAATATATATATATATATATATATATATATATATATATATATATATATGTATATATATATATATATATATATATATATATATATTCAACATCTTGCTTCATCTCCTGACTACTCTCTCTCTCTCTCTCTCTCTCTCTCTCTCTCTCTCTCTCTCTCTCTCTCTCTCTCTCTCTCTCTCTCTCTCTCTCTCTCTCTCTCTCTCTCTCTCTCTCTCTCTCTCTCTCTCTTGTTGTTTTCAGGTTCCCTTCACAACGATGCTAGCCCTGCTGTGTATGTGGTTTGGTATCTCCATGCCGCTGGTCTACCTGGGCTATTACTTCGGTTTCCGCAAACAGCCATACGACAACCCCGTACGCACCAACCAGATCCCTCGGCAGGTCCCCGAGCAGCGCTGGTACATGAACAAGTTCGTAGGGTGAGTGTCCGATCAGTCCTACACACCGCTGGTCGATTAGCTGCGATGGAGGATTTGAACACAATGTTTTCTTTTCTTTTTCTATCAGAATCCTGATGGCTGGGATCCTGCCATTTGGTGCCATGTTCATTGAGCTATTCTTCATTTTCAGTGTGAGTACAACTACATTTATTTTTAATTCCATGTCAAACAACTTCTACTGTCCGTACAATTGTTTGTGTGTATATTTTCTGTCATATGTCCATAATCAGTGTATAACCTACTGTAAATATGGTTCAGCACCGTTTAAGTTTATACACTTACTATGAAAAACTACCTCATATAATCCCATTTAAAAAAACTTAATTGTATGTCACCACCTACAGGCCATCTGGGAGAATCAGTTCTATTACCTGTTTGGCTTCCTGTTTCTGGTCTTCATCATCTTGGTGGTCTCCTGCTCTCAGATCAGCATCGTCATGGTTTACTTCCAGCTCTGTGCAGAGGTAAGCGTTGTTCAGGCTCGAACAACAACCCTCTCAATCAGTGTTGTACTAATGGATAAGAAGCTAAACATCTATAGTAGAGGCTGTGCAATATGATGATATATATCATGTGACTTTTATTTTGTTGTGCAGCAAATCATTTTTAATCATTTGGAGTCTGTTCGTCTTCTGTGTAGATTACATTGATACATTCTTCCTCTTGGCTTTTAACTTGCAATGCTTTTATTGCACTGAGAGCTCAGCCCCGTCCGCTCTGACAAAGAGGAGAGAAGAGAGAGACGGTGACTATAAATGACAGCAGAGACTGTTTATAGATGTTATTTACTAAAGGTGTGTATGTGCCCGTTTCAGCTCAGTGTGAGAGTCTCTGCTGTATTTAGATGTCATTTATGGTCTTACTGCTCTCCTCTACTCTCTATGGTTGATCCCTCTGTGTCACAGTGAACCAGGTGATGACAGCTACACTCATTATGTTAGTGTAAGAGCAATACAAACCCCAGAAGTTCAGTTCATTAAATTGAAATGTGTGATATATCAGGATAGATATCATTGTCAGGATATGAGAGCTCTCATCTAAAGTGCCTAGAATCTTTGCACAGTACAGTATGTAGACCTAGAATAGCTGTAATGTGTCTGTGATTAAATTTGCTCCCTCTAACTTGAGATGTTGATTCATTATCATCAAATGTTTTTGCTTTTCCTCCAGTAAAAGTAACCCAGTCAAACCTTTCCACAGCTACATGCACGCTGCCTGCACTGTCAGTCTGAAGGAAGTGTTGTATCAGCACATTTTCAACAGCCACACTCACACTTCAGCTTTTGATGATTCAAATATCACATGCCATGACACATTCTCACTTCCTGTGTAGACAACAAGTTAAAAGATAAAACACGTGAGGTCCGTACTGCCGTCCCATATCCACCCAAAGCATTATGGTAACTGTAGTTTCAAAACCTAAAAATGAAAGCGTCCTACCTGAGCCTTATCTGGAGTGGCTCTACACACATACACACACACACACACACACACACACACACACTGACTCTCATGCTCTGTGTTTTCTGTCTCTCCTCACCAACAGGACTACCGGTGGTGGTGGAGAACTTTCCTGGTATCAGGAGGCTCAGCGTTCTATGTTCTCATTTACGCTGTCTTCTACTTTATCAATAAGGTAAAAAGCTCTGAGACTGTCTCAAGTGTCCACAACAAACTTTCACTGCAGACAAAATCAGCAACTACAGAATTGAGTGTTTTTTAATTAGACATTATTATAGACCAGCAGGGATGATGTTTATTCCAGTGATACATACCATGTCTTTATAGCACTCCTGGAATGACATAATTAGTGATGGCAGTTATAAACAGTTGGAAATGGACAACTTAAATAACCCTGATGATGTCATCACAGCTATTTTAAGTTGGGTTTCAGATTTAGGAGGTGGGGTTGGAGTTTGATAGAGCTGCACTGTTTATCAGATCTAATAAAGGATGTGGTTGACTTGCATTATGGGAAATGTAGGGTCCAGTGGCTTTGAAGTTTGACTCATTCATGGAAATGTGATAGCCATTCATAATCAAGAGTGCTGTAATAACTGTATCTCTTACTAATGATCTATTTTACACAAAGAAATGAAAAGCAATTAGTAGTAGTAGTAGTAGTAGTAGTAGTAGTAGTAGTAGTAGTAGTAGTAGTAGTTTTAAGATTAAAAAATACTCTTAAAATAATCATCATCATCATTTGTGACTGACATGTTTCATTGGTTATAAATCCTTAAAATTACATTTTGTCCATATCCCTCTCCGACAAACCCAGAATCTATGAATGTGTTCCTAAAGTTTAACTGCTGAAAAGTTCTCAGTGTGTGTGGTCACATGACTTTTTTCCAACTAGTTATGATGTCACAAATCCTGCTCGTAAGTACACACCGCCTAAATCTGATGAAAGATGAGAGCATCAATCCATCTGAAGAAAAACAAATATATTCATGAAGAGGGTTTGAAGTTGTTGAGATTCTTAATAGTGATAGTCAGATCAGCTGACCAGCTCACTCCCCAAGCTTCACTTTTAAAGTACAAAGTGTTACATATTCCACTTCTGAAAGGGACTCAAAGTGAGGGAGGAGTTTCCTTTAAATCCACAGTATACAGCAGTGATTCCTGTGTTGTGTGTGTCTCTGTGCAGCTGGACATCGTGGAGTTCATCCCCTCCCTCTTGTACTTTGGCTACACGGCTCTGATGGTCCTCTCCTTCTGGCTGCTAACAGGCACAATCGGTTTCTACGCCGCTTACATGTTCATCAGGAAAATCTACGCCGCGGTCAAAATCGACTGAGTCGCTGTCGCTGCTGTTCCTGTCGTTTTTTTGGGTTTTTTTCGTCACGTTCCGTTTTTGTTTTATTTTTTTTTAATATATATATTTTTTATTCTTTATGTCCAACAAGCACTGACTTGTGTGTCGAGGGGACAAGAGGGGTGTTTTGTACGGCGCATCAGCCCCACCCACTGGCCTCATGGGGAAGAACAGCAAACGGTCTCTCTCCCCCCTCGCCTCTCTCCTTCCCCTCCCCCCTCCCCTCCCTCCTCTTACCAGGACAGAGACACAGAGGGAGTTTTCCTCTGCTGGGACAGTTAATGTCTTCTGCTGTTTTACCTTCATTACAACACAGCGGGCCAAAGCTTGTCTTACGATGGTTTCTGCACATTTTTTTTTTTGTCTTTTCATTTGTGTTTTGAGTCTAACTTATCCAGGTTTGCATTTCTCGTCTTCACGAGATTTATCTTGGACTTAATTTACTTTTTGATCATCTCTCGGGAGTTTCATTTTTCTTTTTTCATCTGATTTCCTTACATAAATTGTCTTTACTCTTTCCATCGTCTCTGTTTTCAAATGTCACATTTCTTTCATTACAGAGACTTTACAGATCAGGGAAGGATCGGGGAGTCTAACTGTGGTTATGGTGTTCAGTTTTGTTGTGTTAACTGATATGGATGGAATTATGCTGGGAAGCTCCACATTGTAACACAAGAAAGGATCAATTAAATTGTTCTATTATTTTTTACTTCAGTTTCCATGTCCTGGTGTGACCATGTTAACCACAACTGTAATCAAAATATGACTTTTCTCCTTCCAAAACAACGGTCTCTGTTAATGTCAAAATATTGCTCCATTAGCTCTAAATGATCCAGAACAGCTCTGAATAATGATGTGAACCCGTTGCCCTGAAGCGATGGACTGTTGGTGAAGCTGCTGGAGCTGGAGAGAAGGAGAAGCTCCACACAGTCAGCACAGAAATGACAATGTATTAGAAACTCTACAACACAACGTGTGTGTGTGTGTGTGTGTGTGTGTGTGTGTGTGTGTGTGTGTGTGTGTGTGTGTGTGTGTGTGTGTGTGTGTGTGTGTGTGTGTGTGTGTAGCTTTTCCAGCAGTAAATGATTCTGTTTATTAACCATGCCGTCAGTGTAGCCTTAGCAGTGCTGTGAACGCCTGCTGAACTATGCAGTTAATGGAAAGATGTGCAACGTAACGGTTTGTGAAGTTCATATCAAAAAGGACCATTTTTGGTTGTTTCTTTGAAAGTTTGAAACTTAATGTATGAAACCTTTTTTGTGTACAGTATGACAAATAATTTCTGAAAGCCAGCAAGCTCACCTCTACATGTGTCTACCGGTGGTGGTGGTGGTGGTGGTGGTGGTAGATGTCATCTTTGATAGCGCCCGGGTCTCAAAAGATGTAGAGCATTAAAATGTAATCCACAGTGTTCTTATTAGATCGGTGCAGCCCATATTGTGTAGACTGATATCCATATTCTCACATTACAGGTTTTTTTCAGTTGAATTATTATTATTATTATTTTTTTTTGGTATTTCATTAGATTTATCAGCTGGATGTTGGAACGTTCAGTATGTACATGTATGGACATTTTTGTAAATGCATTTAGAACATGGCTGGAGCCTGATATATAATTGTGGCTTGACAAGCAGCTTGAGTTAAAGGTGCAGTGTGTAGAATTTAGCGGCATCTAGCTAAACGGGCTTGGCAAAAAATGGTACATAAGTATGTTTTAATTTTGTGTATCACCTGAAAATAAGACTCTAGTTACCTTAGATTGAGTCCTTTATATCTACATTGGGAGCAGGTCCTCTTCTACAAAGGCGGCCATGTTGCACCACCATGTTTCTACAGTAGCCCAGAACGGACAAATCAAACACTGGCTCTAAAAATGTTTTTTGTCATTTTCTGGGCCACTAGGTTCTCCTACATTCTTAAATGAGTTGAGGAAGGGGTATTTATGTAGTTGCAATCTTCAACCTCACCACTAGATGTCACTAAATCCTACACACTGATCCTTTAAGGGCTTTTTTTTAAAAAGACAACCAGTGTGAACTCCACAATATGTTTTCATCAAAATACATCGTAATCATGACATTAAAGGAATAGTTTGACATTTCTGGGACATGCAATACATGCATCCTTGCTAAGAGTTAGACTTCTTGATCGATATCACTCATGTCTGTATGCTAAATATGAAGCTACCACCAGCATGAAGACGACAGCTAGCCTAGCTAACAAAATCTCCCTACAAGCACCTTTAAAACTTGCTGATTAACACGCATCTTGTTTGCTGAATCCCTACAAAAACAATGACGTGGTTTTACGGCTGGTTATTTTAGCAACTTACTTGATTCTTGTCTAAGAAGCAGTCAGGCACAATGAAACAACGTACCGTTTTTCTTTTTCTACCAATTCTACTAAAGCAAACAAGATATAAGGTGTTCAGTAATGAGCTCTAGAGATGCTCATAGGAGTAATTTATTACCTTTTCTACAGCCAGGCTAGCAATAGCTTCATATGTAGCATACAGACATGTATATCCCAAAATGACAAACTATTCTTTGAAATAAGTTGAATCCACAAAAGCCAAAACCTGCTGTACATTTACACAGTTCTCAGTCTTTGCTGCTGTTGGATCTCTGTATTGGCAGTACAATATCAAATAATGGCATTACAGTTAACAGTGGATGTTAGGACTTCAGATTGAAAGTCCTTATATAAAGACAATGTTTTAAGCAGTGAGTTCTAGCAAGCAGCACAGACCTGAAAAGACACATTTCATCAAGTATGACAAAGCTCTTCTTGTCATATGATTAAAGGAGCTTTTTGAACCACATGACTAAACCCACACAGCGTTTAAAGCGCACTCTCTTTTTTTTCTTTGGAGTGGCATTCATCGCAGGCTTTATGGTTGCCATCAAACTGATTTTTTTTTTATGAA
Source organism: Scomber japonicus (assembly GCF_027409825.1). Classification (NCBI taxonomy): domain Eukaryota; kingdom Metazoa; phylum Chordata; class Actinopteri; order Scombriformes; family Scombridae; genus Scomber; species Scomber japonicus. The sequence continues at coordinate 5,409,648 of NC_070581.1, read as the reverse complement.
GGATTGAGGTGCTTTACTCCCATCAGTCTTTAGCAGGCGACTTTTTTTTTTGTTTGCACAGAAGTAAAGCAGGGCTGTGTAGAGAGGGACCTACAGTACAGTAGAAGAACCCTGATTCTCCAGGGGCAAAATGATTGATTGAGTGACTTATCCTCCCACTTCTTCATCACGGCTCGCCTCATAATCAACCTTAATTAAGCTGTTAATAATCTGCTTTGAGAGAGCAAGACAAGCAAAAACACATATTTCTCGTGCCACCAAAACTAGACGAACTGCTTGAGAATTTCCCTCAATTCAAATGAGCGTCTTCATGTACTGACCATTACTCAGATACTCTACTGTCTCCTGTGTTTTACCCTCAGCCCCCACCCCCCATCTGTATTACATTAAAGAGTTACTGAGCCCTGACGCATGTGACGACAGAGCGACACTCTTCTCCTGCTGTTAAAATGCACACATGCCAGGGGGGATTTTTTTTATAGATAAGACTTTTAAGCGGCCCCGAGTCATGCGTGCGTATGTATGAATGAATGAGAGGTTTACAAATGTACATAAAGAGAAAAACAGCTTTGTATCGTTGCGTTTCGCTGTTTGTGGCGCTCTCTCTGTAATGATTCCCGTCATCGTTTTAGCCAAAAGCATGATGCTCATGATGACTTTGAAAAGGAGCTTGTTTCTGTTACTTTTCTTCTTCTTTGTTTCTTTTACAAGATGTCCAATTACAAAATGTACAATAACAAAATAATAAAGTGATGGCAAGTTGAATATGAAAATTTTGATTCCACTGCATTTGTGTAATAGATGTCATAGTCAGCTTCTTTCAGGGACTTTGGCACTAAAAACACTAACGTTGAAACATAGAAGACTTTATTTGACCCATTTGGACGACTGAAGCTTCTTTTTAGCTTCAGATAAATTTTTAAATACAGGACTGTGGATTTTGGAAATGAGGAGACAAGCAGGGTCAAAAAGAAGTCCACATCTTATATACAATATAATGTAATCCATTAGTCTACATCTAAATAAGGCTATAGACTTACTTTGATGTGATCAATGTGTGTATGACTCATAATATCACAACAACTGATTAGTCTACATCTAACTGAGGCTACAGCCTTACTACAGCCCCTACATCTAAGTAAGGCTACAGCCAACTACTTTTGTTTTGACATGGCAGCGGTATCTGCAAGTACGTGTCACGTGACAGTCCGTTGATGGTATTTTCACTTCACAATGAAACAAAACTTCAAGAAAAAAATACAGAGGACATGACCGGTGTCCTCAATGGTAGCTACGGCCATGAGCGGGGGAATCTAGCCAAGCTCTGGTAGCCTAATGATGCAAAAAGTAAAATGAGTCACACTACCAAATTATAACACAATATATATGTTGTGTATGAGTGTGATATAGGATTTGTGCAATTAACTTTTATTTCTGTGTTTTTTGTTAGCAATATATTATAATTTGTGATAACTTGATTCTTTATTTCATTTATATTTATAACTACAATTGTTTCTAGTCTTTATAATTCACTTTTTGGTATTTGTGGTTGAAATATAATTTTTAATTTAATTTATAAAAGTATCTCTATAAAATATCTATCTTTATGGGGAAAACTTTTACAGTGCTTGCATTTATCATACTGCGTATGCTAATTCATACTTAGAAAGTAGAACTGAAGTGACATTCATTACAAGATGATTAGTTAAAACATTTCAAAATGCACCTGTGTTATTTTGCATGTTGTGACTTTCAAATAAAAAACAGTCATATATTTCCTCATGGAAGTTTTCTTAAAAATTGTCTCGTCTCAATCTCGTGGGCCCAATATGGTGTCTCATTTCATGAGCTAAATGTATTGTCACACCCCTATTTTTAATAGTCAGTATGAACAAAAGGAATGATTACAGCAAGAACAACAGGTTTCAGTGAAAGCGATCGTTTAAGTTTCAGCAGTACCAGCGTGGCTCTGGGGGACAGCAATGTTGGTCGGTAGATCGGGCCGTGGATGGATGGACCTCCATGATCACCTGACTCTTCCTGTAGAGCGACCATGAGATTCACATCGTGGTTTTTAGAGTGATTTTCTCAACATCTACTGGATGGATTGTCATGAAATGAGGTGTCAGAACAATCCTCCTAAGATTTGTTTGCTAGTCTTATTGTTTAGTGCTAACAGTAAACATTATACCTGCTAAACATTAGCATAATATTAACACAGTCGTTAGCAAGAATGTTAACATGTTAATGTTAGCATTTAGCTCCAAACATATAGCAGCTAACGTGGGTGTAGACTCAAGCCTGTGAGGGGTTTGGAGGTTGGAGGAGGAGCGTGTACAATACCAGGCTAGCAAAAATGTGATATTGAGTATTTCAAATGTGTATGCAAGCCTCCGAACTTTTGTGGACGTTCTGTATTTAATCACAGGAGGACCTCTTTAAATGTGATGCGTGCGTGTGTGTGTGTGTGTGAAGGTGTTAACTCCTGGTTTCTCTGTGTTTCTGAAACATTCAGTGTCTGGAAGGCTATTATCAAATTACGAAGTCTGTGTTGTGGCGTCATGGTCCCCTTAAATCCCTTTTACAAGCACTCCAGGTTCCTCCGAATAAAACTCTACAAAAAGCCAAAAAAGTTTCTATTCTGAAATTACGGCACAGTTGGCATCCTGTAAATGTATGTGTAAGAGTCAGCTCAGTTGATGTAAGTATAGGTTTAACTCCATAGTACTATAATTAGGGCAGTCTTGACACTCAGCTATGTATGCAGGCCTACTGATGCAGCCTTCTGAGACATAATCCAGACCCTGGTCCTGTATGAGGGTTTGAAACTACCACAAGCCACCACAGGTCCAAGATATTTTGGGGTGGAATTTACGGTAATTCCCAAAATCAGATCTCTATTTTGTGAGAATCACGGACATTTTGGTAAGTAGCGTATAATAACCTACCCCTACTGTAGCAGTACACATAGACTACTAATGCTTAGTCTCATTCTTTCTAATCATGTATCCTGTCATGTGGTGACTGCCGATGGAGGGAAACTGAGAACAATGCTTGAGCTTGTGGAGTCTGGTCAAACCATTCTGGCTCAGATCAAGACGATCAGTCTCCCCCCAAAAAAGAAATTCAACCCTCCTAAACTGGATGTGATGGATGAATGGACTCGAGGGAAATGACACACAGACTGTTGTTTTTTTCAACCAGTTCAGACATCAAACCTCAGAGTGTAAGCATCGCCACAAGAAGATTTTAAGAACACTGAGATCCTAAGTCTAGACAGTTATTAGATGGATTGTCATAAAATATCTGGTACCCAGAGAATCAGAGTCTTAATGATTTTGATGATCACCTGACTTTTTATCTAGTGTCACCATAAGGGTGAAATTTGTGGTTTTGAGTGAAAAATCTTAAAACTATTGGCTGGATTGCCATGAGGGTGGTTAGGAGTAAAGGTGGAGGTGAGGATATGAAGGGTAGAGGGGTGGAGAGAGGGGAATGGGGTTGAGGAAAGAGCTGTTGCCATTATTTCTTGAACCTCCTCCTCGAGAAGCTCCTGAAAAGAGAAAAACATCATTTAGATTTCACTTTCAAAGCTCTCAAGTTATCTGAAATAAGTTGTTAGAATGTAAAAGATGAGCTGAGACATCGTACCTGAAGGTGGAGGTTTTCTTCCTTCAGACGTTGGATCTCCTGCTTCCTCCCAGCCTCCTTCTGGATCCACATCTGGTTTTGTGGTCTGCAGTGTCTCCTCCAGCTCTCGTTTTTCTTTGTCCCACAGCTGTCCCCTCCTCTCCCAGCTCTCAGTGAGGACAGAGAGATCCTTTCTGGACATCTCCACCGTCTCAGAAAGCTCCTTCTGGAAACTCTTTTTCTCAGAGAGCTGCCTTCTCCAGTCCTGTTCTCTCTCAAAGAACTGTTTCTGGCTCTCTACTTTTTCAGAGAGTTCTTTCCAGTACTTCTCGTCCATCTCTGCCAAAATCTTTCTGTCGGTGTCTTCTCTTCCTCTCAGACAGCTTCTGTTGGAGTTTTTCAGCGAGCGCTTCACATGTCAGTTTGTTCTGTTCTAGAGCAGACTGCGTTTCACTCAGCAGGGCCAAAGTTTCTCAGAGGCCCTGCTGATCTCCTTCTCCTTGTCACAGAGGAGAACCTCAAGATCCCTGACATTATCCTGCCAGCTGGATTCATTAGCAGAGGCCGCTGTCCTCTCTATGTCCTCTTCCAGAGTGTGGACCCTCTGCTGAAGAGACTTGATCCCTTCATCTCTCTTTTTTATTTCCTCCTCGGCTCTCTGGCGTTGTTTCTGCAGCTCCCTTCTAAAGAGGATTCTGGATGAATCATGTTTCTCCTTCAGAGAGGAGAGCTGCTGATTCATGGAGCTGATCTCCTTTGAGCTGTTGACGTCTGTCTCCAACATCACGATGGCTGCCTCAGTGTCAGACAGCTTCCTCTGTAGCATCCTCTTCTCATTGAGGAGCTACTGTGGTTCACTTGCCCAGGTCTGTCTCTCCTTCAGGACCATGAGCTTTACAATGGTCTTCATCTTGTCTTCCATCTACTTCATCTCACCCTCCATGTGTCTCCTCATGTCCTCCATCCCTCTGTGATAGTCCTGTGCAACATGATCAGAGACATACATGAAGACATTTATCTGACTGGATGTGACAAGTGACAAATGATTGTATGCACCAGTGAATAAAATGTGTCAAGTGTCTCCTGGTTTGAATATATTACCCTGCTGGCTCTGCTCTCTCTTCTTGCCATGACGCCTGATGATTTTGCGGTTGATGCAACAGATAGAGCAATTTGTTTAGTGTGGACAGATGATCTCCTCTGTAGACACCAATGTTTCTCAGTTTACCTGTGAGTCTGTGCTGAATCACTATCTTGCTTCTGAAGATCTCACTGATAAAGATTCCATTATGACATATTTGTTTGAATGATGTAACAGAAATAGTAACATCATTATATCAGTAAAAAAAAGAAAGAAATGATGCTAGCAGAGAGGAAGATGATTTTTGTCCTGTAGTTTGTAGACATGGTATACACAAAACTACACTTAAGTTTCCTTCATTGCTATTACTATTAATATGATAATGATCACATCCAGATTCATGCAAACAGAAGTTATTTTAATATGAATTATTCTGAGGTCACACCTTACAGTCCGCATTGATGAATCCAAGCGATACTGGGTGTGAAATAGTTGCTTTAGGATTCAGTATGAACAGTCAGCTGAGGCTGCTGGTCTGGAGCTCTGTGGAAAAGCTTCATGTGTTGGTTGAAGTCATTTTGATGGAGGATATTATGAGAGCTCGCTGTCTGTCATCCCTCCAATATGGAGCCACATTTCATTTCACTACTAATGACTTGTACATGTTTTACTCCATTAATTACAAAACACACATCTACCAGAGAACACTGCTGGCAGTTCATGGTGTTAGTTATTTTGAACTATGACAATAACAATAACCAGCAGTGACAGATGACTGCTTATTAAAATGTCATATTTTCTTTATATAATAGATTACAAGTTCATCTTAATCCTATTTTACTCAAACCTCCAACATCAACATTGTCTCATTATGTTGAGAGAACATATTTAAACAGCATTACATTCCTGCTAATTGTATTTGATGTTTGAATTTAGTCATGTTTGATCATATTTGATTAATTGTGCATAGATTTTCATTTTATGAACACAGGCCTTTAAAAAGTCACAGATTTTGCACCCACATTCAAACTAGTAAACATGAAAACTAGAACTAGAAAACTCACAAAACATCGCACATGCTTCAGAAGTGGTGTAACTTGATAACTGAAATGGGTCTTGGAAGTGGTAAAATAGTTTGAGAGTAAAAGCACCTTACCTTTAAATTTGACATATCTTATGTCCCCCTCAAGCTGAACTGTAATAACTTGAGCCCTTAAATTTCATCTATCCTATTATCAGCTTTGCTAAATAGCAAATGTTAGTACCACTAACAATATAAAGATGAATATGGTAAACCATACCAATCCATCAATTTTATTTATATAGTGCCAAATCATAAGTTATGTCTGGGCACCTTTCACATAGAGCAGCTCTAGACTGTCTCCAATATAGTTTATGACTTAACACCTTCGCTAATTATTATACTAAAATGATGACTGTATACTCTTTCATTTACAGGGACCCAACATTCCCCCTATGAGCAAACAGACAGCGGAAAGGAAAAACTCCCCTTTAACAGGAAGAATCACGTTAGCATTAGCATTTAGCAGCTTTGTCATTTAGCTGTAGCCACACAGAGCTGCTAGCAAGGCTGCAGACTTGGGGCCTGATTTACTAAAGGTTTGCATGTGTAAAATGTGTGCAAAAATGTTTTCCCACCCGCGTTAATATTTTAGGTGTGGATTTTTTTTGGTTTTAGTAACAGCATTGACTTTGTAACAAATACTCTCCCATATGTGGGTTTTTCTGGTAATATTTGTTTTTGTTATAACTCAATATATTAGTTAACCCTGTTGCACCTGTTTTCATTTACGCAGTTATTCTTAGTAGATCACCTGCAAAACGCATGCAACTAAACACGAAATCTATTGCACTGCACACATAATTTAGTACCCTTTATTTGGGACCTTAGTAAATCAGGCCTTTAGTGTTGTTGTGCCTGATGAATGGCCAACTTGGTTAGAAAGGTTCTACGTGTTTTAATGTAATATAGTAGAAAATGTTGAAATACACACAGGAATTGCAGTTAGGTTTTGAATTGAAAGTTCAATTTATATTGAACAGAAACTCAAATTCCTCTGAAAATCAACACTAGCTAAGTTTGCTAACTAAGCTTTACCTACAATAACTATCTCAGAATGTTTTCTTTATATCTTCTACCAGATAATAAAGTTCTCTCCAAGAAACTTGAGAAGGAAATTAAAAAACCCATAAAATGAAGTTTCATTTTCAAACATGAGGGTTTCAAAACGTTCAAAAGTCAAATTCTGGTGGGAAAGTACTGGATCCGAAATCATAGAATCAGCCTAAAAGATGTTTTCAGCTGTTTTCTTTTGATGTGGATTTTGTATTTTGTAAAAATAGAAAGAACGAAAAATTACAAAATAATGAAAAGAAATAATGCAAAGAAGGTATGAAACCACTGGTTTGTCTTTTAATCATTTCAACATAACACATGACAACTCAAAGATACACTGTACTGTACAATAAGTCAATAGTTCTGTTGTTGTGTTCATCATCTCTTTGGATCAACCAATATACAAATCTGTCACTTTTACATTGCAGCAACTGATTGCATGTGAGATATGTAACAAAAAAAGCATTCATTTTCTTTCTTTCTCTGAAGCACATCATTTATATAATTCTCCCTGTAGTTGATGCTATATAAAATAGTGTAGTTGAATGCAAATATTCTATTTTCGTTCACCTTTTTTTTCACCTTTTTTATTCCAGAGGTGGCTGAAATAGCAAGTGATAAAAATAAAAATGGGCTATGTCACTAAACGAGATACACAAAGAGGTTGGAATGCAAGACTTACAATAAGCTAGAAATATATAAAACTACATGTGGATGTTGTCTGCATCAGACAGTACCCAGTTTCTTAGTAAAAGCAAAAAAAAAAAGAGAGAGGGAGAGGGAGAGAAAGAGAGCATTATTAAAATCAAATCAGTTTTTCTCAGGCTTAAACTGATGAGCAAATTCCCTTAAAATGTTTGTGTTCTGCACCTACTAGTAAAGAGGAAAAGGTGAGGATAAGTGCATCCCTAGTAGGTGCAGGTCGAGGTAATGGAGCTACAGCCGAGCCAAAGAACAGAACAACATTACTGTCAGAGGTAAGAGGTATATATATCTATATATATATATATATATATATCAAGTGTTTCAGAGTTGATCAGCATTTTGTGTTATCTCTGAGCTACGGAAGCTCGAGCATGCCAGGAAAATAAAACAATTGATGAAAAATAATGCATGTTAAAAATAAAAATACTAGTAAGTAAATTTAGATTTTGAGATACTGTGTTAAATAAAAATGATGGGATACTAAGTCACAATCTTAAGTCTTAAGTGCAATCTTCTCAATCTTAAGTTATGACTTACAAAGTAAGAAATAAATAGTAGCTCAATGTTTGGACTTAGCATCTCTGAACTTATTGAGTCATGATTCTGACTTAGTAAACCATTTCAACTTAGCATCTGAAATTTTTGATTAGGTGAGTCATAATTCTGACTTACTGTCTTATAAGTTTAACATTAGTGAGTCAACATTTTGATTAAGCATGAGATGCTTTTTATTTTGGTACAACAGGCATAAGATCTGTCCACCTGACCACACATCCAGACCTTTTCACTTCAATCTTCTGTTTAGTTACATGAATTTTAAAGCCACGTTTGATAGTCAATTAAACAAGCACTGTCATTTTTACAATACTATGGCACTGTTCACACGTTTGACTCATATCAGCGTAAAGTTTTTCCTTTTAGCGGGGATGAGTTCAGTGAGGTTTAAGGGCTTTATTAGGGGTCACTTTTAACTTCATGTTTTTCAGTCACATGGTATGCAGATGAATCCCTGTTGCAACAGCATTTCAATAGCAGGTTGTGGCTTTGACACTAATGACTAACATTTCTTTTTTCACCACCTCACACAATAACAGACATGCTGTTGCTGTTCTCTTCAAGCACCCGGCTATAGAGTTTGATTAGATAAATTTATGATAGAGAAGGCAAAGCTGGTTACCAAAAAAAAAAAAAGTTTCAAAGGAGAAGGGGCAGGGGGCTCTTATGTCGAAGGATATTAGTGAAAAGTCTATCAAAAATACTGTTATTCTTTTGGAGAAGAGAAATACATAAAGGTCGATAAAGTCTACACATCAAACTAATGGCACATACATATACAGGATCAATACAAAATTAAAAACATATGAACATATAAGCTGAAATTTTAAAAGAAAAAATACTCTCTTTTTAAAGGTTGAAAGTGCTAGAATTCAGATTAGCTCACAGAAACCCAGGGAGGACAAACTGAATACATGCCAAAAGCTTTTTCCTTACCTTTTCTTTTTTTAAAGGACTAAATGAATATCTGTTACAAAAATATAAATGCTCAACTTGATTGCTACAAATTTTGGCTTAAGCCAAGAGGGTTTTTCTTAAAAACTACCTTTTTTTTTTGTAAGTTCATAATAAAGATCAAATTTGAATCTCGTTTTTTTTTTATTATTAATATATCTTGTAAATACTCACAAAGGTGTCGACAGCTAATTAATTTAGGATCAATATATTTGATCATGCAAACTACTTTATGAGTCATCATCAAAATAATGACTTTCCAGGGGGAAAGACTAATAAGAGTAAAATATATTTCAAATTAGTTCAGAACTTGGATTATAAAATCTAAGATTTTAGCAATGACGTTGTGATTATACAGTCAGACTGTAGGGAAACTTTTTTTCTACGTCAGTGCTGATGCTGAATCTTTATCTGCTCCTCTTATGGGGGAATATTCACCTGTCGAACACGCAGGCGCCAATGGCTGCTCATCATCATGGAGAGGTGGGAGTGAGGGTGGGGGGGGTTTCATATCCTACAGTATCAAAAAAAAAAGCGTATAGCACTTGTAGCATTTTGTAACAAGCAATTGTGCAAAAATGTAGTTTCTTCTCCCCAGGTTTTGGTAAGAAAAAATAAAAAAATAAAAATGAGGTGATGTGTTGTGTTGTTTTTCGAGGTCCTGTTTTATACAAACAGAAAATAATATATCATATGACAACAAACAAAACAAATATATGACTAAAAGCGACAACCCCGAGTCATGCGGTCAGTCATGTTTTGTCCCTCGTACTTTGAATGTCAAAGACCGGGAAAAAATTCAGTGACCACGTCTCTTTTCCGGATATCGCTGTATTTTCAGACCCTTTTCCTTTGACTCTATATGAAGCAGCTGAGAGAGGAGGAGGAGGAAGGAGGGGGGGGGGGGTTGGGTGTAAGGAGGAGGGAAGGAGGGTGTGTGTAGGGGGGGGGGGGCTGATGAACACTTTGTCGGTTCGGTTTGTGCACGTTTTCAGCTCACTGTCCATCTTGCCCAAACGAAACAAACAAAAAAAAAAAAAAAGTAAAAATTGAAATCTTCTAGTGGTCTACAGTTGTTATCCATCCACAACCGTAGCTAAAAGCAGCAATATGTATTTTATTTGTCATTTTTACGTACTATGTTTTTTCTTCTTTTTATTTTTTTTCTTGTTGGTTTTAAATCAACGTGGCCGGGCGGGGGTCTTAATGACCGGAACAACACTTAGACGCAAAAATGAATGATGAGATGTTTTGCGGGAGCTCGGCCCCCCGCGTATGCCGGTTGTGTCGGTCGTGCCACAGACAGAACATTAGATAAAAAGCACCTATTTCGCTTTGAGGCTTAGGGTTAACTTTGGGCTCAGGTTCTTTTTTTTTTAGGTTTTTTTTTTAAAGAGGCTGGTGGTGAATGGTTTCCGAAGGACTCCCAAGACGTCGGAAACCTCTGAGCTCTGAGTTGAAATCGGTGTGTGGGATTTCATCACAGCGCAGGGTGAAGTTGGGGAGATGGGGGGGTATTCAGCTGGATAATGGCTATCCATGTCAGCATTCCTATGACACAAACTATCTATCAAATCCTAATTATGATTATTAAGCCACTAACAGCCTGCTGTAGCTATTTCCCATCCACAGTTCTGATTCCTCTATACTAAACTCAAGTACATGTAAAGGTAAAGATTGGATATGACAGAGAAAGCTTAAGGGAAAAAGCTAATACTTCATCCATTGTTTGATCAAAAAAAATGCAAGATACACAAAAAATGTAAACCTGCCAGACATCAAAAAAAAAACATCATCACTTAGTTTTAATACGTCTACCTAGAATACACCTTACTGAGATAAAAGCAATTATAATATTCATTTTGAGATATTTCGTACACTGCAATAACATTCTTTTAACACATTTTTTTTTCCTCATTTGTCACTGTAAATCTTTTGTTTTTTTCTTTTTTGCCATTCACATATGTCAGGGTTCATCATTACTAATGATGATACATCTTTTTTTTTAAAAAGACTGCGTAAAAGATGTGTTTGTATTTCATTCCAAAAAATATAGATTTTTTTTAGATATGTCAGGCAGCGGAAGAAGCAGCTGCAATATATATCATTCTCACAGGAACTTTTTTATGTTTTTTTAAAGGATAACTGTTAGAAGGGAAAACATATTGGAGGAAGGAGAGTCCCTCGCGAAAGGAAACAAAAAAAAACCCAGGTGGGTCTTAGGAGGAGCGGTGAGTTAGGAGAAAGCCGTGAAAACCTTCAAAAAGGGAAGAAAATTCAATGTTTCTGGAGGAGGTTCTTAAAAGGTGAAGTGCCTTCTGCTAAAAAAGAAAACAAAAAAGTGCTTCTCTTGTGGAAAGGTTTTGTGATATTACATCGTTTTTCACATTTCTTTCTTTCTTCGGCCATGTTTGTGTGACTCTAATCAGTCCTGATAAGAGTGTTTTATCATTTATTCTCATTAAAACTGACCTAACTCTAGGAGCACATCAGTTACAGCTGATAAGAAAATAAAAGGGGATATCCAACTTAATTTTTTTTTAGCTTTTCTTATATGAATAAAAGAGCACTTCTTTGTTTTTTAAACGCAGGGGTCGCTTTTGCTTTTTGTGGCTCTGGCCCAGCCGCCTAAGAGAAGGAATTTTTTTAGAGTTAACTCACTCTCTCTTCATTCCTTCACTGGTCTCTCTCTCCTCTCCATCACTAATGACGACAGGTTGGGTTATCAGAGGGTGGGGGGAGGGGGTGGGTCGAAAACTCAAGATGAGACGCATTCTATCACTTTCTTACATTTGGAAAAGAAAAAATAAAAGTAAAACAAAATATCCACTTCAAACTATATTTTTTTCTGGGTCACAACAAGACAGATAATCTTCACTAAAAAAATGTATCTTTGATTTTTTTTTTTCATATTATTACTTTAGAAAGTATGCAGTACCACGCCTTTTGGCCTACTGATCCTGCCCTCTATACTACTAAATAGGGAATGGAAGGGGGGATAAAAAGGGTAAATGGAAATTTAAAAAAAAAAAAAAAGATGGGTTAATACATCATTATAACTATAGGATAGAGGAAAGAAAGCCCAAATAAAAGCTGTTTCAACTTCTTTTCTCACCTTTTCCTTTTGCTCAAAGGGGTTTTAACTTCCTTTTAAGGCTCAATCAAAAGCTTTTGTGCGCTTTCATTTAAGGCTTCAATGTGTTCATTTGTGTATTTATTTAATCTAATTCTCCAACTGTTTGATCAGGCCCTGTAAAGAACCGCAGCCCGAAATATCCAGGCTGAGCTGAGGCTGGGCCGAGGGGCTGGCTCTCTCACTGGAAGGCCTGGTGGAAGCGAGGCAGTGTGGTGGTACTAAGGCTGGAGCTGAACACTGGTGGGAGGGGGTGCAGGGGTCCAAGGCCCAGACCCCCGCTGGAGCTCTGCTGCTCCTGAGGTTGCGGTTGCAAAGAGGTAAGAGGTGCCGTGGCGACGGCAGCTGCTGCCGCGGCGACTGCTGCGGCATGGGGCTCGGCAGCGTGGAGAGATGAGGAAGATGAGGAGGAAGAAGAGGAGGGGGTTGCGGATGAGGGGTAGCCCATCACCAGTCCTCCCGTGCTCATGGGGGCGCTGTAGGGAGGCAGGTTGAGGGGGAGGAAGCCCAGCAGGTGGGAGAAGTCCATGTTAGCAGCACACAGAGACTCAGCGATCACCGCAGGGCTCTTGGACAGGAGGTGATCCCCACAAAGCTCATCCGCCAGGCCCGAGGTGGGCTCCAGTCCATCCTTGGGGGGCGAAGCAGCAGCGTGGGGCTCCACAGAGGGAACTGGGCCTGGCAAGCCGCTCTGCAGATCCATGAGGAAGCTCTCCATCTCCACTTTCAAGGGCTTGTCCAGCAGGTATGAGGTAGATCCCAGCTGGTATTTGGGGGCTTGCTGGGGCTGGTGCTGCTGCTGGGGAGCCGGAGGCTGGTGGTGCGGGGGCAGCGGAGGGGAATGGTGGTGGTGGTGATGGTGGTGGTGGTGGTGGTGGTGATGGGAGTGTGGGTGGATAGGTCCAGGGGATTCCATGTGACAGCCCATGCCCATAGCTGCAGACAGGGAGCTGGGCATCAGGGACGGGTGTGGATGACCCACCCCAGAATTAGACATGGCCTGAAGGTGGTGGGGGTTGTACATGCCCATGGGAAAAGGGGCACCACTGGGGAAGGGTTTACCCATCATGGGGTCTTTGTTGGGACCCATGCCACACATCATGGGGCTAAGCTCCTCCTTCACAGAGCAAGGTGGTGACCCCGAAGCTAAAAGACCTAGCATGTCAGGAGGCTCCGTCTTGATCTTCAGCAGCTCCTGTGAGTGGCTCTTCTTCACATGGCGGGTCAGGTGGTCCTTCCTGCCAAAGCGCTGGGCACAGTACTGGCACAGGAAGTCCTTTCGGCCCGTGTGGACCACCATGTGTCGTCTCACATCCTTCCGTGTGTAGAAACGGCGGTCGCAGTGGTCGCACGGGTGCTTCTTCTCCTTGGCTCCTCCAGAGGACTTCCCCGAGTGGCTCTTGAGGTGCTCCAGGAGAATAGGCGTGCTCTCGTAGCTCTGCATGCACACTTTACAGGTGAGATCCCCCGCCGTGGCAGAGTGCATGGCCACGTGGCGCTTATATCCCAGCTTGGTGTTGTAGTGCTTCCCACACTCTTCACACTTGAAGGCCTCCTTGTTGGGGTCATGGGTCTGCAGGTGGTTCTTCAGGTGGTCTTTGCGGTGGAACATTTTCTCACAGAATGAGCACTGATGGGTCTTCTGTGGAGAGTGTGTGGCCATATGCCTGCAAAGGAAAATGTGAGAGAAAGAGTGTGAACGGAAGAGTTTTTATGACACATTCCTTGTATCATTGTCAGATTTGTTAATTGGTTTGTCAGTACGACGCATGCTAACATGAGACATGAATTCCTTCCTCTCAAACTCCTTGTGTTCATATACACATAAATGAGTAGGAGTAGTTTACAGTCAGTAGTAGGGCTGTGTATCAGTACTTGATTTAAAGTATCGTCCAAAGAAAATTGATACCAAGTAGTATCGAAACATCTGTGTCCAACGATACCTGCAATCAATCCTTTTTACACCCAGAGTTAGAAAATATGACTATTTGTATGGACTTGTTCACAGCCAATCAACACAAGCATTCTTCTTAATGCGACGTGATTGGCCACAGCAGCTACAACCCGCCTGTGGTGGTGAAGTCGTGGTGAATTTGAGTAAGCACATTTAAGATGCCACCTAAACACTGTAAAGTGTGGCTACACTACACCTGTTACACCAGATAAAAGCAAGTGCACTAAATGTGTGATGGGTATTAAATGAAGTACTCAGTTAGTATCAGTATCAATTTAAGGGTACTTGGATTGGTACTTGTATCGAATTTTTAAATGATACCCAGCCCTAGTCAGTTGCATTTAATGGGTTTTTGAACCACATACCAAAAATCCTCATATATTAATTAGTCCGAGTCATTTTTTTACCATTTGGGTGAAACAAGATTGACATTTTATCACCTTATAAAGCTGGTTAATGTGTTAGCAAACAGTTACTTGTTTACAGGACACACAGAGCAACATAAGCATTCATTTTTGGCCACTTCAGGGCAATACAACAAGCTGTGAACACAATGACATATACTTACAAGCTGATATAGCTGATAGGTTTACTTCAGACACAAAGCAACTGGGAGCACATTTGGAGTTGTGTTTTTGGCCAATTGATGAATGTAAGTCCAATATTCACTCTCTTTTAGCTCAGTTTTTGCTCTACCAACTCCTTAGGGAAATATCTGGCTTTTTAGCTGTTAAATGCTCCACAATGTTCACCAGCTAGTCACTGACTGTGTCTGTTTACTGTTTGTTGCTGAGCAGATAGTGTATAGTGGGGTTTTCTGAGCTTTTTGGCTGGAAACTACTGCCTGCTGTGGCCAAAAATAACACTATGAGAGCAGTGAGACTAAACCAAAATAGTAAAGTTGGGGACCATAAAACCAAAACAATGAGCTGAAGATGCTAAAAAGCTTCATAGAGCTGAGGGGAGATGCAGAGGTGGGTTCATCATGGCTCATGTGATCCATTATTAGAATACAGATTAGAGATTATTTAAAGAGAATTTTGAGAATAACCTATGTTGTATTTAAAGGATCTGAACTGAGTAACATGATTAATGCTCAGTACCTGAAGAGTTTGTATTTGGAGCTGAAGGCCTTGGGACAGTGTGGCTGCGAGCAGTGGAAGGGTTTCTCTCCTGTGTGACTCAAGGCGTGGAGCCGGAGCTTCTCCTGTGAGGCGAACAGGGCCCCGCACACCAAACACTCGTTCCCGCTCACTCTCCCTACCTCTTCTGCTCCTCCTTCTTCTTCCCTCTCCCTCTCTCTCTCTTTCCCCTTCTCTCGCTCTCTCTCTCTCTCTGTCCGTGGTAGCGGGGCGGCGCTTCCAAACAGCTTGGCGGCAGTCCGTCGTCCCTCTTCCTCCGGCGTCAGTGCGGTAATACGGTGTGAGGCATCGGCGGCAGCAGCTGCCATGGCAGCCCTAGAGTGCCGCTGCCATGAAAATCCACTCGTGGCTCCCCTGCCTTGCAGGCTCAACGTGGAAAGTGGCGGGGGCAGGGGGGGTTTGTCAAAATAAGAAGGTGACCAACAACTCACAGGAAGGGCCAGTGGTTGAGCAGACACATCGAGGTGAACCAAAGTCTGTGGTGAGATACAAAAACTTTATTTCAAACTGTTCAAAAGTTTTTTAAGCGACGTTGAACACTTCATTTTTTTTTGTTTTTTTACCTGTTTATTAAAATCCAACTTGTACTTCTTCACATATGTTGCACTTTCCGTCTCTCACTCTCTGCTTCAGTCGCTCCTCTCCTTCTCTCTCTTTATCTCTCCACCTCCTCACCCAGTCCCAACAGCTATGGTTGGCGGTGAGTGGGAAATACTGCTCTGCATCTTTACTGTCCTGCAAGGAGAGAGCAGACATTAGACACATGAAGGTAAGTTGACATAAATGTGACTCCATTGTGCTTCGTAAGACAATGCAATAATGTACACAAATAACCCCAAACCCCAAATTGAAAATGAAACATCCACAACCCATAATTCAACTGGCTTGACTTGAATCATAATGTGTCATTTGCAAATTCCACTTCAAAAGCAAGTTTCCTGTGAGGTCACTAGGGGGCGCTGACCAACAAGTCTGACTGATATGACAGCAGTTGATTGGCAAAAAAAACTGTTATGTGAATGATGATTCTGAGTTGCAGAAACAGCATAGCACCACTTTCCTTTGTAAGATCCTTCATGTTGAAGACTAAGCATAATCATCCAGCCTCATCCCTCATCATACATGTCTTCAGGTGACAGCATGCTGCACAAAGCCAGCCTTGTGTATGTGTGTGTGGACGTGTGTACATGTATGTACTTGTTATGAAACTGGATAAGGCTCCAGTAATCCTTGGGAAAACACAGAAACACACACAACCCCCAGGGTAGAGGGAGGAGAGTTGGGTGGGCGGATGATGGGGGGGGGGGGGTGTTTACACCACAAACTCAGGCCTTCCTAGAACTACCTGTCACCCTAAATCAACAAATTCCCGACAACAGCAGTGAAAACTGTCACCCCCCCGAAACCTTGAAAAATTAGCTCAGAGTTTAAAATCCTTTAATGAAAATATAGCAGGAACTACTTTAACTTGTGCTTGAACTCGCCCTCTTCCCTTATTTACCCTGAATGACCTCAGCGACCCCTGCTCACTAACACACCAGCTAAGTCCAAGGTTGAGCGGACACAACACTGAATGTCAGCGCGGCTCCGAGTCAGTCACGTGAACCCAGAGTGCGTATAAGTACCACAAACACATGTGGGTATATGTGACAGAATGCACAGACACACACACAGACACACACACAAACACATAACTCCAAATGTAATGGCATCCTTTCTGTGTGAGAGGTCAATGAGTTAAGAAATGCAGGAAGAAGCTGTGAGATGCTTCTTATATTTACATGTTTACACACAGACATATACATTGAAGTATCCACTGGTT
The DNA here is from genome assembly GCF_027409825.1 of Scomber japonicus. Classification (NCBI taxonomy): domain Eukaryota; kingdom Metazoa; phylum Chordata; class Actinopteri; order Scombriformes; family Scombridae; genus Scomber; species Scomber japonicus. Next base: position 5,392,535 of record NC_070581.1, on the reverse strand, counting down.
TGTACATGTGGTGAAAACATCTATATATGAGTTTCATATGTGTGTGTGTGTGTTCATGTAATACACATGCATGTCCACGATTGTCAAAGTGTGTACTTCTGCATACATGTGTGTTTGTTCTCATAATGTATGTGTGTTTACAGTGGTGGTTAAGAGGACCTGACAGCTGTAGCGTTGTGTGGTGGTCATCACCCAGCGGGGAGGGTGCAGGGGGGTGACACCCGTCCCATTGACCACCCTCAGGGAGCCCGGCTCTATTGTACAGCCTACCCACATCGCACATTCCTGGCCTGAACCATGCCGTGTCGCCCTGCCTCTCTCCTCCACACACACACACACACACACACATACACACACACACACACACATACACACACACACACACACAAACACACACACACACAACAGCACATACAACACACACACAGTTCTGGTCACGCCGAATGCAACATCATGTACACACCCTCCCCGGCATGCTCAAACGCACTCACAAAGGCGCGCGCACACAGACAGTCAGATACAGTACAATGAAGAGAATCCACACCACCGTCAAGTTATAGAAATAAACCATATAGAGCTCCAACACAAAGGACACACTATGACAGATCATGTGGAGCGCTGAGTTCCCACACGGATGCCCTCAGGTCTGAACAATCAAATGAGCAAACCTAAATGACCTATGCAGTATCTATATGCTTGTGTTATGTATACAAAACCCTATAAACTCAGTTACCCTCCATCTCTGACCATTACACCACACTAAATGCCTCTTTATTCATATTCAATACAGCACATTTTGAAATATCATATAAAATACATATTACACTTATTTGATTTAACAAATACCACCTGGCCCAACAATGCTACTGTGCTTTATATGTCATTTTAAAGCTAATAACTTATATTGTATGTTTGAGAGTGGTGTTAATTCCTGAAAGCAAGTTTCATACTGGGACAAATACATTGATTGGCTTGTACCTGACTTTTAATGTGAAATACTGATATTCATAATAGAATGTAAGTATTTTAATTAACTACAATCTGCAAAACAATTTAAAAAAAAGAGTAATTGTGTTCACATTTTCATTGAAAAGCTTTTATATTTATATTACACTGTGACATTCGGAGTTGTCTGTTCTATTCCAGGGTCACAGTAAGTCATAAAAAATGTGACAGTGAACTCTGAAACTGAAGCAGCTAAAAGGAATTCAGCTAACATTAATTTTTATTATTTACACCTGTGCTTTTCCTACAGCTACATGTCTTCAGTGCAGCAGACATTTATAATATGAATATACACATACTGCACATAACTATCATTTCTTCTAATCATTCCTCATAAATCACTTGTACCTGCTAAAAACACGTTTTCCTTTCCAAAATCATGTTTTTATCAATGGCAAAATATTGCAGTACAGTAGCTTACTATATTTGACATATATTTTACCATACAAAAAAATGAGGTTACTGACATAGAAATGTATAATTCCTGTCAAACAGCATGTAAACATTGCAAATTAACAGCTAACTACTAATAGCAGATAACTTAACAGCTAACTTAATAGCTAACGTAATAGCTAACTTAACAGCTAACTTAATAGCAAACTTAACAGCTAACGTAATAGCTAACTTAATAGCTAACCTACACAAGAGAGCTACATCAAGTGAACGTTTTTTCTCCCTAGCTTTCTCTGTTCATTTTGTAAATTAACTGATATCTTCGGTTGATTTCCAAAATAGCTAAACGACACAGTATTTAAATCCAATCATGAAGAGGAATAGAAAAAACGTTCAGCTAAAAATTAGCCACATTTAGACCCCAGCACTTCGGTTTTTCCTTTTACAAACTTTGAAAAGTCAAAACTACATTTATACCTGTTATTTTCTACCTTTCACCGAGCAAAGACAAAGTATCAAGATCACAAAGGTTAGTTAAGGTTTAGATTAGTTAGCAATGATGGAAAGTAACTGAGTACATTTACTCTACTGTACTTAAGTAGCTACAATTTTGAGGTACTTGTACTTTATTGTAGTATTTCCATGTGATGCTACGTACTACATCTCAGAGGGAAATATTGTACTTTCTACTCTACTACATTTATTTGACAGCTTTAGTTATTTTTCAGATGAAGATTTGACACAGTAGTTTTTTGACATGTTTCTTCTATCTAAAGGAACACTTCTGCATGTTCCTCAATATGCATCAATCAACCAATGAAAATGTGGCTGAGCTTTCCCCTCGCATGCTCCTGCTCCACATGGCTCACTCACTGACTGTCAACCCTCTCTGTTGTTTGTACAGTAAATCCATCAGCATCAGTCTGTAGCTACGATCCACTGTGATATACAGTATGAGCTCCAGATGTTCAAACGCTGGTCTCACAGAAAGATGTCTGCACGAGGTGAACGGTGAACATCTTCAATAACTCATTTATACGGTATTATACTGATAACATACTGATGCTATAACGGACCTGAGATCATAAAGTGTCATAAATACAGATATATTTAATTCTTACATACTGTTTGACATTTGACAGCTGTAAAAACACCCCAAATGTTATTTTACTCAAATGTTTGTCCATTGAGGCTGTGCTGGGTCACATTTGAGCCGTATCTGTTGACATGTGTTTTAGTGAAATGAATAGTTAATAGTTTTAATAAGGATGTATTTTTATGATGTAGCAGTGAAGACTGATGACTTCCATAAAGTTCTGCTCATTTTACCTTTACATTAAATACATTTACATCATTATTGCTATGTTATATTTTCATGTCTTAGGTCAAATAGGACATGATATTGTGTGATAGCAGATGTTTAGTGGTGTAAAAGTTAAATAATACACTCTCTCTGCTCTCTGAAACATGAATCAAGGTTTAATCACATTTATTGATCAGTCAGATCAGCTAATGATACATTCTAAATAGACCTGTGCTTAAAATGTGGTACAACACTTTTTATGAGGGGATTCTTAGACTGGGTCAAACATACTGCAAGGGTGTAGAATATAAACAGTATGTAAAGGTTAAGGATTCAGATGAAAGGCCTCCATGTATTGCTAATAAAACTGAAGGGTAAGAAGTGCAATTACTCAAAACATGTTTCACTAAAATGATTACCGGTAATGGTCAGTTATTAAAACATCGTTTTGTTTCAAGAGCCAAATAGAATTGTTAATATTTGTATTTCTATTAAATCAGCTTTAAATTCCACTTAATCCTTTAAAAAATCCACAATTTCTATTCGTGTTCCAGTACTTAAAAAGTGAAAATGGACTCTCTTCTCTCTATCGTATCTTTCCCAGCGGTCTGCACAACATGTAAAAGTAGCCACATTCTTCTCCTCGCCACTTTGAAGAAGAGGAAGAAGAGAAATTGGATGCTGGCTACACATGCTTGGAATTTCTGTCTTCATCAGGTGATACGGGACAACAAAATGCTCGCTGTTAAGTTTTCGGTGATGTTGATCAGACTTTTTCCGCTCATGGTGGAAACTGGAGTTGACAGAATAGGACAGAACTCCTATTTATGTGAATATTTTTCTTTGTATGAATATTCACAGCTGTCCTATTAGATGAGAGACCTCTGCTTGTTTACTGGATGACCACAGTCAATAAACAACACTCACTGATCCTGCTTCATTTCTAAATGATATAAAAGACAGAAATGAACTATAACACTATAACATGGAGTTATTGAAAAAGTACTTCATATCCTCTCGTTTAAAGGGTCTTTATATAAGTACTGCTGTTAATTCTATTGTGATAATAGTTGAAGTAATGTGAGTGTTTATAACATAACTACAAACATACAGTGTGTTGGTAGTCGTGGGTTACAGGTCAGAGCTCCACCAGCACAAACAGCCCAACTGCAGCCATTTCCAACCACTAATCACACTTCACCCTCACTCCAGCGATCACAAAGTAACAAAACACGCAAGTGCAGGATGGAACTTCATTCCAAAATGGCTGACGCCTCTACGACAAATACTCCACGGCACATTTCACATGGAACCTCTTGCTTACTTCCCCTAATCAAAAAACGCTGAAAGCAGAATTGAACCGCCGCTTTTTCCAACCGCCCGGGTGTCTTTGGTTTCTGTCCTGGATGAAAGAGCTTCCACATTCCTTTCCTGCGGGGTCAGAGGTCAGCCTCTGCACTGCCTGCCTGCCCGCCTGCTACGGCTCCCGCATGCTGAGTGACTGGTATTAACCCCTTCCACGCCTCGCCACGGCAACGCAGGGTAACATGTGAGAGAGGGGGGTTCGAGGGTTAAAAATAAATTTTAAAGAAGTCGTCGGATGCTTTTTGTGGTGCTGATGGAAGCTGGCGGAGGCCAAACTGGGCCGGGCCAGACCAGACCAAGACTTAACGGCCTCAGCTGCAGGAACCGTTTGGATGGCAGGACCCTGCGGCAACAGAAGCCTCCTGACCAAACTATATGTACACCCTAAATATAGAAAGTGAGTTCACCATCCGGAGCTTAGGTGACAACAGCCGCAGTCTTTGACGGGGGGGGGGGAGTGCTCTGGGGGGATGAACATGTTGCACAAACATATGAGTTAAAACGCTGAAGAGACGTTCAATGTCATGTATGGAAAGCATTAAAGATCATTTTTAATAGATAAGTGTGGCGATTATTTCTTAGTTTTTATATAAGGTGACGTTTACTTTGTTTTTTGGCATCAGCTGTTTTACATAATCATCACACAAAAAAAGAAGAAAATAAATTGTTGGCATACACCTGACGGGATTTCATCATGTTTCTATCATTGAAAAAGCTTAAAAATACATATGAAGTATATTTAGCACAACAGCAGCATCATTTTAAATGATAACATTAATTCAAATAATATAACTATCTCATTTCTGGCATGTTAAACATAAAAAATTTGCACATTTAAGATTTTAAGATGGACCTGGAGAGAGGGAGTGTTCTTCGAACGGAAAGAAGGAGTGATAGAAGCAGTTAGATTAGTGTGGGAGAAAGTTCCAGTAAAACCAGCGAGTCAAAGATAGGGACACCAGGGGAACGGAGAGTGAAGAGGGGGGTTGGGGGTGGGGGTGGGGTAGTTTAGTGCGGGACAGAAGCGAGGTAAACCGCAGAGGGATAAAGGATAAAAGGATGACGAAAAAAAGGGAGGGAAAAATGAGACTCATTTGCAGTGGTGAAGTCAGGGGTCTTTGCACCAGTCAAGTGACTCCAGAGAGAGAGAGAGAGAGAGAGAGAGTGGGAAAGGAGGGCAGGGGGTGGAGGGGGTTGGGGGTTGGCAGGTCATGCTTTACTAAACACATTGACCAGCAGGATGAAGGCAGCATGGCCGCCATCAGCTCACTGCTATGCAACAAGTCAGAGAAACATTTGCAGCAGATTTGAAACATGAAACTTTTTCTGCTACATTAACTCACAATTTACTTCATCATACTTAACCTGCACGATAAACCGTGTTATCATTGTGAGCATTTTTTTTTTTGGAGAGGAAAGCATTTAGAGCAAATGAGTAAATAAACTAAGTACTGTATTTAAGTTCTTTACTGTAGTATTTCCATGTGATGCTACTTTCTACATCTCAGAGGGAAATATTGTACTTTTTACTTTTACTTTTTACTTACAGCTTTAGTTACTTTTCACATGAAGATTTGACACAATGGATAATATAAGAAGCTTTTAAAATACAACATATTGTTAAAGATGAAACCAAAAAGCACTGTGTAGTCGGCTCACATTTCAGATGTCTATGAGTTGTTAACAGCTCCACCAAATACTGATTTTTCCCTCTAAACTTCTCACATGCTTTCATTTCAATAAATGTTCAAATGATCCAATATTTCAGCAAAAATGAAAAGATTAGAGAAAAAGTCCTATCTGCTGACCCTTTGGAGGGGCCCCACCCCTAGGTTGGGAACCACTGGACTAAACTAGCTAACTGTATATAAAGTAGTATAAACTAGCTAACTGTATATAAAGTAGTGTAAACTAGCTAACTGTATATAAAGTAGTATAAACTAGCTAACTGTATATAAAGTAGTATAAACTAGCTAACTGTATATAAAGTAGTATAAACTAGCTAACTGTATATAAAGTAGTTTAAACTAGCTAACTGTATATAAAGTAGTGTAAACTAGCTAACTGTATATAAAGTAGTGTAAACTAGCTAACTGTATATAAAGTAGTTTAAACTAGCTAACTGTATGTAAAGTAGTATAAACTAGCTAACTGTATATAAAGTAGTATAAACTAGCTAACTGTACATAAAGTAGTGTAAACTAGTTAACTGTATATAAAGTAGTGTAAACTAGCTAACTGTATATAAAGTAGTGTAAACTAGCTAACTGTATATAAAGTAGTATAAACTAGCTCCACCTCCAGCAGCTACAACAGTAACATGCTGCACTAACACTGATGCTTCACTATTAATAATCTAATGATGTCATATATAATAATATATCACTACTTTTACTGTAATACTGCATACTACATCACTCATAATACTGCAGTACTTTTACTGTAATACTGCATACTACATCACTCATAATACTGCAGTACTTTTACTGTAATACTGCATACTACATCACTCATAATACTGCAGTACTTTTACTTTTAAGTACATGTTTCTGATAATACTTATGTACTTCTGCTGAAGTAGGATCTTTCATGCAGGATTTTACTTGTAATTGAGAATGTTTACTTTGTATTGGTACTTTTGCTGAAGTAAATTTGAATACTTCTTCCACCACTCCAAGACAGATAATTGACAACAATTTTGAGAATCCATCACAACACTCAAATGTAAGAATTAGCTTTTTGTTTTACAAATCTTTGGATTTAGACAGAACTAATCATCTCTGAGCCATATTAACAGCTGTTCTTTTTATTATTTACTGATGTTTTATAGACCATTGATCCCAAAAAAACAAAAATCAAGATCAAAAAATTCAAATAGAAAATGAAGACAAGTTGACAGTTAAGTGATACAGGAAACAGCGACCACCAGGAAGCCATGTATGAATCCAGAGCAACATTTTAGCTTCCACAGTAATTCAGTTTGATCGGGTGAAAGGTGCATCACATAAATCCATCCCTCTCAAACCCCTAACTCTGTCTGTTAGTGTTTGTTTCCAGGTCACTATCAGGAGTTTAGCAGACTATTCTTCTATAATAGGATCTGATCTGTCCACAAAGAAACACCTTTAACTAATCACATGTTGATAGAGACCAATAATATTCATATTTAGCTAATATAATAGATTCCATATTGAGTTAAAGATCTGTCAACTGAAATCTGATTTTAGAATGAGAAAAAAAGCATTAAATATGGTGCAGAGTGAGAGGTCTGCACACTAAAACACAGCTCAAACCCTTTCACTATTTCAACAGTGTTCAACCTCTCTCTCTCTCTCTCTGTGTCTCTGTCACTCCATCCTTCCTCCCACCACCTCCTCGCCCCAGGTTTCAGTTCCTCTCCTGCTTGTGTTTTTCTGACCCAGGGTGCAGCTCTGAACATGGGGGGTGGGTGGAGGAGGGTGAGAGGAAGAGTCACCCCCCCCCCCCCCCCCCCCCCTCCCCTGCATCAGCTTGGCCCTGCTACGCCAAAAACCCTCACCCGTCCCGGCAGTTAGTCCTGGCCGCATCGGGTCGGGATGTGGCCGTACAGTGAAGCGTGGCTGCCCTGGTGTCCTGGCTAAAGATAGCCCAGGCTGTGGTCTGAGTGGGGGGAGAAGGGGGGGGGGGGGGCAGGGCTCATCTAACTGTCACCATGGAACACCTTCACTGCTGCGCTGCCTCCTTCTCCTGACTTCACCCTGCTGTTCTGAGCCAGTGAAAAAAGAGCTCAGCTTCCCTTAACTGACACTGTGATGATAACCTACAAACTAAAGGCAGCAATAATGCTTAGGAACATAATAAGATTAAGAAATATCAATATCAGATTCAGGTATATCATCATTCTGACAACACCTATATTACTTTTGTACATAATGTTACTATTGCTTGTGTACTTACTTATTTATTTCTTTATATTGATGCTCCTTCTATTTTTTACTATCCACTTTCTGCTGTAACACTGTACATTTCCCCACTGTGTGACAAATAAAGGAATATCTCTTCTCTACCTTATCTTTTCTTATTTGACTTTAGAAGAGATTTGTGATGTTTAACTGGGATATTTTGTGTGAACCAGTGTATTATATGTTGATTTAAGGGTTCATCTTTTAGTGAAATCCTCATTTATGGTTGTTGTAAATCATTATTTTATCCTACCCTCTCATATTTTATGCTCTATTTTAGTCTAACTTTAGTCTTTGTTTTCTTTCTTTCTATTTTCCTATACTTTGTTTTCTTTTTATTATAATTAAGTATGTTTTAATGTTTCCAATTGTTACAGTTTAATCATTTAGTTTTTATGTAAAGCACACTGAGTTGCCTTTCCTTGCCTGAATTTAAATCAATGTCAATAAAAGAAAAATGAGAATGAATGCAGGTTTTTATCCATTGCTGTTATGTTAATATCAAGACAAACAGCTGATTGCTTTAACTGTCCAATCAGAGGTCTTTGAACTATTTCAGAAGAATGAAAATATGACAAATAAACAATAACAGCCATACCTCAAACTAGAGCTAGGAGATTATGGCAAAACTCTAAATCACGATTAATTGAACTTTTAACCTTGATTACAATTAATGAACGATTGTCTCCACCCTTGATGAACAATTATGTATTTACAGTTTCTTTTTGTTTTATATTTTACACTGCTGCATTCACACCATATTTTGTGATATTTTGGCACATGAGTATCTTTAGGGAGTGAAAATAAAGATGTTTTAAGGTGTGAAGCTGTGGTTAATGTCTAGTTTACTTGATTAGAACGATGTAAAGATCATGGTTTGGGTTCAAAGGATCACTGGAGACAAGTTTTCAAATTCCTTAAAGATATGCAACCTTTATTGTCATGGCAACAGTGAACACCACCATTAATTGACATGAGCAAGATTAAGTCAATTAGAGTTTCTAAATGCGGTTTCTATTATTTTTCGATGAATTGCCCAGCCCTACTTCACACTATAAAACAACACATTGTGGACATTTAAATCTGTTTCCATTGCACTGTGTCACATTTTGCAATATCAATCCACCAACCAGTGTTTGCACTATTTAGATTTTGTATCTTTCTTGCTGTTTTTATTCTATTTTATGCTCAATGAAAATGCTATGTAAGTAGCTATGTTCGTGGCTGGCACATGTATCACCATTGCTACTGTATTTCTGGTTCCATGTGGGCTGACCACTAATATGTGCATGACACATTAAATAACATGACACATAACTGACTACCTGACTGACAAGAACTGTAGTTATCATGAGAAATAAGGAACATTTTATCAACAGATCATCCAGTGCAAAGAAGTAGTAATGCTTCGGGCTAAACTTCAAATCACCAAAACAACATGATCTATACAGATTGTGAAGTCACAGCCAATAAGCATCGATCATTCATCTTGCAGCAGAACAGAGGAACAAATTGACAGTGTTGCTAAAGGCTTGTTAGTCTTATACACACTAATGTTTGTACTGTGACATAAAAAAACACTGAAGGTATGCTGGAGACACATTAACTATTGTATTCTGTCCTAAGGCTCTGCTAACATATCCAGCCCAGTGTGTGTGTGTGTGTGTGTGTGTGTGTGTGTGTGTGTGTGTGTGTGTGTGTGTGTGCTGTGGTGAGCTGGTGAGGAGGATGTAGGGGTCAGCCAGGTTGTTGGGGGGGTGACACTGAGTCCACGCTGCCTATTTGACACTGGGAATGTGTCTGTTAGTGTGACTGCGGGTCATGCACATTCTCAGACACACACACACACACACACACACACAAGTCCACAAAAAGACACATAAACAAGTCTTTGCCTATACTTCCTACATGAACTCACAAGCCTGCACAAAGTCAGATGTAACATTTAACAGCACGAAAAAAGACGAAAACCTTAAATGGCACTGAAATGCTAATGAATGAGGACATATAGCGCCCCCTAGCAGCTGGGTTGACTTTCCGAGTGTTTGCGGGGAGCTGCCAATGACTCAGACACAGTTGAAAAGCAACTTCTGGTGGGATTCAGTGTAAACATTAGTGAGCGAGGCGAACTAGCAATTAGCCTAGTTTCCACTTTCCCACTGGAAGACAAACATAACAGGCTGCTGGATGTTATAAAAAGATGGCCGTCTTAAATCACTAAACGGTCACTCATTTCTGCTGTTGATAATTAGCCATGAAATACATCAATTTAACTCCCTAAAAATACATATAATAACGTCCTATTGTTTTACTGAATCCTCTTTCATCTCACACTTGTTCTGACTTCCTCCTCCTCCTCCTCTACTCCTTCATCTCCTCAACCCTCCATCCCTCGCTCCTCCCTCATCTCTCTGCCCCCGTGCTTGCCAGTCCAAACACCCCGAAATCAGCCTCGCGCTCGTTAAGGGAGCCTCATCTTTTCCCTCTTTTCTCTAGTCGATTCCCTTCCTCCGTCTCCTGCTGCGGTCGCCACAGACGGCACGCGTTTTGGGGAAGCACCTATCAAAATAAGCAGTCCAAGTTTCAAGTCTTCCAGCGTGTGTGTGTGTGTGTGTGTAAAGCTGGCACACATATCCCCACATCAAAGCGTAATGTCATGTTAGTAGATAATAGTGATAGTCATCATCATCATCATCATCATCATCATCGACAACACAACTGTCATTATTATCATCAATATCTCTCTCTCTCTCTCTCTCTCTCTCTCTCTCACTCTCTCTCTCTGAGCCCAGGCTGGTGCCATTGGATCAGAGAGAGAGACATCTGGGTAACACACATGCGTGAGTTAACGATGGTTGGGGTTTGGTGGAGACTAATTAGAAAATTAACTGGCTCCACAAACAAAGAGCAACAGGGCTGGATGTATTTCTCAATGCTAATTTGTGCAGAGAACAGTTGGGGGTTGTTGTACTAACCACCTATCAACATGTGAGCCTGAGCATTCTCTGAGAAACAATGAGGAAGGATGTGTGTGTGTGTGTGTGTGTGTGTGTGTGTGTGTGTGTGTGTGTGTGTGTGCGCATGTGTATGTGTGTGTAACATTTATGCATTTGTTCTGCTTGCATGTACATGTATCTTACAAATGTATTTTTATTAAATTATTCACAAACATGAGTTTACCAAGTCACGGTTTTTTATGAGTGATGTTTTAGTTCACATGTAAAATTGTCCAAAAAAAAAGTCACATGTATTGGTTTGCATGCATATGATGATTTAAAATATATATATTTAAATTGTCGTATATTAAATTATAATGTTATTGATTCAGTTCACATGTGAGATTGTAATTTTTCACATGTAAAAGTTTGCATGTAAAGCTGACTACATGATTTTATCACATTTTTAAAACTATGTCTGATCATGTTAACTGTAAGCTACACGTCATCAACAAATGACAATGACATTTTAGTTCATATGTGAAACATTTCAACACAAATGTGAAATGATCTTTTTAAGGTAGTAGTTAGTTACAGAAGTTACAATATTACAGTTACTTGTGAAATGCATTCAGAATTTGACTTGGGTAAAAGTACAACAACCTTAAAAACTACACTTAAAGTCCTCCTCCACTCAAAAGTAGTAAAGTAGTGTTTTTGTTCCTACAGTTGTTTAAACTTCACTGTGAAGGATGACATATGTGCTGTTTGAAACTAGAAAAGTGTTTTCTGGTTCATCTGCTGAAGAACTGTTCTCACTTAAAAAGTACAGTTTAAGGTGTGTACCTACAAGCATGATTTGTGACATCACAACTAGTTAGGAGCCAATTGTGGTCCAGTATTTAACTTCCATAAGTGTGATGTAGGAACCTGACGCCTCCAATGTTCATACAATTACAATGAACTTTGCATATTCATATATTCTAGAATATTTAATGACGGAGATAGAGGGAGTAAATGTAATTTTAAGGATTTTCATGAGATATTTGAATGACTTTTTTGGAAAGACCATATTAGACAAAAATAATTATTCTAAGTAGAGTAGCCTATATATATATTGATATACATCTAAAACATGTCTTTAAAAAGTCCAGTGTGTAGAATTTAGTGGCATCTAGTGGAACACACTTGGCAGAAATGGAATATTCAGGAGTATGTTTCTATTAGTGTATAATACCCTGAAAATATATCTCTACTGTTACATTCTTTACAAGTACAGCACGGTTCATTTTCACCACTGTAGGTAGAGCATACATGTAACAAGAAAGTCTTCATGTTTATATAAATGATATATTATATACAGTATCTCACAAAAGTGAGTACACCCCTCACTTTTTTGCAAATATTTTATTATATCTTTTCATGGGACTACACTATAGAAATGAAACTTTGATATGCATGTACAGCTTGTATAGCTTATAGATTTACTGTTAAATTGTATCAAAGTTTCATTTCTATAGTGTTGTCCCATGAAAAGATATAATAAAATATTTGCAAAAATGTGAGGGGTGTACTCACTTCTGTGAGATACTGTATGATTGATTTGATTGATTGATTTTTTTATTAAGGTGTCTTGCACCAGAAGTGTCCAGCCCAAATGGGCTTACACTAAAACAAAAGAAGAAAAGAACACACAATAACAAATGAAAACCAGATAACGGGAATTATAGCAACTAAACATATAGACCGTGCTCTATGTTATATAAAAAGATATAAATTATTCTAACATGAAGTCAAAAACTTCTCCAATTGACAGAAATGTTTTGCTTTTTAAAAACGATAAGTGATATTTTAACCGGTCACACTAACGGAGTGCATCTGTTCCCTAAAAACGCCTGTAGGCCTTCGGATATTTATTATGTTTACATTAAAAGCAGTTAAAGCAACACTTCATTCTCTTTATTGGTAAGCAGCAGAAAAACTGCCAAGTCAGACCATTAAGACCATTAGCACAGGATATACTGTTTGCTTGGCAGAGCTTTATCAAAATGTTGACACTAAACACATGGGCAGCCTGACTGGGTGTACGGCAAGTGTGCGCATGTGTTTTTTTTTGTGTGTGTGAAGGAGTCAGTGAGTGCATGTGTGTGTGTTTGTATGTGTGTGTGTGTGTGTGTGTGCAGGGGTGATTCTGGGGAAAGCCCTTCTGGCAGGGAGTCCTGGCCATGACACGGAGCTCCACAGCAGCCGGAGATGTGGGCACAGTGCCAGCGGGCGTCACGCCAATCGCCCTCCCTCCCTCTCTCTCTCTCTCTCTCTCTTGCTTCCTCTCTCTCTCTCTATGTCTCTCCGTCATGTGAAAAGAGCAGAACCTTTGCGGACACTGCAAACATGCACTCTTTTTACAACCGCTGCCTTCTAACTTATACCCATAAGAGATTTATTTCTGATGTAATAATAAGTCCAACATCAGAAAACCTGTTATTATGAACATATCTCTCAACAAACTAGAGTAGATTAGACTAAATACTACCACCTACACTTTAAAAAAAAGAACTAAAAAGTCACTTACACACTATAACTGGTCCTGTTAGCTATATACTCCAAATCTTGACGCCATCTACCAAAAGACAGGCCCATTCCCCAAAACTGTAAACACTCCCCCTGTTTTCACTCATGTGCTCATTTAGAAAGAACCAGCATTCAATATCATTAACTCAAGTTATCACAGCTGGAACCCAATTAACACACACACACACACAAAGGTGGAAACACTAAGTCAAGATTGTTCACACACTAATCTGAGGATGGATAGATAACAAGGGCCATGGATCAGTTCACTTTAAATGTGATATATTTCCTTATGCCCAAACTGCTTCTTTCCATTGGTTTCCATTTTTTTCTAGCGCATTGACATTAACATTCATTGTGAGTCATGCTTCCAGCCAAACATCCATTTAAGTATAAGATATTCACCCTCCTTTAAGCTTTGTTTTGGTCTCCACCAACTCCAGAAGAAATATCTAGCTCTTCAGCTGCTACATACTCCACTATGTTTACCAGCTTGTAAAACCAAAACAATTGGCTAAAAGAGGCTAAAACATACTACACAACACACAGCAGCTATAGGAAAGTGCTACCATGGAAACCAGACAAATCTTTTCAACACCACCTAGTCCGGTTTGGGCCAATCACAACTATCAATCTAATAAAAAAATGGCTAAGCTAAAAATGGCTAATGCCTAACGTTAAAGGCTGACATGCCAGCTGGGACAAAAAGAAGGTTTGATGATTTAGAAAACAAGATATACAAGCTTCTACATCTCCAAACCGCTACCAACACACCTCAGTAATCAGTGGTATGAAGAGTTGACGCTCTGGATAAAAAACTGAAACGCTAACAGGCAGTATGCATGAGCAGAGGCCTGTACTACGAAGCTGGATTAACATACCCAGGATATCTCTCCGTTACCTGGGTTGATTTACCCAGACATTCGCAGTCCAGGATAAGCGGTACTACGAAGCTGGTTATCAACTCGGTAATTGAACCCAGGGTTTTCCAATCTGGATCACTTCACGCTCACATAAAGGGGAGGTGTTTGCAGTATCTGACCAATCACAAACATGCAGAAACCCTGCAGAGCAGCCTACTTTACCATGGAGGAGCAGACAATTATTCTTCAACAATATGAAGAATTCAAACATCATCCAGGCCAAAAGCAACACTGTTGCTGCAGCAAAAGCCAGGAAGGAATGCTGGCAGAAAATTGCAGACTCTGTTAATGTGTAAATTCATGAGATCATACAATATTAATTTATCAGACAATATAAACGGACAGTACTCTGATCACTCAATGTCACTTTATTACGGCACAGACGTTTGGGGCAGATCGCTTCCTCAGTGCCCTTCCTTTCATAAGAGACATTAAGTTAGTTTAATATTCAACATTCAAAATACAAACCTATTATGCGTTTCAACCATTTGAGTGAATGATGTCAAACCAACTGTATAACATACAGACTAATATCCCTCATGTGCCACAAGGATTATTTTACAAATATATATTTTCGTCAATTTTTTACAATTACAATAAATAAATACAGTTATTATGCTCCCTGACACTTTGATCTCAGGATGTCAAACCAACTGTATAATATACAGAATAATATCCCTCATGTGCCTCAAGGATTGTTTTTTTAATATATATTTTGGCCAATTAAAAAATTGCATTCCCTAAAAACTCATTCTCTCCTAAGCGCTCCTCCCGCGCACCAGTGTTGACAGGATCTTCTAAGAATGGGCAGGTCATTTTCTAAGAGAGCTGATTGGTCAGGAGGTGGTGCTTTTGTACTCATTGATCTCTTATCCAGAACATAACCTGCTCCGGAGCAGGTTAGCCGTTCAGCATAAGTTACCATGGTGATTTACCCCGGTAAGAAGTGAACCAGCTTCGTAGTACGGAAAACCCAGGGTTAACCCTGAAGTTACCTCGATAAGAGAAAATCCAGCTTCGTAGTACAGGCCTCAGGTGGTTAAATAAGACGCTCATCAACACAATATAACAGAGCTTGAAAATAAACTGCTCACAGAGGACTATATTGTTGAACTTGAAAATCCATCCACCCATTTTTCTTTGCTGTTTATCCTCTAGGTTCGCAAGGGAGCTGGACCCAATCTGAGCCGACATTGGACAATAGTCCAGGTATACCATGGACAGGTCAATCAAAAGGCCAACGTAAAGTACCGAGGCAGACAACCATTCATCTCACATTCACACCTACAAGCAATGTGGAGCCACCAATGAACCAAACCTCTGTGTTGTTGCTCTCCCATTTTTTAGTTAGCTGCAGTTTCATTTATTTTGAAAACGATACCAAAGTCATACTAAAGAATTCTTAGGAATGTCCTGGATCTATGTAATATGTTATAATGTAACATCAAACTGATGAACTGTACTGGTGTATATAGCTCAATAAATATGTGAAATTAGATTTTCAGTTCATTTCAAGATGGAACCACAGTTTATCCAGTTTGTTTTACGATTGTACTAGCTGCACATCTAGGTTGGTGCCATAATAATAGTGGAGAAGTTTGAAGTCAGTAGGTCTGCATTTGCCATGGTTGAGTCTCTGTTTAATGCTATGAATTCAACCCTGTCACCACACAGAAACTTCCATATCGAATGACTCTACAACCCCAGATTATATTCAATCTCAATCTTTTTTATGTTCAACATTTTTAGAAGTCTCATTTCCTCCAATATATGTGTATGGCAACTACTGTATGATCAAAATGATAGAAAAAATGTGGTTATGGCCAATAAACTATAGTTAATGCATGGTTAGGGTTACAAAACTGAAACACTTGGTTAAGGTTAGTTACTCAAAGGGAAAATGTTAATTACAGGTCTGTGATAGGATGTAAACTCCAGTCCCCTGCACAAAAGTCTGTGCTACACATCTGTCTACCACTTACTAAGATTAATATAAAAAAAACTATTTAACTTTGATCCCTTCTTATTTATTTGAATGTATTTTTTAACTTATGCTGTTGGTTTTAACTTGCTGTATTTGTTTGCGCTTGTTTTACTGCTTCAAATATAAAGCACTTTAAGCTGCATTTTATGTATGAAATGTGTTATATAAATAAAGTTATTATTATATTATTAAAATTATTATTATTTCATTATTATTATTCCATTATTGATTCATTTTATATTTTCTCAATGTATCATTTTTCACACAATTTCCAAGAGGCGAGGTAACTTGTTACTGTGGCTTATTTTGTCTTCCGTATATTTAGTTTACCATCTCATAAGACAAAGAAAGCAGCTAAAGTTCAGCATTTCCTTGAAAAATAACTAAAACAGCTAATAAATGATTGAAATCATTGCCAGTTAGTTTTCTGTCTGTTGACTAAGTGATTATTCAACAAATCATTTCTGCTCTACTTTCTGTATTGTCAGTGAACGTTGGCACTTTACATAAATCTGGATGTGAAGGAATCATTCCATTCTTCTGCATACTGAATAAAAATTGAGATCAATACTGTCAAATACAATAGTCACTGAGTGTCTTAAAGCTATAAAAAAACAAACAATGTGTCTATAAGAGGACTGATACACAGATTCCAACACAGAGATTATTTCGTGCCTCTGATTGAAACACATGCAGGCTGTGGTCTGAGCCATTCCATCCAGCCGTTGGGACACTTTTGTTTCCCCCGGCTGCCACTGGCACTCTCTGATTCAGATGGGGTCAGCAACAAACAATCTCTAAGTTTGGCAACGTCAGCTCCGCTTAAAACAACAGGCATTGTTCGACGGGCTTTTGTTTACAGAAATCTACAGGTTTCAATAGATCCACACAGCCTTTTCCACTTTTTTTCCCTCCTTTCTTTACCCCCTTGCATTCTATTGCTAATTTTCCTCTGTTTTGTTTCTTGTTAGGTGACTGCCCCCACCCCACCCCACCACCACCCACACTCCCTTCCTAGCCATTTTCCATGTGTATTTTTAAAGGATGTTCAGGGTAATGGTAGGGGAACTGAGGAAAGCAGTGTGTGTGTGTGTGTGTGTGTGTGTGTGTGTGTGTGTGTGTGTGTGTTTGTAAGGAGGGGGGGTGTGGAGGTGGTGGGGGGTTAAAGGTAGAGACTTGTAAAAATAACATTCTTGCATAAACAGGGCCTTGAAAAATGGGCAGTGGGCAGTTTGCATTCCTTGAATTTTTTTGAAACTTGATCACATTCTGAGAATCGGAGGCTGCAGGCACCTTCAGGCGGATGACAGCCATGCAGAGAGACAGAGAGAGAGACAAAGAGAGAGAGAGAGAGAGAGAGAGAGAGAGAGAGAGAGAACACAACATAACACGGGTGAGATGGAAAGAGAAAGAAAGCAGCTGACAGGAACAGAGCGAAAGAGGCAGAAAAAGTGAGAAGATGTACGTGTGGGGGCAATTGAGTTCAAGTACAAAGAGGAAAAAGTTTCATCTTTCAGCCTCTCTTGTTACTTTTGAATTAGCAACTTACAGTATGTAATTTGGAACTATTCTTTTATGTTGTTGCCACTTAGTCTGAGACACAAGGGAAGTGGAGGCTCCAAAAATATAGCCTAGAGTATGTGAACAATATGTATCCCTGAGGCTGCTGTACAGGTATCTATTAGGGCTGCAACTAACAATTATCATTCTGATTTATGTGTCCATTATCTTCCTGATCAACTTGTTTAACTGTAAATGTCAGTGAAGAATGAATTATGGCCATTGTATTTTCCCACAGCCCTAATAGCTGCTGGTTCATACAGTTTGTTTTGCTAGAAAATGCCAACAAATTTCAATTACTATCACAGAAAACTAAGAAAAGCACTAAATCTTTATAGTAAAGAAGATACAACTATTAAAATGGTTGGCTGTTTTGTATAAATATAATTAATACGTGACCAAGATGTAGAATTGTGGAAAATAAAAAGTGTTTCTTTTGGAGAGTCTCTAATTATTTGACGGTGACAGGTTTTTTCCCCTTGTGTTGGTTTTGTATGCCAGCACACGACAATGCAATGCAAACTCTTACTTTGAAAGGATAAGGCCGAAGATATTCTGCAGTTTTCTTACTGTCACAAATCCTATTAAAAGACTGAAACCAATCATATGTTTATCTGTCTCTCAGTATTTAGTCTGTTGCACTCAGCACCAAGCCCATCTGTTCCTACTGAAGATGTGAATACATAATTACATTTTTTTTTAAAGAGTCCAAAAACAATTACAAGATATTTGTGCTCAAGTGAGAATTTCAGGCAGAAGGCCGATGTGTGTCAGATTGAGTCAAAATGAAGCGTAGTGCGTGTGAGTGTGTGTCACTTTCAGGGACACAATCCTAACTTCACACCAGTTGATTAAGGACAGCTTGTGCGATTAAAGACAAAAGTCATGTCTCCCATTGGTAATTATACAGTTTAAGCATGTATAAATCCTGTAATGGATGATTGGTAAAACCAGTAAAAGGTTTTTAATGTGACACTAGAATTTTTTGTTGAGTGTTTTGATATTTTTCAATGTAGGACCTAAATAGTTTTCAGTGTCAGTAATGCAGACCATTACATGGCTGAGAAACCAAAAAAAATCTGAAACATTGAAGTCAAACCAAACTGCTTGGTATATTTTAAGAAACAACAGCGGGATCAGCAACCGCAAAAAATCTCACAATGGAGGACAAGCATAAAGGACGACAGAACAATATGTAGATGGGTAAATAACTTGACAACTGTCAGCGACAGATTAGAAACAGTCTCCAGGATATACTGTGGGTGTAGATAGAAGAGTACTATAAAGACAGAACTACAACAGCAAAAATACAAAGCAAAAATATAAGTGTCATCAGCAACCCAGTAAACAAAGCAAGATGTTAGCCATACACTGCAAATGATTTACAACCAAATATTAAACATAATGATTATTGTAGTTTTTTTGAACTTGTCCCCTTTAAATTGAGGGGGGGTGGGGGGGGGGGGTATGATTCTTACGAGGGGTATCTGATGTGGCTATAAACACTGCCAAACTAAAGCTAAACATCTGCACTTTCATTTATAATCTCAGAGTTACTACAATATTGCAAATCCAAGATGCTGAAGTACAAACACAATAAAATAAAAATGTTTCACTTATCCAATACTTAGTGCTTACATGTTAATTAGATGAAAAGATCAATAAATATGAAGCAACGTCCGGTTAGCTTAGTTTACCATGACGACGGGAAACAGGGGGAGAAAATTTACCCTGGTTATGCCCAAAGCTAACAAAATCCACCTTTAAAGCTAACTCATTAACACGCTTTATCTTGTTTGCGTAAATGTAAAAACATGTGGACAGAGGTTAGGTGTTTCCTATTGCTTCCAATCTTTAAGCTAAGATAAGCTAAATGGTTGCTGGCTGTATAACTACAAACATGCTATATTATTGATCTTTTCTTCTAATTCTCAGCAAGAACGCAAATAAGATGAGAGCAAACCTAACAGGTGTAACACATACTGTGGAAAGAAAGAAAGAAGGAATGAAAGAAAGGAGGTTTTTGTTGGGAGGGAGTATTGAGAAAGAATTGACGGGGAGTCCCTGCAGAAGGAGTGTTGAGCTCAGGAGTTATTCATTAACACATTTTAACACAGTGCTTCCCTTCCTCCTTTCTTCCAGCCCCCAGAGATAAAAACACACACTCATTTGAATGACTGGGATGCCAGAGGGTGGTCCGTCCTTCTCAGAGAAAGGTTTAGGTTTCAGATGGAGGGTAAAATAGTTAACAGATTGTCCAGCATCCGTACCGCTGCTCCTCGTTACACACCCATCTTCGGCCCCCTCTGTGCCTACTATGCACCACTCCCTGCCAGGACTAAAACCCACCCACCCAACTGCTCGGTAAACCACTGCTATATCATGAACATACTGTAAGAATGACCCTTGTTATAAATCACTACAAGTATTGATTGGATACTTGGTAGCCATACTGCCATCTAGCTGGGAAGGATGGGAGATCAACCTTCCATCTTTACTTCTTCAGAACAACAACCAAGCAGCAGATGAATCCTGTTAAATCAGCACTGACTGATCCAAGAGATTCAAAGAGTTCTTAAGTTGCCTTTTGGGTTCATTCTTAAATCAAACTTGACAGACTACTGTCTTAATATGCAACACATCACACCTCTATTGAACCCATCTTATATGAAGTAAACATATCTCTTATTTTTAGAGGTTACTGAAGATGACTGAAGAAAGAATATGCAAGAAAAAAAAAATCACGGCAGATATTTGTAAAACTGAAGTTTCAAATAACCAACAGGTGAAAACAAGTTTACATCTTTGCAATTTTTACTTTTACTAAAACTACAGATGTAAATTAGCCCAGTTACATCTGATTTGCATGAGGGTCAACTAGGAACCATCTAATGCCAGGCTGTTTTGATGTGTGTTGCACACATCTGGAAAGGTTTCTGGACTTTGAGTTACAAAGATCAATGTAAGAGATTAATAATAAAATGTTTAAAATTCAAATATATATACACATATATATTCAAGGCTGCTTTATTCATATCACATTGGACAGGAAAAAGAAAGTCAAATGTTCTGAAATGTAAGAGGCTTTGGTGCTGAGTGGAGAGCTCCAGTACAGTTTTATAATACATCTTTTACTTTGCGTTCCTCTCTCTCTGTCTGTGTCTCACTCACAGTTTCTACAGTTTCTCTCTCTCTCTCTCTCTGAGCCTGATAAAATAGTGCTGCAGATTTGACTCCTGCTTTGCTCAGATGTGAAATTTCAGACGCGTTTTCCTCTGTTGCAGTGGTCAGTCTGCGGTGATAAATCAGGTGTGGCCGCTATTTGTATGGATCTCCATTCCATTCTGTCCTTTGGGATCCGCTCCTCTCATACTTTGCACCTATACGTCACCTATGCATCCTTATTACTTGCAAAAGGGAGTTCTAGTCCGCCATTGTTATTGCTGTCTACACATCAGCCCCCCTTCGGCAGATGTGATCACACCAAAGCATAGCCATGTTTCAATCTCAGAAACTTTCCCCAGGTACTAAGAACATTTAGAGGAACCACTACCTGTGTTTCCACCAGAGTGACCAAGCTCTAAAGAAGTTTCTGGTAAATGTTTTTACTCCCTAAAAAGTCCCCACTCAGGGGTTAGTACTAGGGTTAGGCTTTTCTGTATTCATTAAACAAGGAAATACTCTAGTATCAATTTAGGGCCATGTTAGGTACAATGGGAGGACATTTCTTGTTCGTGTTAAAACTAAAGTAAGGCATTGTTGTCAGCTTCTCGACTCATTTTAGAAAGGAACAAGAGAAAAAAGAGATAGAGCACAAGCAAGACAGAGAGATAGCATGGCCAGTGGTCGATCAAGGAGAAGGAACAACAATAGAGAGAGCAAAGCCAGAGAATAACTGAAATATTTCACAGCAGTTACGTTCTAAAGCAGACATATATAACCATCAAACTCTCATCGGATGATTTATTTTGGAGACAGACGCTCTTAGTTTCTGTTTCACTTTCCTACTCTGCATTTTACCTTCTCATTCATGCATTACATCCAACTAATTCAGCAGTAAATACAAAGAACATGACAAGTCTGTGTTGTTGTTTCATTGTATGTTAATATCATTATTTTTAAAATTCACATGGGTCTAATATGCATGATATACCTGGCTTCTCAAATGTGGTGTAAATGCAAACAGGACTGCACTACAGGGATTTTACTGTTCCAAGTTTAGTCCCTGAGATTAGTTCCAAAGTACCTGGAACTTTAGTTGGAAATGGGGCTTATGCTCTTCTTGTCCAACGGCAGCCTGTATCCACAAGGACTGTGAGGAGGCGTACTCAGGAGGCTAATGAGGCACTGCAGGACCTCGTTGAGTCTACAGACAGGGATGTGCTTTGTGAGCCACACAGGGAGGAGAGACTGCATCACAGAATACATCAAATTCTGTGAACACTCTAAGCCCTGGATCAACAGTGACCTGAAAGTACATCTTAAAAAGAAGAAGAAAGCTTTCAGATCAGGGAAGAACTGAAGAGTGTATAGCATGAAGGTGAGGGTGAAGATGAAAGATTGCAAGGACTGCTACAGCAGGAAGCTAGAAGCCAAACTCTAGCAAGACAGCTGGGATATGTAGACTGCAATGAAGGAACCAGAACCAGTCGGCAGCCTGAAAGGGGAAAATGAACCCCTGAACCCCTTCTGCAACTGGTTCAGTTCACGGTCCTCAGCTGTCTCCTTCACCACACACCCCAATGCCCCCAACGCTTTCACCCTTTCAGTCCCTGTTGGTGCCAAACTCCTTGGTCCCAAACCCCTCCCCACCTAACAGAGACACCTAACTGCAGACTTTGACGGTATCGGCTGGGCTCTGAGGACCTGCGATACTTCTTCAACCTCCTACTGAACCAGGAGAAGGTACCAGTGCTGTGAAAGTTATCTTGGCTGGTTCTTGTTTCCGAGAAGACGATGATCTAGCCTCAACCACTATTGACCAGTTGTCCTCACATCTCATGTCATTAAAAGTGCTGAGAGGTTGGCACTGGCCCAAGTGAGACCACAGGTAGAAATCATTGCTGGACCCTCTGAAGTTTTAAAGTCGTGCCACTTTTTAAAGTTCTCTGATGATGACTCTGTACTGGTTGGGTGTTCGGTCTGCAAGAAGTCATCTGCTTCTGAACGTGGTCAAGACCAGAGAGATGGTGATCAGCTTCAGAAGGAAGAGGACTGCAACACAACCCCTGTGTATTCTAGGAGAGGATGTTGGTGGAGGAACGCAAGTACCTGGGCGTCCACATTGACAACAGACTGGACCGGAAGCAAAATCAAAGCTGTATATAAGAAGAGGATGAGCAGACTGTGTTTCCTGAGGAAGCTGAGATCCTGATGTTGAAAGATGTTGATAATCTCCCACCAGTCTGCTGTGGCCACTAAAGTGAACTCTGCTGTTGTCTGCTGGGGAGGCAGAATTGGAGCCAGCAATACCAACAGACTTTATGAACGGATTAAGAAGGTCGGCTTCACAGTTGGCTGCCAACCAGACACCTTTGAAATTGTAGTGGAGAAGAAGACGCTGAACCTGACCACCCTCTCCACCACCTACTGGACACACCAGAGCAATTTCTATAAAAGACTGGATCAGCTGAACATTGCACAACACCTACAACACCTACAACACCTCACTCTAACAGAAGACTCAAAAGCTCTCTCAGGTTTGTCTCAGCCCAACTCCACCCTGTTTTTCTACTTCAATAACTTTGCACATGTTGAATTTGCATATCTTTTTACTCCTACTCTACCTTGTTGCACTTTGAAAAATTCTTTGCACACTTGAGCTATTTTATTTTATTGTTGTTATTTGTTGTGTTTATTTTACTACAGATATGAATGTCCCGCAATGCCTGGATAACCTGCTGTTACACAAGAATCTACCAGTTTGGGATGCATAAAGTACATCTATCTATCCATACAAATACATGTTGCATGAAACCACACACACAATTTTCAAAGGGCTGCAAATGCACTTGTATAACATTTTCTTTTTCATTTTTTCTTAAATATTGATTACTTCAACTTCTTCACACCTCTAAAAACTATTCCAATGAAACAACCTGTGGAGAAAAAAAACACAGCTCAATTCTCTGTAACCAGGAAGTGCGCAATGCTTAATTTTTATTGGTCAGAAACTAAAAAGGTAAACATAGATTCTTTCACAGATTTGATTTGAAACCTGCTGATTTATTTTACATTTAAAACTTCAGAAATGTTTCTTTTCTTATAATTTTTGTACATCTTCCCATGTCCCTGTGGTGTCTAGAGAGCAGTGGATGGACTCAATAGTACTGAGAGCATTTTGACTTAATAGATACATATGCACACACACACACACACACACACACAAACACACACACAGATAGCCGCTACTAAAAGTCATTCGCTGGAAAAACGAGACCATCCAACCAAACCTGCAGAGAGAAGAGGAGGGCAATGATGTGACTGGATTGGCCAGGCCACACAGGGGGAGGGGAGGAGGGGGAGGCAGAAGGGGTAGGAGGGGGGTGAGTAGCAGGGAGTGAGGCAGCGTCACGTGACCGAGTCCAGCAGAGAGTGTTATAATAGGCCCCCTCTCGGAGTAGAGAGGCAGAGGCTGGATGTGAACCAAAATCCCTCTACCACACACAGGCTGGCCATTGTTGGCTATTCACTGGACTCCATCTCGGGGCACTTTATCATTCAATTAGGACAGCTTTCACACCGCACACCACAGAAAAGAGGCCTTCAATCAAACTGAAAACTTCACACTGGCCCTGGAGGGGACGCAGAAAGGGGACTCGCAGTTGTCACCCCACTTTCATTTTTCCAACTTGTTGTTGTTGTTCACCGAGACTTTGGGCGGAAAGACGGAAAGACGGAAAGAGAGAGAGGGAGAGAGAGAGAGAGAGAGAGAATAGATGCAGAGATGTGAGGAAAGAGGAGGAGAGAGGAGGAAGTACCGTTACATGTTTGGTACCACGTGTGTGTTTATGAAGCTGATGGAATGCATTGGAGTGGGTGAGGGGTTAAATTTGGTAAGTGGCTGTGGGAGGGGGGGGGGGGCAGAGAGAGAGAGACAGATAGAGAAAAAGAGAGAGAGAGAGAGGGAGAGTGGAGAAGGGAAGGGAGAAAATTCAAAGCTGGGAGAAAAGAATGGCACAGAGGAGTATACTTGAAGGAAATAATGAGAAAGAGAAGTATGCTTGAGAAAAGAGGGGAGATGGAGGGGTGGGGATGCAGTGCAGGGGTGGGGGGTGGGGGGGTGAGGAGCTCAGCAACTGATCAAAACACAGCTTTAAAGGGTGGGCAAGGAGGGGGAGAGGAGCAGAGGGTGGATGTAGGTTGATAAACAAGTGACGACACCAAAGAAGCTAACAGGTGATAAAGGATAAAGAAAAAGAGCTCTGTGGTGCTAATCAGTCCAGCTAAGCACACTAAGCTCTCCTGGAATTGGAAAATATAATAAAGTTACACTTAATTTATTTAATGTCATATATAAGAAATAAATAAATATATGTAAAGAAACTAGAATCCTAAGCTTTTGTCTTGTGAGGTCATATTTTGTCCAAATACTAGTCACCAAACACAAAATAAATCCAGTACAATGATATAAAACACAAAGACTGAAACACTGAAAGCAGAAATCAGCTCATTTGAGTCATTTCTGCTAAAAAAAAAAAAAAAAAAAACTCCACTAGCTGATGAAGGCCAGGAGACACAACTGAAGGCTCCAAGTGGATTAAGTGGACATTAAAATTACACTTTTAAAAAAGATACAAAACTAACCTACACATGTGATATCTACATATTAATTGTATTACTTATCAGAATGATAATCCAGTGGATCTAAATTATAATAGGATTTGCCTGAATGAGAAATGAGAATATACACCAATCAAAATCAGTGTAGAAAAAGTAGACTTTTTTGTTTTTGTAGAGAAGCTGAAAAGGACATTTTACTTGTATTAACTTCATATTATATTGTTGTTTAATATTCTGTCCTTTTACTAATACATGAAATTGCTCACCATGTATGTTAATCTGTGTCTATTAATACAGCTTTTAGGAAGCTCAGTGGTTTTCATACGCATGGGGAAGTTAGTGAAAGTTCAAACACAACATGGGTTTAAATTTGTGGCGTTAGATAGACAACTTAAAATTAGGTAGGACAAACTAAAGCTATCATTGTTGATAGTGATTGTGAATAATGTGATACGCTGTAAGCAGGAATATCTTGTATGTAAGATACAGTCCCTAAAACAAATGTGTAATAATAAATAAAACACGATTTCTAATGGGTTTTTTTCATTAAAAAATGAATTTAGCTAGTTAGAAATTCTTATTTAAATGACATCTACTCCTTCTACCTTGTTGATAAATCTAGAATAAATCAATATGTGAATATTTCTAATTTCATAAGTTTAA
This sequence comes from Scomber japonicus, assembly GCF_027409825.1. NCBI lineage: Eukaryota > Metazoa > Chordata > Actinopteri > Scombriformes > Scombridae > Scomber > Scomber japonicus. The sequence goes on along the minus strand of NC_070581.1, from coordinate 5,366,109 downwards.
CAGCTGGACACAAGATGTCTCCTACTTCACTGTTAAGTCTATTTTCAGTGTTTGCACTGAAGGCTTCAAGTTCCCACATCACACTTGTAGGCCAATAAGTTGACCATGATTGTTCCCAACTAGTAGTGATGTCACAAATAATGCTCCAAAGGTACAATCAGATTGAAGGTGAGTACAAAGAAACGTTTCTGCACATGCATCATTCTGCACAGTGAAGCTCAAACAAGTCAGAGGATGAATTCAACTCAAATGTAATGTTCTGTCACTTTAAAGGAGAACTGATTGGTAAAAACGACACTGTTTCACTGGAACAGCTGCACCAAGAAGCCAATTATTCAATTAATCAGTCAACTCATTTTCAGTCATTTTCAAATCCATCCCCATATATATAAACCAAATTGTAACTCCCCATCGTTCCTGCTCCTCCTCAGTCCATTTCACTCAGTGTGAGCTGCGGATACATTTCTTTGTCTACCAAGAGAGTTGGAGGTTTTGCTTGGCATTATTTGGTGAGTAGAGGATTGTTGAGCAGGGCGGGGTGACGGACGCGTTATTAAAAATCACTTCAGAGGAAGGAAGAAGGGATGTGTCATCAGACACTGAGGCTACACTCTGCTTTCTCCCGCTTTTACCCCGCTCCCTTTTTTTTTAACTTCAGCACCGCAGTCATCTACTGTATTTGTGTGCGTGCGTGTGTGTGTGTGTATGTGTGTGTGTATGAGTCTCTTTCTCTCCACATGGATCAGGTTTCATCTCATTCGCTGACTCATAAATCGGCATCTCCGGGTCCATATTCTAGCTATTACTGTACCGGTGAAACACACACACACACACACACACACACACACACATAGCTCTGTGCTGAGTCACGTGTTAAATCTCAACAACACTTTGACATGCATCGGCCCTTTTTCTGCATGTGTACCAGTGTGTTCCACCAGCACAACACCTCTATTAATACATTTTTATTATGCAGATTGAGTGTAGGGGTTCTTGCTCTTTTTTGACACTTTTTTTGACAGTTTTAACAAATCTCTTCCCTAGTTACAAACAAGAAAACATTGCTGCTTAAAGGCCAACAAAAAAAAAACCCTGAATTGAGACTAAATCTGGATACAGTTTTGTGGTAACAGAGAGGAAATGAAAAGACATAAATTACAACTTTAGAGTACAGAGATTTGAGAATCCCAGTTCTCGTGCTTGATCTCGACTTTCCAACATTTAGAAAAAGAGTCCAAAATTGTCACCTGCTAAGATCCAACTGCCAGAAAGATTTATGTCTAGTATAAAAACAGGAAAGGTTTTCTGTCACCTTGTCAACCAGACTATTAAACATATATTTGATTAAAGCTGCAACTAATAATCTTTATTACACATTGTGAAGATGTTTTATGAATTCTCAGAGTCTAAAGGATTCTATAAATAGCATTTAAACATTTAAGAAAAGTCAATTATAATTATTAGGGAGATTAAACCACCCTGCTTTGGTATTTTCATACCTGGATTCAACAATTAATGCATCATAATTGTCAGCAATTTATTATCTATAGATTAACTAACTCACTTTTTATTTTGCAGTACTAACAATTATTTAAACAATCTTCATACATCAACTTGGGCTTTCGTTTTATTTTGAAATATTTTTTAAAAGACAAAATGATTAATCCATTAAATGAGAAAGCAATCAGCAGATGAATCTATGGTGAAAATAACCAGTAGCTGCAGTCTTAGTCACATGATCATGTTCCATTTGAATCAGTCAAAGTTCTCTGTATGACACAGCTTCCTGTGAAACTGTCTCTACCGCAAGCTGTAGCATCAAAACATCTGCCTACATATGCTCTAGTTCACTGTCACATAGGCTTGAAAATGTTTTCTGAGAATTGCTGTTTTATTTCACTTTATGAATTATAAACTTCAATTACAATATTCAATTATATTCAATACAATTTTATTTCTTCCTGTGAGGGTGATTATATGCAGCATATGTGCCTATAAGCTTTGATTGACAAGAACAGAATAGTTCATAATACATAATATAAATAATACATAATAATAAATTAGATTAGGGCTGAACAGTTCATCAAAATTATATTGAAATCACAATATGGCCTACTGCAATTTTCAAATCACATGAGCCACAATATTTGTTAAAAGTGAAATGTGTAACCAAATACTATTGGAAATGAAATATTGTGGTGCTGCAGAGATGTTCAGGCCTACACTTCATATTCTACAAACAAAAAAAGCCCATCTTTGTTCGGTACAGTTCCCTGCAAACATCACACCATAATCATTTTGATATATGTATATATATTTATAATATATATATTTGTCCAATATTGTTCAGCCCTACATTGCAGCTGAAACACCCAATCTTCAGTTAAATCATTAAAAGCATTATTTAAGAACAATTTTTTTGTAGATTCCAGCTTCTCCAATTAGAGGATTTGCTGCTTTTCAGTATTTTATTTTACTGTAAACTGTAAACTGGATATCTTTGAGGCACTGATCAGTGTTTTTCTCTATTATCTTACATTTTATACACTAAATGATCGTTTCTATAATTGAAAAAACTATCAATAGATCAATCAATAATGAAAACAATTACAAGTTTCAGCCCTAAAGGCAAAGTTAAGAAGCTGTATACAAGCAGAAAGAATAACTTATAAGCTATCCTGTTCTATACACAAAACAGCACTAAAAACAGGGAAATAGTTCTTTTTTAAACCAGTTTAATGTACTCCTAAATTTTGCGAAAACTATCTCATCAAACATTTATCCTGCTTTCATTCTTTAGGAGTAAATCCAATCCTGACACACAATTCTTAACAAAAAGCCTTCAATTCAACATCAATCTCCACAATCATTAAATCAACATATAGTCATTCCTCAAAAGTGTAATCTTCTATATCTACGGCCTGATACACGCTTCACCTATACTAAACCACGAGGATGTCAGTATATAGTTCAAGGTATGTACTGTCCTTTTTTCTGACCATTCAATCCAGCATGGTGACAGGCCAGTGGAGGTGGAGATCATGTTTCATTTGGCTGGTGTTGCAGATACTTGACCAGTTGCTCTACTACTTCTTAAAGGGCTCACTTAAAATCAACTTGGCAAACACTGACACAGAGGTTCTATTTGAAAATGCTTTCATTTTCCCTCTACTTGGACATGAATCAACTTGAAGGATTTCCATCGTTGGGAATGATCGTGTGAGCTGGGACAGTTCAACAAAATTCCTGTACAGGGAATGACAGCAAGTTTATTTCTACATGAAATCATATCAAGACTGGATAATCATATTTTGTTTTAATTTGGATTTTATCACATTGACTTTCCAAATCACGGTAGAAAGTCTGCAAATGGTTTCTCCTTTAGCTGAAATTTTTAATTTAGAACTATTACTGAGGTAGACCTTGGAAACATAAAGTCTATTTAATGGTGATTCTGGACTTTTCTACTGTATCACACAATCAACCACAGTTTAGCAACACTAATACTGAAGCTAATGTAAAGCTTTAGATATCTCCACATGCTCAATTAGCATATATGGGGCTATAGAAAGAGCCATACTTTATATATAAATAATTGGCCTTTCAAAACCAAAAATATAAGAGCAAAAACTTAAAGGCTGGCTTAAACAGTGTGTTTATCTGCTCTAATTTAAGCTACAAATATTAGTATGCCCAGCTAAGTAGCTTAACACCTAAAGCTAACACTTCCAAGGCCATTTTGTGAGTTCAAAGTTAAAAACTTCACAATACTATATCACAGTTTACGGTAACGTTAGCTGCTGTATCCTGCTTTTTATTGGTGTTGGGTCATTTTATGCTCCAGCATACACAGCTAATGTTACTTGAGGTGCTTTCACCAAACACAATGGTTAGTGCTCAACCTAAAAGCTCTTAACACAACAACATAACAACATAACCCTAACCAAAGGCTAAACATGCAGCTAAACAAGAAGCTTCAGCCTCAGTCTTTTAGCACAGCACCATAGCTATCAACAGCGTAGATACGAGATTTAAAAGCGTTCTCATTCTATAACAACAGGCAAATAAATAGCCTGATTTTGTCTTACTAAAATCAACAGTAACTAAAGGGGGTGATTACGATTGTTTTGTCAGTTTTCAAGGTTTTTAAATCTCAATTTGTAAGCTGAGTCCTTAAAGTGCTCAGAAAAAAATGGAAATTTGAGCATCTATAATTCCATTAAAACCCAGAAGCTCCATCTGCTGATGAAAATCATGTGATATGATCGAAAGCTCCCGATCAGCTACCGAGTGGGCCATGCGGCAAAACTGTTTTGTCAATTACTGAGGTATATTACAGACGAGGTCAACACTGCATGGCGGGTATGTAATCAAATCCACCAAATGACCTTTGTGACATGGCACCCCGTCTTCTCGTGTCACCAGGTTCAAACCTGAAAAATCACCAAATCTATAAATCCTATTAGCTCTTCAACTCCATGTCATTTCTGTTTCCTACATGTGTTTGTTTCCAGCATTCCCGTTACGACTTAATCGGCTGTGGATCATCTCAGAAACCAACATACTTTCCTCTATTCCCAAGTCAGTCAGTGCCTAAGGTTAAGCACAAGTCTAGTGTCTGAGAGACGACCCCCTAAACCAATGCTGTGTTTACTGCTGAGAGAGAAAAGCCTATTAATAAATCTGTTGCAGACAGCCTGGCGGAAGTGGCCTGGGGGCTGTAAACTCAGTCTGGGAGAGAAGGATGGATGAAGGGCAAAACATAGAGGGATGGATGGACTGGAGTGTGAGAGAGAGAAGAAAAGAGAAGTCGGAAAGAAATTAAGATACATGGAAATGGAGGGAGGAGGGAGGAGGGGAAGCGAAAAGAGAGAGAGGAAAGAGGGTGTGTGCGTGTTGTGTGTGTTGTGTGGTGTAAACCATGGGTGCTGGTTGATGGATGGATCTAGGTTCTGAAAAGCCACAGCTGCCCCACTCTTCCTAGAAAAAGATCCACAAGGAAAAGTGGCAGTATGTGGTTCAAGCATCTAGCATCCTCTTACTATTTCTGACCGGCATACTGCAGGACCCGTCAGAATGTGCGCTGGTCCAAAAAGCCTCTGCGAGAGTGTGAGTAAATGAGAGCATGTGTGCCTGTATTATTAACTTTTGTGCCTATGCATAATAAAAAATGAAAATGTGAAGGTTCTTTTTTTTTTTACTTTAATTAGCCTTGTAAATATTTTTGTGTATGTGAGTATGTGTATGTATGCTGCACTGCACATGCATATGTCTGTTTTCAATCAGTCTATTACACAGTAAAGCATCATTCTTCTCTCTGTCATGGCTGCCAACTAAATGTAGTAAATGTACATAGAGCAGTATTTGCAATAAAGAAGGTAGAGTGATGTTTTATGTGTGTTTTTGCAGCAAGCACACTTCATCCTTTACACAAAACAAAACAGTTAATTTAATGTGAAGGAGTGACATGAAAATGTTGAGTATAGCATAGTATGATCAGCTGTTATGTAGATGGAAACAATGAAACTGTGTTGCCTTTCCTTTCCCTTCATTACAAGCTAATGGCTAACTTTCAAATGAAACAGATATAGATTTCCATATAGAGATAGATTTCTGCTGAGACTGGGAGATGCAACTGAAAAAGATAGTTTTGGGCCTCAAGTTAATGGTCAAATAACATTTCCAAAATTAAGAGTGAACTTTCATGCTAACGAGTCCTAAAATCACTCAGTCAGTAATTCAGTCATGTCTAGTTGGGACCCCTACATTTACAAAACTCTCATAAGATTTGTACCTAACTTGCATAAAGTAAAATGATGGGACTTTGCTGCAGGAGCCCACTATTCACTTCCCCTCTCCAACTGTTTCACGCTTTCAACCACACCTTTTAAAAAACTGTCACTACTATTGTTGTGGTGTTTACTGTTCCCATGACAACAAAGGTTGTCTAACTTTAAGGAAGTAGCAACTTTAACCAATAGTGGTTTTTCTGCCTAAATCTAACCAGCAATTGACCCCAGCGCTGTCACACCATTGTCATCTTACAAATGCTGATGTACATCAAACTTGGCAAGACAAGAATATTTTGAAGCCTCACAAAATCTAGGATTGCCATCTAGACACGACCCACCCAACATTAGCCACCTTATGCTAGAGGTTATACCCGGCCACTTAAGAAAGTAGCAGAAAAACCTGAGTGCAATTAATGAGAAATTCAACTTATAATTTAGAAATATTGGGATAATTGTAAATGCTTAAATATAGTGTGACAGTAACACAAGTTAAGAAGAGTCATAGTTTCAGCTAACTGATTCGTTAGTGCCAGTTACGCAGTGGTTTTTCGTGCTTACCGTGAGCTGTAAGGTGAGAATGTAGCAAAAACCCCTGGGTGTACTGAACTGAGCTGGAGTTTGTTTTATTGCAAATGAATTCAACTAATAATTTGTTATTAGAAGTTGCATAGTTTTGCTTTTTGTGAAACAACAAATTTGTTGATAGCATATCTCTATTTAAAGCATGGAATCAACATCTGTCTTTCTGTATGTATGAATGGATGTATGTATGTCCCTCACATATCTCAAAAACCTTTCATCTGAGCTACTTCATAGCTGCCAGATGTATTACTGGGGACCCAAGAAAGGGCAGTGTGAAGTATTTTGTCATTATAAACAATGCTAATTTGCAGACAAACAACAAGCAGAAATAAGGACAGCGCCATTGAAATCCACATTATGGTCAGAGTTGGAATTACATCCGCAGTGTTAATGACTTGAAAAACTTTTAAGATTTAAGCTCTACAATTGTACTGTAGACTGTGAACAAAACTTGGAATGTAGGACTTACTGCAGAACTACTTACCCTTTAATTTATTACTTCCTCATCATTTTAATTGATATGCTAGTCAGTTGATACATACATACATGGTTCTTGAGAAATTGTATGTTCCAAACAGGCACATTTTGAATGGGCAGCGCACATTTCTAACTATAAGGCAAGGAAACTCTCTCCATCTGTATGTATGCGGGTCTTTTTCATCTCAAGACTCGTTCATTTGATCTACTTTACACTTGGCAATTGTATTGCTGGGGACCCGAGGAAGTGCAGTGTCAAATTTCGTGAAATGTGGACATCAATAATAATACACTCTGAATAAACAAGCAGTGAGTCAGTGAGCCTTCTGGGCTCTTCGACTGCATGTCAACTGTACAACCCTGCCATTAAAGATACAAGGGAGGACACCTCTCTTCATTTGATAACAGTATAGACTTGTTTTAAAAAAAATGAGAAAAAGAGAGAGAGCAAGCGAATGAATTGAGAATAAGCGACAGAGACAGTGCTGGTGAGAAAAGACAGCGATGGAAAGCTTTCTCTGAGAGAGAAAAAGCCCATGAATGACAGAAATACACTAATTCTTTTATTGTTTCATGGCTGGTTACGCTCTAAAGCACTAATAAGCAACCTTCAAACACTCTGAGAGACTACTACTTCCTCCTATGATTTAAACATTCAGTTAAATACGCAACATTTACCTTTAATAAGTTCAACTTTGTAATTACACATTTCAAAGAGCTTAATGACCTATCAAAATTCAAAATACTCCAAGGAAAAGGAGAAAGGGCATAAATTACCATCTAATAGGATTGATCCACTTTATTTTAGGACGCTCAATTTTTCAAAAGCTCTCTGTTATGTATTAAATGCAGCTTTTAGTTTACTTGACTCACGATTACAATACTTAACATCTGTGTATAATAGAATGTTATGGTTCATTCATGTTGGTACTCATTCACACCCCACATCAACAGTATTAAGTTTTCTATGCTTTGAAGCGGTAACACCACAGGCCAAGCTACAAACAGACACATTTTGAACAGCAGTATACTAGAAGTGTATACAATACTCTAAAACAGTTATAATATATATGAAAATTACTTCAATTACAAATCAACATCTATCCATGTTAACTCCTTAGGTACATGTAGCCTCACAATTGAATAAACCAATCTATGAGGGAATAGAGCTGGATATCAGAGGAATCTTTTGATATTCGAAATTTGGTACTGGCACCAAAGCAATACTTTCTGATCATTTACTATGATTAATTAGAAGAAATGTCTACAAAACTCATTTTTTCATTTCACAAAAGAACTCGCAAAGGATGGTAAATATCAAACAAGAACTTCAGCTACATCAAATATTATTTAAAAGAGTAACTATCTGAGTAAACAAGACTACAAATCTGACGTTCTATACCTGCTTTCTGTTTTTGACAGTTTTCAATACTTGTTTCAATACTGATGACACATTTTGGTCCATCCCAAGGTTTGATGACAAATCATAGTCATTTTTGTAAAGGCTGGATGTTGAAATGTTGCTGTTCAAATCTCAGTATCCTTGCCTAACTTCTCTCACACTTCCATCCCACACAAACAGTTTATGAATCCAGCCCTCTCTTAGGGTAAACAGAATGACCGGCTACTGTGTGAAACCTCACATTTTCACCAATAAATAAATAAATAAATCTTTGCCTCCTCGTCCCCATGAAGCTGAACACACATGCATGTAAACACTCGTGACTACACACAAAGCACAAATACACAAACTTGCAGCCCTCGCGTACACACACACACATATATATTTGCTGCCTCCCTCTGCAATGTCCTGCGCTCCGTTCCCCTCGTTCTCAGGCTCTCAGCTCGCCCGTTTTTTTTCTCCCGCTGTCCTAAGAAAATAATAAATAGTACAATCTTCTTGTAGCCCTTCAGCAAAAAAACATCCATTAGAGCATGAACCCAGTGTCCCTTGTTCCCTCACCCATCTCCTCTGCAAACCCCCCCCCCTCCTCTCCAACCCATCCCATCCCTGTCTGTAGAAGGTGAAGAAGTACAAAGAAAGGGATCAGAGCTTTTCCGATTCTTCCCTGGTTATTAACTACCATTTGTCCCCTCAGAGGGCTGTCCCTCCCATTAACCCAACTGATGCTCTTTTCTCATGGAAATCAGCCTGCTGTTGCTGCTGCTGCCGCCACCGTCTCTGCTGCCACCACCACCACCACCACTGCCGCTGCTGCCCACAGAGGTGCAAAGAATTGTGGGGGATTTTCAGAAGAGAGAAGACCTCCCTCCAGCCCCAAAACAGCTCTCTCTCTCTTTCTCGCTCACTCTCTCTCTCTGTCTTACACACATATACAAGCTCACACCAGGCTCACGCGTGCACGCTCGCATCTACCACGCACGCTCCCAAAAACACACACACACACACACACACACACACACACACACACACACAGACACACACATGCATCTGAGCGCACATCTCCCAAAACGGTCATGTGCACGAGCTCTCACGGGCAAACACATTCACTCAATCACAAAGGCAAACATGAAACGTGCTGCCTCCAACCACAGGGGCATGGAAGTAATGTAAGGCAATGCATGGAAGTTAATGAGAAGAAGCTGGCTGAGTGGAGCCGACAGAAAATATTTTGGACAGCAGAGCAGCGAAGAATGCTCGGGCACCGAAATAACACAAATCATCAGCGGTTTATGACTGTGAAAAAGAAATATTTATAAGCAAAGGAGGCGGCACTGTGTGATTTTAATTCTGTGCGTAATCACAAACAGATAAAGGATGAATGATGAAAGTTTGTGAGAGGTTAAAAGAAATCATATGTATGGATTGTTTGTTTTTTTTAAAGTTCTTTTATAGATTTTTTTCCACCAATTATAGCTCACATAGAGTTCATAATTCACCTCTGATCTTTTATAGCTTGACAGGACTATTAATACAAATTAGACAAGCTATGTAGGTCTGTCACTGCATCTAAAAAAAAAAGCCAAAAACAGGTGCACCACAATAACAACAACAACCTCGCTTTAATGCTCCAAATGTGAAGCCGAACCCCCCCCCCCCCCCCGGTGGAGAGCGGCCCCGTCGCTCCTTCGCAGCGGCCCTTAGAAGCGAGAGAGTATCAACACATCATCGACACATGGGTCTCAACTTGCACCACTGGCGACTGGCAAGCAACAAAAGCATTGTCTCGTGACAAACTCACTTCCATTTCCTTATTATGTAGCCTGGAGGCCTTGATGGAACATGCTCGTCTTTGACCTGCTGCAGCAGTAATTGTGTGGTGGTGGTGGTGGTGATGGTGGTGGTCGCTGCAGGGGTGAAGCGGCTGGAACAACCCACCTAAACTCACTTTACACACTATTATCTAATCTCCACATTAGGCAACTTTAACATCAATATTTTGGAGGTAGTGAGGAACTTTAAAGGCTTTAAGTAGTAGTTAGTTTTAGTGGTGGAGCTGTATTAATAACTGCAGCCTTCAGGTGATGATTTACTTCTTTTTATGTACACAAATCATCTCTTTTATCCTCACAAATGATTCAGATAATTAGATAATCGCCCTATTTATATGTTCGAACCAGGCATGTAACAAGATTTTCTTACTTCAACATCTCACAAAATGTACACCAGTGGAATGACAGGTGGTGCTAATGTTGGACATCATTTCTACCATCAGCCCAGCACAGGTGGAGTCTCTTCTGTCAGGTTGTGGAGATCTATATGTACATGTGTAGCTCCTGTACAACCACAGGATGTCCGCTTAAAGCTGATGTAATGACAACATCCAAACATCACTGAGTGCATTCAGAGTGTGTGCTCTATGTTTAACAGGGAAACTATAATATGCTTGTATTCATTTAGATAATAACATCTGGATATTACAGGAATATTATAGTGAAAGTACACAAACAGCAAACTCATGATTAGTCCAAGTTGAAGCAGTTTTTTTTGTTTTTTTTTACAGTTTGTTATGCTGATATTGTGTTAGTTTTTGTAACTTCATAACTTGTGTTTTGAGTTTATTTCCACAGTCCAGACTGACTATACATGTGTTTTTTTTTAAAAAAAGTCCCTGCAGCCAAGTCAGCTATCAATAACAAGTGCATAAACCGAACCCCCACATTCTGACCCCAACCCCCCCGTTTTGGTGGGGGTCTTGGGGTTGTTATTTACCCGCTTCCAAGGAAAAGCTCTCTCGCTCGCTCTCTCTCTCTCTCTCTCTCTCTCACTCACACACACACACAAAACATCCGATCAGCCACAAACATCACATTAGTAAGATAACTAAACAACAGGAGACAAATGCACATGCAGTCAGCAGCGATGGCTTCAAGGTGTTGCCACATTCAGCAGTATCAATCATAAAAACGCCTCATTTAAACAATCTAAGTGTATGATGCACAGCTTCCATATTAACAGCAACTTTTTTTTTTTTTTTTTTTTTTTTCTTTGGTAGACTAACACACACCGTGGGACCTTCCCTCTATTTCCCTCTCCTCTGCAGTAGCATGCCACACTTGATAAATATTCGGAAATTGCTTCCAAAACTCGTCATATCGCTTGAAAGTTTGCAAAGAACATCAAAAACGTCAACAGCGAGGGGGCCGCTGGACAAAGTGCACCGTGTTTAACAACTTCACACACTCGCATTAGCTACATATTTATCGAGCAGGGGGAAAAAATAGGAAAAAAAAGCCTCGGGAGTGAGAGGAGGCGATCGACTCATTAAAAATTAAATACCCCTCAAAATCCTTCCACGCGCCCGCAAAAAAAGAGGAAAAAAAATACGCAAAATTACGCAAAGTCCGATTGCGCGATAGTAACAACACGTTCATAACAATTCAACTGTTGCGCACATCGATGTGTCAGTGAGCAGGAGCACACAGTTTCATAGAAAGCTCCTAAAGGCGATTTAAAAAGGCACACATGCACACATGAGGACGTGCAGCCACATTATGAGGTCTTACAGGAGAGAAAAAAACGAGCAGTTTACCCACCAAAAAAGTTTCCAGCACCGCATTAGTCAATTTCACATGGAGCCCCGGTAACCTTCCATCCCGGACCGGACCAGAAACCCACCGTGGGAGAACCCACGCCACCGCTCTCCGCTCTTTTCTCCCTTCGATCTGTCCTTTTATTATTTTTCCCGATTTTTTTCAATAATTTTTCTAAATTCGGGGCCTGAGAGTGTGTCTGGCTCTCCTCAGGCTGCAGCGGAGTTATGGGGCGGTAAGCATTGTGGGAGTGTGACGTCAGGCCACTTTCACAAACTTTTTTTTTTTTTTTTTTTTTCCAACCAGGGACAGCTTACTGTTTTTTGTTTTTTGGGTTTTTTTTGTTTTTTTTTAGTATCCAGTCCTCCCAGTCACAAGCAACTGATTCATTTCATACACCTGCACACGCATTCTATTATTTCATCTCATAAAAACTATATTTAAATATCATAATAATAAATATTTGCTGTAAGAGAGCCAAAGCTTGACACATGACATATTACCATCTAATAATACCTACTATGAAAATACATTTCATAGTGTTGCCTGTATCCAAACTTAATCTTAAAATACTTCTTACTACTTTTAAGTTATATTGCAGTTATTAAATATGAAATGATCGCAACCCTACAAAATAAAATCGCGTCACTTCGGTTAAATTCGTACTGGATTATTTTCGTTAGTTTTAACCCGAGTTGAACTATTATTATTTGTCCTTGAAACCGAATGGAAACTAGAAAACATCTAGACTACAGTTATTTCATATTAATAACTGTTTAAACTTATGGGTTGTTCTAGTTGTAACTTGAGAGGATTCTTTCATTTGAAATACTAACTGACTCACTTACCAAAAAACCAAAGAAACGTTTCATCTCATCAGGAATCAGCCTTGCATGCGTCATCACAACTTTATAAACTTTTAGAAAAACGGGGGGAAATTCATTCTCATAGTAACAAAATGTGTCATCATTTATCACTTCCTTACACTCGCGTTTATTTGGGTTACATTGGAGTTTTTTCCTATGCATATAAAAATTACTTAATTTTAAAAAATCATCAAAAAATAAACAAAAAATATCAACCTTTAAATCATCAAAAAATACATCTTAATAACATAATATAAAACGTTTCCTTGAATCATGCCTTCTATTATTTTTTAATTATTTCTTAAATGTCATACTGTTTTTTTTAAGCGTCAGCAAGTGACAACATGGAGAAGAAGAGATGAAAAAAAAAAAAGCAGGATTTTTTTCAGCCCATCGGCAGGAATGTGGATGCTCGTCCCGGGTCCCCCCACGTGTTAAAGGCTGCCGGTGCTAGTGGTGGTGGTGGTCCCATTTCTCCCACCTTGCGTATTTTGTAGAGGGGATGGGGTAGTGGGGTTGGGGAGGAGGGGGGGGGGGGGTGTAGGAGAGGAGGGGAGGGGGGGGGGGGTGAAAGAATTACTTCCAGGGCACATCAACTCGTTTCCTCATCACCCTAACCCCCCGGCACCTCTTCCCAGCCCCTCCACAGGCTTCAAACAGCCCCACCAAGCCCGCAGGGTGAACGTGTTTGTGCAGAGAGTGAGTATGGGGGGTGGGGGAGCAAGAGTCTTCAATAATGCTGCCTTCAAGGGCTGCTCGTCTGCGCATATGTTATAATGATGCAGATATAAAAACAATACATCCTGTCTGTGCATTCAAATGTTACACTCTGATGGACATTAACAACACATATTTATTTATGTGCATGTTGACTCATTTATAAATAACCTGAATCATGCATAGAACTAGAGCGCCAGGATTTTAGGTGTTTTAATTGAATTATCATCAAAACTGAGTTTAAAAAGTAATAATTTAGCTGATGCCTGATTTCAAAATAAAGATTCAGCAGTGTACAATGCAGAAATCCGCTTATATTTATTAATACTTCGCTTGGTAATCACTCCTGATCTCATAATTGCGACTTTTCCGACCGAGCGTGAAAGCACCAAAAGCCTTTTGGCGTGTTCAATAAAGAGAAGCGGGGATAGAAAATGCCTGTTGTTCACGGGAAATGCCTCTAAAAGCACGTCAGGCTTTACCTGTCGCTGCACAGTGGTGAACACAATGTGTGGAGATGATAGAGAAGCTTTATATCAAACAAGCTGCGAATTAAACACACATCAAAGTGTGAGGACAGTCATCATTTGAGAGGTAAAATCTACAGGTATTATTTTCATCCTGCACTGGTCGGACTTTAGTTTTAAATGTGAGGGTTTATTGTGAAGTCGCAGTGCGGTTTAAATGCAAAATAACTCCAATGAAAAATATGATGCGCAGAAAATGAATGAGACTTCATTAGCTCGAGTGTTAAAGCATTTAAACTTCATAAAGTCATAATTGGTTCATGAAGAGCAGGGAGGCGTTTATGATCATGATTGCGCTTTAAAAAGTCAATCAAGTTTTTATCTTCAAGTAAAAAATAATTTATGAAAGTATCCCGAATGAAAAATGGCAATAATTTCAGATTAAACACATGAAACGTGGGAAATTATGAATATAAACAGTTAGATTAATTGTTTGCTTACAAAACCTTTTTTTTTGTAAGTGACTTACTCATCAAAATTAGATCTATAAAGGCACCTTCTTTAATGTTCTATAACAAGTCTTAATTATTAAAAGAATGAATCAGCTGTTTACAATGAAATGTTTCAAGTTGGAAAGTGTAGCTTGATGAACAGGCCCAGGATAAAATGTTCAAATGACATCATGATGTAATTTTAAAGAAATAAACCATCATTACTCATTCAGGTAAAAGACATCTGAATATGAGACTTTATACTTTATAACAGGAAAGCTTCTCAAACATTTCATTCAACTGCTGCAAATTATGTCAATGCATTTCCAATCAGAATTAAGACTAATATTTGATGCATATATTAACACATCACAAGTTCATTACTGATACCTTTTTAATCTTTTGTAGCAGATCATCTCTGAAAACTACCAATATGAAGGTTGTGACATCAAACTAGTTTTAAAGGAAAACAAATGAACAATTTAAAACTTTTTGAATGTTAGAAAATCAAAAGAAATAATTATTTATCTAGAAATAAATTAAGAAATTAAGAGGAAATCAAAAGAAGGAGATGAAGTTGGGTGTCTGATAGTTTTTTTTTTTATAGAAAATGATCATGTGACAAGATATGACATCACAGAGAAGTTAAGAGTGATCAAGTTTTATATAATATAATAAAATATGAAAAAGCTTCTTCACTTCTCAGTCCTGTCAGTTTACTGGAGCTGTTGACTGAGGCCTGCATTGCATTATTACATTGTCATTAATACAGTTATACTATGATTAGAATCAATACATGTTCATCTGCAACTATTTTGATAGTCAATGAATGGTTTATTCAAGTAATTATACTGTTAAAAAACGCAATGTATTATCTGATATCAGCTTCTTCAATCAGAGAACTCTATTTTTAATCATAATAAACTGAATATCTTTGAGTTTTGGACCATTGGTCGGACAAAATAAGGCATTTAAAGACATCACTTTACACTGTGAAATACTATATTCTGATATTCTATATGAAGCCTTTAATCGTTTAATCATAAAAACAATTATGGATGGATATCAGGACATTTTTAATGCTATGATAAGTATGTAGGAAGTCATCACTCTCTGGTTCTGCTCTTTTTCTCATTGCAACCTTTCATCTGAGGATGCTGTAAAATAAACAGTAAGTGGACTCAGAATAGATGATAGCGAGACAGGAAGGTTGAAGATGGATGAGGTGCAGTGACTTCCCAGCATAAAGAAGAGAGACTTTCTTTCATTATGCCCTTGTTTGTTTATTTGGATTGCAGTGTGGTCGCTGCCACCGCAGTCAGGTTGATTACAGCTGTGTGGTTGTCTGTTATTTTCGGGTGAGCGGCGGAGTGATTTTTAACTATCTTATGAAACGCCACATCATGCCGTGGCACCGAAACGCCTATAGGAAGCGATGGCAGAAACCCAAAGCACAACAGCATGGCGGCCACTCCCCTGCATGTCTCTGGATACCACACACCTAATCAGTCCTGATTAGATGCACTGCCAGGGACAAGGAAGCCAGCCTTTCTGAAGTTCTGATGACAGGACAGAAGAAAGTGATGGGCTCCCTTAAATAAAGCCTTCATCAGCCATTGAGGAGAAACAGCTGTCTGCTTATGGCTGTGCACAGTAGTTAGATCCATGATAGTTCTTTTAGTGTCATCCCAATTCACCTTTTCCCCTTTTACTTCTTCTTTTAACACCATCATCATCATCATCATCATCATCATCATCATCATCTCACACACACACACACACACACACACAATCTGGCGTGCGCTCCCTCCGCCCCATCTACACAAACCTAAGTGATCCAAAATCAGCATCAGCGAACACAATGGCAATTAGTACGAGGGATAATTTGTTCACATCTGGAGTGTATTTCCTTGCCACCAGAATACCCAGCAATCTCTTCTTTTTCGGGGTGTATAGTGTGGTGGGAAATGACTGTGTGTGTGTGTGTGTGTGTGTGTGTGTTTTTTTATGTGTTTTGTTTAAAACAGATGGGCGGTTTACATTAGCAGAGTTCGGCGATAAACAGCTTAGAAAGGTTTTGGGGGGGTCGGGGTGGGGGTGAAGGGGACACAAAGAGAGAGAGAGAGAGCGAGAGAGACCAGTCAGTGGCACACACACAGATGAGGCACTGACGCCTGGTGTGGACATATGTGATTTTCATGCTGGGTTTTGTTTGGGTCAGCTTTTAAAAAATGTTTTTTATTATAGATGTTTTAATGAGCCTGAGTTGTAGGATGAGACTACATTTGGTTCCTAGGATGAGAAAGGAAAGATTGACAGTCAGGTGTCCAGATGAGCAGTGAAAGAAGTTTTCCCCTTTAAGCCTTGTACTGTTCAGGGTTACATTTTAGAGTGGTAAGACACCCTAAACACTTTTATTCTTTTTGACTTATCCCAGTGTGACCCAGAATATACAGAATTGGAAATATTTCAACTTTTTAAAACCATTTTTGTGCAGCTGATACACATTTTTGTAGAGTACTTGATTCTTATTTATTTAAAAAAAAAAAACACTAATACTAGGACCTCCATAAACAAAAAGAATAAAAACTAAAGAATAAAATCTCTCTGCTCTCTGAATCTGATCTGTTACTGATAAGGTCCTTTTATGGACTTGTGGTTCTGAAATGTGGCTAATTATGAGGGTGAAGGTCAGATAAGGAACAGTATATGACGGTTAAATGTGCTTTCAGTGTTAAATGACGGAGGACAAAATCCACAATGTGTCCACACAGTCATTTAAAAGTAGATGATCAGCTTCTATTCAGCTTCAGCAGTCTGAGTCATATCAAGTGATATCTGACACATTTAGCATCTAATTCCCTCTTAGTGTTTCTCTGTTGAGCTGTGGTGGAAGTATAGTAACAAAAAGAGGAACTTTGGTACTAAAAACACTAACGTTTTAAAGATTATTTCATTTTTTTAAGACAGCCTTGAATATTTGTGAACTAGCCCTTTAAGAGTTGATTTTTGGGGGTGTAAATATACTCTTTTTATGTGTTTTTTTTTTTTTTTTTTTTTTTTAGTATCTAGAAATTATTCAACCATGAGTGTTCAACTTTCACACCCTTAAAATCAATGTGATTATCACTCAAAACACAAATGTTACACAACACACAAATACCTGGAAGACAGTGGCGTGGCTCTTGGCGTGTGATCACTTCCTGTGCTTATGATGTCACCACTGAGCATCTGGCGTGTGATAACTTCTGGGTTCGAGGTGGGACTGTGTGTCTCAGCTGGGACCGGCGCTCCTGTGATGAGGTGGGGGGGTATCGGGTCTCAGCCAGCCCCGCATCACAGGTCTGCAGCAGGTTGATAAGGAGGATGGGTGGAACATCAAGTCCTGCTGCACCTCTACGTCACACAGGCACACAGCTGCCAAAAAAAAGAAAGAAAAAAAGGGGGATCCTGGCTGAGAGGAAAACCAAAAGTAAAACATGTTGTCAACACAGTTTGGTTTTTTTATGTTGCATTCAATTATTATTCACATCAAGTCACTGTTGTCCAAATAGAGGATGCTAGAAATAAAAAAGAGGCATTTTTTGTTGTAGTTTTAAATAGTTTTATGAAACCAAATAAATGTTCACAGCCAAAATTAGCTCAGAGTTGAATTTGTTTTGACAAGTTTTTACATACCTCTAAATTTAAATACATCTCCAGAGCAGAAATGAGAGTTATGTATATATGTAAGATTCGGTTATTATTCACACTGACACACTGTTCCCAAATGTTTCCTTTATGAGAGGAAAACTAGAACTAAGCAGAGGCATTTTTTTGTTACAGTTTTGGATAGTTTTATTAACACCTCTGAATCCAAATAAATGTTCACAGCTAAAAAATGAGTTTTGTTACTGACTTGTTATTCTTAGGTTAGTACACAGCAGAATTTCGTTAGATTTCACAAGTGTCTAAATAGCTCTAAATTAAAAACAATAATTTGAGATTTGTTACTAAGCCTATGTGTTAGATTCAGTTATTATCTACATTGATACACTGTTGTCAAATGTTGGATCCATATGAGAGGACTAGAAATAAAAATGGGTTTTTTGTAAAGTTTCCTTATGGTTTTGGATAGTTGTATTAATAGCATTAAATCTGTATAAATCTTTGCAGGCAAAATGAGTTTTGTTAACTACATCTTACTTTTAGATTGAATCCATTAAAGAGGGATTCTGGCCTATAGCTGAGGAGGACAACTAATCTAGAGTTAAGTTAGTTTTGGCAAGTTTTCTAAATACCTCTAAATAAATAAATAAAAATCTTTAAAACAGAAATGAGATTCAGTTATTATCCACATTGACACACTGTTCCCTAAGGTTGAAACTAGACACAAAACAAGGCTTTTTTTCTCCAGAGTTTTGTTACAGTTTGAGACTAAATCTAAATACATTTCCGTAGCCAAAATGAGTTTTTTATTACCTACTTGTTACTTTTATGTTCGATTCAGTTTTAATCTGCGTCACTAAGGCATTGCACTGCTGCCAAACAGAGTTCCTGCGTGGGCTGACTGAGGAGGATGACTAAAAATAAAAAATAAAAGGCAGCATTTTGTCAGCAGAGTTTAGTTACTTAGTTTGTAGTTTTCTCCACTTTTCGTAACACTAAATCTAGATACATCTTCAAAGCAGAAATAAGATGTTGCATTTATGTTGGATGAGTTTTTAAGATGATTAGAAAGGCAGAGCAAGAGGAAAACTAGAGATAAAAATAAGCATTTTGTGAACAGAGTTTGGTTAGTTTGGCACATCTCATCATGCCTAAAACGAAACATTTAAAGGGATCAAATTGTATTGCGCCACATGAACTATTTTAACATTATTTTTATGTTAGAATCAAGCATTTTTAGAACACAGCATTAACTTAACGTGTTTCTTTGCATGCTGAATCTAAGTGACACCAGAGGCAGACTATAGCGGCAGCCTCCAGCTCCACAATTGAAAGCAAGGTTGTCAGTAACAACACAGAAAGGTCAACAGGAGGCGGGTTGTTTGAGGTTGACTACCTTATTTCCCTCTTCTGAAAGGCCACAGGCAGAGCGTGATAGGCCTGTTATTCTGCATCAGCAGCGAGTAAGAAAGAGGAAAAAAAAGGTTAAGAACGGAGAAGGGGGGGAAAAATGGGGGATGGAGGGGAAGGGGGGTGAAGGAGGGAGGGAAGGGGGGTGGGGGGGGTTATGCGAGTGACACACATGCATATGTAGATGTTATAATGATGTGCAAACGTCAACATCTTCCTCTGCAGCTTCTCAAAGTGGAGCGTGTGTGTGTGTGTGTGTGTGTGTGTGTGTGTGTGTGTGTGAGGAACTTATAGCTTCAAAAAGGGAAATGAAATTGTTAGAACACAGGACAGTGAGTCAGAGATACATACACAACTAAAGGTATCTTATCCTATATGTTAACAACTGTTGGTTCACTTTCATATTTACTACAACTTCAAGTTTGTGCACAACTTTATGTTTCAGTCTCTTGTTGTGATCCATATCATCTGTTCACCTGAAGGAAGTCTCTCTCTCTCTCTCTCTTTCTCTTTCTGCTCTCGTTTCTCATACTCCGGGGCCTGTGTGTGTGTGTGTGTGTGTGTGTGTGTGTGTGTGTGTGTGTGTGTGTGTGAGTTGTGGTTCTTTTGCATTGTTATCATTGCTGTCATCTCTAACAATGAAAAACAGTGTGTGTTCAAGGGATGGGGGGAGGAGCAGACACATAAGCGAAACGACACAGGAAAAAGAGGGAAAGAGCAGCCAGCTGTCGAGCATCGAAGAAGAAGAAAAAAGAAAAAAGAAAAGAAAAGAAAAACGAGAGTGATTGAACACAAAGAGAGAATACGTTAGACTGGGTTGGCTGAACTGGAGGATGTGGAGGGATTAACTATCCTCTCAGTAGCAAAAAAAAAGGAGAGTAGAAAACAAGCTAAACACAGAGAAATGAAACTGAAAAAAAAAGTCCCTAATTCTCTGTGTGTTTAGAGCACATGTTATCTGTTAGATCCTGATCATCACTATCCCTGCTGTTGATTGCGCCGCCTTTGGAGTCATAACGAACAACAAATTACACCCAGATCTCATCAGAGGTGTCACTCAGCCTCTCACACAGTAGATAATGATATGTTAAACGTCACATATTTAAGCCATTATCAGCCGATTCAGCCAAAACAAGGCGGGTGCTGGCAGAGCAAGTCGGCAAGATTTGAAATAAAAGTAACAAAAGGTTTTTGGGGAGACCGCACCCAAAAGTTCCACATGTTGCCATGCCTACCCAGTACATTGGGTTTGGGCATGTTGAGCGCACATGTGAGCATCTAATGAAGAAGCGCATAATGACAGAGAGCTCTGGGAGATCCTCGTATCACTAGACAAAGTGCTGATTGGGTCCATCTGATTTCTAGGGAATCTGAGGAAAAGCAGGAAGGTTTAAATGCTTTTTTCCCCCTCTTTTTTTGGGATGTGTACTTTGTCCGACCACCAGGAGAGAATAAGCAAACGATAGGATGTTTCAGTCATTCGCTGATTGTGTTTTTAGTGCGTCCTAACATCCATCATTACTCATCTTTTGGTTAGTTCAGTGTCTCAAGTACATATAACATCAGTTTCATTAAAGTGTGTATAATGCATTTAATTAAAAGCCTTAATCGTAATGAACTTATGAGGCAGTAGTAAGAGTTGTTTTCCTGCTGCCAGGTTGCAGAAAACAAATGTAACACTCTACAGTCAAAAAAAAAAGAACTTTTGTTCTCACATCCTCATTTTACTTAAGTTGTGTCAAGTTTTTCAACTGTGTGTGTCTCAGTTTGAATTGAAACACTGATGAAAAGTCATAAAATGACTCGCATGATTTGAAAGAGTGTTTGTGTAGAAATCAATAATGTCTTCATGAAGGTTTAGAATTCAAATGCAGCGTTTGTATCCCTGTATAACTTATTATAGGATTATTTTAGTTATGGTTATTCAAACCTTAAAGGAGATCTATTTTTTCAATTAGTTTCAAATTCTGTCTATTAGTGATGAACCTAGCATTTTCTGACAAAGTTAGAACAGTTTGGGTTATTTTACTGTTTTGTCCTGTCATTGGTATAAAATTAGGAAGCTCAGTAAGAAAAGGTGACAGTGTGTGTCTGTGTGTGTGTGTGTGTGGCCAATGAAGAGAGAAACAGTCAACTGATCAGAGATTTGTATGTTAATGAATCATCTTCCTACATAACTAGCTACCAAACTTGCAACATCCTTTATAAATAGTGAAAAGAAAAGCAGTAGTATGCGTGTATGAGATTGACATAGCTGTGCAAGTCTTTGTTATAGCTGACTTACATATTCTTCTGATTAATGTGAAACTTCTCGGAAATCACATCCACAGGACAGATCTGTCGCTCATTATTTCTGATTGGTTATTATGAACACAATGTGGGGCTGAATGAAAGGAGATCAAACCGCACCCACGCAGTCCTGATGAGCGTGAGGCTTCAATCTGTAGTAACTGATCGGGGGCAGCTGTGAACACAACACTGACATGTTATCATCACTTAAGATGACAAAGTTGTAAACAAAAAGTTGCCTGTTTACATATCCTTGACCGAATTATCAACACATTGATTATAACTTCCAATAACTTCCAGTAAATAGCACCCTCACTATAACTTTAATCACAGCTTATTTAATCACTATTACAATATTGACATAGAGAAATAGTTAAAGCCCTACCGTCTCAGAAATATGTTTTTCTTCTTGTTCCTACAGTTGAATGTTTGAACAATATAAAATTGAACTTTTTATGGGAATAACCATAATCAAACACACAGGCGGCTGTGGTTCAGGAGGTAGAGCGGTCATCCACCAATTGGAAGATTGGCAGTTTGATTCCCAGCTCCTCCAGTCCACATATCCATGTGTCCTTGGGCAAGATGCTTAACCCCAAATTGCTCCCGTTGCTGTGCCAACGGTGTATGAATGTGAATGAATGGTTAGTTTCCTCCTGATGAGCAGGTTGGCACCCTGCATCGTAGCCCCTGTCATCAGTGTATGAATGTGTGTGAATGGGTGAATGAGATGCAATGTAAAAGCGCTTTGAGTCGTCATAACGACTAGAAAAGTGCTATATAAATACAGTCCATTTACCATTTAATACATTTACATCATTCAGTATTTTATGTATATCTTACAAAATCATATCCAATCTGCCTATATTTAGAGCATATATAGAGATATATAAATATATATAAAACAATTTGAAATGTCTGTACATGCCTTAAGGAAATGATTCCTATCAAAAAAATCTTCTGTAACTTAGTTAGACTTGTTTATATGTAGTTTATAGAGCTCTGTTTATCTATCTATCTAGTTTATAGAGATCCATCTATCTATCTATCTATCTATCTATCTATCTATCTATCTATATGTACTGTATAACAAATACTGTGCTTGTAATGGAGCTTAAGGACACATTACAACAAGAGCAAGTAGACAGCTTTGGAAATAATAAAAGCCAGTAGTTGAATAAATAATATTAAGTAAGCTTTAGTGTTCTTTAAACGACAAAATATTTAAAGTTTTGTTAAAGAAAAGGAATGAATGTGACTTACATCACATTACACACAGCAGCAAGCACATACCTCCAGCACTGCAGGCGGAGGTAGACGGAGTAAAGGAGGGCTTCATGTCTTCTAGAGGAGGAGAAGAAGAAGGACACAAGCGGAAAGCCGGTTCATGCTGATGTCACATGAACCACAATGGCGGCTAAACAACAAACCGTCCCCTCTCTCACACTGACATGTTTACTTTCAACTATTCTGCTACAGACTTGTCGGACTTTTGCAGGGGAGCTGAAGTGGGACGAGAATGGCTACGTGTTGTACTGCCCGTGCATGGGTAAATGAACCTACCGACATGAACGCTTCAAATTGTGTCGTATGAAGAGAGCAGAGCTAGCGACTCCAAACTTTCACTCGTTCATTAGTAGAGAGTCCTGTTTCATATTCATACGTGCTACATATTGTCAGTTCTTGAGTTAAGACCTGTCTGACAGCATGTTATATTCAGCAGTGAAAACTTTCTCGTCAAAACTAATAAAAACTTAGAGAATACTTGACAACTCACGCTAGAGGAGAAGCAGCAGAAGCTAGCGGCTAGTGGAGTTTAGAAGCAACTGGGGTCAATAATAAAAGTGTAATAGCTTAAGTTATATGCTACACTGTTAGCAAGTCACTCGTTACTCTATCTGAAATTCCCGCCATTCACGCAGGTTCCCATTGATTGGTTAAAAGTAGGAGTGTAAGCTTTACTGAAAAGTGCCTGTTGCCTTCTGTTGTTGTTCAGGTCGCTTTGGAAACCAGGCAGACCACTTCTTGGGATCTCTGGCCTTTGCAAAGATGTTGAACCGAACCCTGGCAGTCCCTCCATGGATTGTGTATCGCCACCACACACCCCCTTACACCAATGTAAGTACAGTCAGTGAGGTCCAAGCAGCTGCCACTGACTGCAGTGTATGATGATCACACACACAAATAAGATAGGATATTCCTTTATCAGTCCCACAATGGGGACATTTGCAGTAATACAGCAGCAAGTGGGAAGTAGAAATAGAAGAGCATCAGTAAGAAAGAACGATCAATAAATAAGTACGAAAAACAATAATAGAGTATATAATAAAAAATAATAATAATTGTGACATTATTTACAGGTAGCACAAAAGTAATATTGGCATTGAGTGGTAATGTACCAGAGATGATGATATTGTTATTGCACATATTAGAATGAAGAAAACTGAAAAAAGGATATTTTATATATATATATTGCACAGTTGAATTGAAATTGGTATTATACATGAAATACTAATATTGCACAACATTGGACATTAAAAGTGCAGTGTGTCAAATTGTTTACTGGGAGCAGTGCTGATTGTACTGTCTGACAGCTGCAGGGAGGAAGGACCTGCGATATCGCTCCTTCACACATTTTGAGTGAAGGAGCCTGTGGAAATAGAAAAGAAGAAATAAAGTGTTTCATTTAACTAAGAGGAAAATAACAGTGTGTTACAGCAGCCAAGTCGTAAACATGTTAAAGGACGTGTTCACAATTTTTGAAGTTTCTCTTAAAACAATATTCAGGAGCCTAAATTTAACCTTGAAATGTGTTTTTCTTGCTGTAGTCCATCCTCCTATTCATACTGACCATTAGAAGATCCCCTCATAATGCACTTACAGTCTTAGTCAAGTGATGGAGGACAAAATCCACAGTATGCAGAAATATGTAAAATGTAAAGGGGAGACTTGTGGTACCAATACAACATATTTTCATTCAGATATTTTGAGGTGAGAGGTCAAGGGAAACCTGTAGTATGGCTATGCCAGTTTTTCTTTGCCATAGCTTAGCCTAACTTTGGAGCATTATTTAGCCCCCTACCTGACAAGCTATCAAGACATGGCTCTTAGGTCTTCTAGCTTCATAATATACAACAATCTTCACATTTCATCTGAGCCCAGTACAGCCTCTGACAGTAATGTTGTCCGAGGATGCCAGCGTGCTTGGGGAGTATGAAGAGGTTATGGGTATATCTGATGATATTCTATATGTTTCTTATTTGCAACATATTCCATGAAAAGGGATAAAACTCTGTTGTTCAAAATATAATTATTGGATCTTTTCGCCAAAAAAAACCCCCTGAATTGGACAGTGTTATTTTTATTCCAATCTTTTCTGTTCTATTTCTATTCAGGTCCATGTTTCCTACAGTGAGTTCTTCCAGCTGGAGCCCTTGTCAGCCTACCACCGTGTGGTCAGTTTGGAGGACTTCATGGAGAAGCTGGCTCCTAAACACTGGCCCACAGGACAGAGGAAAGCCTACTGCTTTGAGACTGCAGCACAGCGGAGTGCAGACAAGAAGTCCTGCCCCATGAAGGTGAGCGTCCAATGCAGCAGAACCTAGACTACAATGGACTGTGTTTATCTGCTTGTATTGATACATAAGCTGCTTTCAGATACAAATGTGTCAACTCTCATTTCTAAAAGATGCGGTATAGTGAGCTTTATGTGAAAGCCAGTACTGCATGCATTGCTCAGTGTGTACATAAATGATGAGGAATGAGGGTGAAAGGCTGCCATCTGGTGGCCCATAGATCACCAATTGCACTGTATAACAAATATTTATTTGTTTATTTGTAGCTGTGTAGTAAGTGTTATTTCCTAATTGATTGTGTCTAAAAAGTACAGAAAATAGCACTTATTTCCTTCAAACTATGCTTTTGTGACAAGGACAGATATATTTTGAAATATATCTGTTTTCTTTTTAGGTCACTTTTGTATAACATTATTTTAAATACATGTTTATTTGATTCCAAAGTAGCTTTTTCTGACTTTATGTGATTGTAAATGTGCAACTTCACTTGTATGCCCAATGGAAAGAGGTACATATTATTTTCCAGGTCACATAACACATTGTAGGCTATTGCACTTAAGAAGTAACACTTGATACCCAGGAACAAAAATGATGTTATATAGTGTTATCAACCACAAGCTCACAGGGATCAGACTTCTTTTTTTATTGTTGTGACATGGTTCTGGTTCACTTTCAGGATGGGAACCCGTTTGGTCCATTCTGGAACTACGCTGGTGTGGAATTTGACGAGTCTGTCTTGTTCGGTGGTATTTCCTTTAGTGCCTACTATCAGCCTCAGTGGATGATGAAGTGAGTACCTGTTTGACGGTCACATACATGTAGGAACAGCAGGTTCTTTAGCTCAGTGTCTATGTCTGAACTTCATAAGCCTGAAACGTGATGATTAATTATACATTTATTTTTATGACAAAGGTAGTGCCTCCTCTGAAGATTTCCCTCATGCTTCCTCTAATGGAACAGGTTCCCTCCTTCTGAGCATCCAGTTTTAGCCATGCCCGGAGCTCCCGCACAGTTCCCAGTGATAGAGGAACACGTGGGCCTGCAGCGCTACATGGTGTGGTCCCACAAGATGGTGAAGGAGGGAGAAGAACACATCTCCACCCTGCTGACCAGGCCTTATGTGGGCATTCACCTGAGGATCGGCATCGATTGGGTGAGTCTGTGATGCTCTCATTCATCCACATGTTCAAACACAATCATTATCTACAAGATTGGCCAGTTGTATTTTATAACGTGGACTATAAATCATTGTGTTATGAGCATGTAGCTCTGACAAATCTTTCACTACTACTACTATTACTACTACTAATTTCTGTAGCACCTTTCCAAACCAAGGTTACAAGGTGCTTCACATAATACAATACACACTATTTAAGCAGAATAAAATTAACAGAATATCATAACTAAAAACAACAAAAACCATAGTCAAGCATAGATAGATGAAACAAATATCAAATTAACACATTAAACAATGAAGCAACTATTATACAATATTACAGAAATGTACTGGGGAGTCTTTAAATGCTTTTTAAAATGAGGCTCTGACTCAGCTTATCTAAAACTACAGCGTTGCAGCAGTAATCTAACCACAGTTCATGTTAGCAGCTAAGAGGCTATTCATGTCACAGTAGCTAAACAAGTATTGTCCTCCATTCCTCACTGTGTACATCCTGAGTGGAGACTGTAGAAGAATTAAAGGTAAATAACTCTGTCCTCAACCATAATGATAGTCTCTGTTTTTACAGAAGTTTAGCACCCACTCTCCAATCCCACCCCCCTTGTATTATTATGCTATTATATTATCATTATATCAGTGGTAGAAAATGATCTTCAAATGACAATAATATTGTTTATCGTGATTATTTCTGAGACAATATATCGTCTGACAAATGTAGTTATCGTCACAGGTCTAGTTCATAGTGGTTTTGGTCTTTTTATGGGATTGCAAACATTAAAACAACAAACCACACTAGAATTCTTGGTGTAGTAATAAACTCAGGCCTAAATTCGAATAGCCACATTAAGCTGATCATAAAATGAACCTACTATCACCTTAAGAATATATTGAGGATTAAAGGACTTCCATCTCATCACACTTGACTACTGTGACGGAGTCTTTACAGGTCTCTCTAAAGAGTCAATCAGACAGCTGCTGCTCAAGTCCAGATCACATCACTGCAGCTCTCAGGTCTTCACACTGACTTCCTGTCTGTCAAAGAACTGACTTTAAAATACTGCAGTCAATTTATAAAGCAGTGATCTGTCTATTTCATATATGTTGCATTGTGTTTAAACTATCCTTGTCTGATCCTACCCTTACAGCAAAATGCCTGCAAGTTACTGAAGAGTGGTGACGCAGGCCCTCACTTCATGGCCTCTCCTCAGTGCGTCGGCTACAACCGCCAAACAGCCCTGCCCCTCACCATGACCATGTGCCTCCCCGACCTTTCCGAAATCCGCAGGGCCGTCAAGCTGTGGGTGAAGAAGACTTCGGCCCGCTCCATCTATATCGCCACCGACTCTGAGTCCCACAGCAGGGAGATTGAAAAGCTATTCAAGGGCAAGGTGGGTTTGTCTGGCCTCTAGTATTGCATTCAAGAGAAAGTAATAAGATACATAAGCTTTAAGGGAGAATATTACACCTCCACACAAATGAACTCTGCCAGATTGAGTAATCAGGCTACCAAGGCAACTGTTGAGCATGAACTCTTGAGAAACAGGGCTGGTGGAAGAATTGTAGCAATGCAGAAAACACACCAAACACCTTGCATGACTGTATGATCATTTCCATTTATTCACATTACTCTTTATATAGTTTTCAGGAGAACTTTAATGCTTTTTAAGTCACAGGAGTCCAAATCCAGCCCTTCATGTAGAATGGGGCCAGATCATTTTGCAAAGTATGAAAATAGCAGAAAAGTAATTCAAAATGTTCTACTTTTGAGAGTTTTTTACACCCTGACCAGAATTACAATTCTCTGAAAAAACACTGAATACATATTGTAGTCATATTTAAACCATTCATATACTGAACATTATGCTAAATTTGGTCAATCAGCAGCTTCTGTGCAAAATAATCTGAAAACACAGACATAAATAGATGATTTATTGCAGTAGTTATCATATATAAATATTACGTTATTTGTAGGTTATTATGTAATGGTTTTACTGGTCCTGCCCACTTGAGATCTAATTGGGCTGTATGTGGCCCTTGAACTAAAATGAGTGTGACACCCCTGATCTAGCACATGCAATATGTCTGATATGGAAATTAGTGTTTTCCAAAGCAGCCATCTTTAGAATTGTCTGTCATGGAAGTACAATAGCAGAGGAATACACTTTCTCATTTGTTAAAATATTAGATTTCCCACCCTGGTTGTTTATTTTACAGGTAAAAGTGATCAGCCTCCAACCCGACTCAGCCCAAATGGACCTGTACATATTAGGCCGGGCCAACCACTTCATCGGCAACTGCGTCTCATCCTTCTCCGCGTTCGTGAAGAGGGAGCGAGACGTCCAACGGCTCCCATCCTCCTTTTTTGGCATGGACAAGCCCGGGAAAGTAAATCAAAAAGAAGAACTCTGAGTGTCACACGGTCACCCCTCTGGATGCTACTGCTGCTGCATGACTGTCATGAGGAGCCGCGAGAGCACGTGGAAAGCAGAGAACACCATATGTGACGTGATGGTTAAGTTAAGGCGCAAGCTGGTCCAATTTTAGAATGGGTTTGAATCTGTGAAAGCTCATAGGAGAGGATATAGCAGGTCTGTAGTGATGATGTTCCTCAAATGTTATACCGCTGCTGCTACCAAGAAACACTTTATTTTTGTCTGCTTCCTACTTGAAACTCAACATTAAAAGTATTTTATATGTTCCTTCTTTTTCCTACCTGATTGTTGTTCACCATAACTGAAACCAACTTTCCTTTCCATCAGGGAAGCATAATCATTTCCTTCAGCTGCAGTCATATTCTCTAGCTGTAGCCATGTCAGCAACACCTCCCCGGCGACCTCGGTGAACCAGGGGAAAAGACTGATTGCAATGTCAGCGATCATGTTCTCCCTCTCCCTCTCACTTTTGCCCTTTTCCTCCTCTCTTTCTCTCACTACCTTTCCTCTCCCTTTCCTTTCACTCCCCTCATCTCTCTCCAGCTTGTTCTTTCCTTTCCTCTTTGCCCTCCATTCCAAGGAGAGCACAGTAACCGATCCTCACGTACATACTAATTATAGGGAGGAAAAAGCAGACAGTCTTTCCACCTCTCAATTTACCCAGGACCAAAAAACTGACATAATGTGTGGAACCCTGGACTGAATGTTTTGCGAACAGTATTGCTACTTAGTGAATGTATGCAAATGTTTCAAGGGATGATTTAGAGGATACTAGAGACTATTTGCACTGGATGATTAAATGCTAGTCAAAAGTATTCCTTTGTGTGAAAGCAGTGAATGCGTTTTTGTAATTTGTATTTTTTAAGTTGAATGTTTTCCTATTATGTTTTACACCAATAAAGTGATGCACACTAATTTTTCAAAAGAACCGACTGACTCTTGCCTGTTTACCTCCCTCTGTGGAAGCTCAGCTGTGAGTACAGTTGAATCAGCTGATATACTAAGCTATGCTGGACAAGCGTATAGACTGGGTTGCCAGATATGCAAGAATACTTTGAATGAATATTGATTATAATGTATGTACGCGGGGGCAGGTCCTTACTCGCAACTTAAGTATATAATTGCAACGAAATGTTAGTATGTATTAATTGTATATACATCTCTCTTAATGACGTCATTTATTTGAGTTAACGTGTTTTCCCACGTACTTCTTTTGTGGTCGGTTTTGCTCAAACCTGGCAACCCTGTGACCGTTGCGGGGATGAGCAGCGGCTAATGGCTGACTGGGAGTTTTCTGGATTAGCCAACTGCTTTTATTAATTATAAACGACGTCTCCGTGTGTCTTATGTAATAGTATGTTTGTATTACGCCGGTGTTAAGTCTCTTATGTGTTCTTTTTTTTAAATTTTCTACGGCGACATGGTACATTTACGTGTGTCCTCGCTACTCGCGTTAGCCAGGTAATGTTGCTACCAGACTTGTAGCTTGGGTTACCCGTGTGTTTGCCGTTGCTAGGCCGGGTCTTGTGGTCTCGTTGCGGGCTGCGTTTTGCACCAGATAACGGACGGTTAGCTGAGCCGCTAGTTTGACCAATCTTTTTATCAAAATGCTGCTGCTGGCAGAAGTCTCCATACAGCTGTCACTTCATCACCTGAAGGTCCAGCGTTGAGTAACGTTAGATAATCTAGCAGTTTGTAGTTGCCAGATAACAGGCTAACGTTAAATATAGTTAGCCCCGACCGGTTTATTACCTAACTTACACAACTGTGTAAATACTGCTTTCCGCTGTTGGCCAACTGTGAGCTGTTTTTTTCATTTTGACCCACTAAATTGAACCTTGTCAGTTCTCGTGTGTGTTGCTGTATTGTGTTATGTGATCCTAGAAAGTCTTACTAAGCTCATCTAGTGTTTCCACGTACAAGAAATTGACAAGAGCAGAAGACGCAGAGCTGCCACACAGGTGCCAGTGACAGGATAGATCGATTCGATCATTTTTAATGTCTAGCAATAGCTCTGTGTTGTTTTAGACGTGAATGATTATCCCAGTCAGTATCTAATGCATTAACCATCAAGGTGAGCTATGTGTTATAATGACAGTTGCCAGGTTTATTACTAATCAATCATTTTGTGTTTCCCAGCAGGTTCTGATGAGGGCATTTTTGCCAGCGAACTGTTCCTGAAGCTCCACTTGGAAGACAGAGAATACAAAGTGCTGAGCCGTGTGGATTGGCAGCTGCTTTGAAACATGTCCAAAAGCAAGAGTTCCGAGGCAGTCAAGGTGGTGGTCCGTTGTCGCCCCATGAATGAGAAAGAGCGGGCAGCCAAGTTTGAGAGGATGGTCTCTGTTGATGTTAAACTAGGCCAAATACTTGTCAGGAACCCCAGGGAGGCTTCTGCCAATGAACACCCCAAAGTCTTCACTTTTGACTCAGTCTATGACTCGAACTCTAAACAAATAGATCTGTATGATGAAACCTTCAGGCCTCTGGTGGATTCAGTTCTTCTGGGGTTCAATGGGACCATTTTCGCCTACGGACAAACGGGTACGGGGAAAACTTACACTATGGAGGGTGTTAGAAACGATCCGGAGAGGAGAGGAGTGATCCCCAACTCCTTCGAGCACATCTTCACTCACATTTCACGCTCCCAGAATCAGCAGTATCTGGTCAGAGCGTCGTATCTAGAAATTTACCAGGAGGAGATCAGGGACTTGCTCTCCAAGGACCAGGCGCATCGTCTGGAGCTCAGGGAGAGGCCTGATACGGGTGTGTACGTCAAAGACCTTTCGTCATTCGTCACCAAGAGCGTGCGGGAGATCGAACACGTCATGAATGTGGGAAACCAGAACCGTTCAGTGGGCTCCACCAACATGAACGAACACAGCTCTCGTTCTCACGCCATTTTTGTCATCACTGTTGAGTGCAGTGAGTTGGGTGTGGATGGAGAGAACCACATCAGGGTAGGCAAGTTGAACCTGGTCGATTTAGCTGGTAGTGAAAGGCAGACCAAGACTGGTGCTCAGGGCGAGAGGCTTAAAGAGGCCACGAAGATCAATCTGTCGCTTTCTGCTTTGGGAAATGTCATCTCGGCTCTGGTGGACGGCAGAAGCAGCCACATCCCCTACCGAGACTCCAAACTCACCCGTCTGCTGCAGGACTCTCTGGGAGGCAACGCCCGCACCGTCATGGTCGCCAACATCGGTCCGGCCTCCTACAACGTGGAGGAGACCTTAACCACGCTGCGCTACTCCAACCGAGCCAAGAACATCAAGAACAAACCACGCATCAACGAAGACCCCAAAGACGCCCTGCTCAGGGAGTTCCAGGAGGAGATCGCCAGGCTGAAGGAGCAGCTGGAAAAGCGCTCGGGGAAGAAGAAGAAGAGGAGGCAGAGGAGGAGGGGTGGCGAAGGGAGCGACGGCGAAGACCTGGAAGAAGGAGAGACAGAGGATGACGATGAGGAAGGGGAGGACAAAGAGAATTACTGGCGGGAGCAGCAGGAGAAGCTGGAGAGGGAGAGGAGGGCCATCATGGAGGATCACAGTTTGGTGGCCGAGGAGAAAGTTCGGCTGCTGAAGGAGAAGGAGAGGAAGATGGAGGATCTGAAGAGGGAGCGGGAGGCTGGAGAGATGCTCGCAGCTAAAGTGAAGGTAAGTTGACTTGCGTGTGCCCTGCCGTGTGCTGTGGTCTAATTCTTGGAATTTTTATCCAACCCAGCTGGTGTAAAGTACTGATTTTAAATTGGTTTCATCCTTTTTTTTCCCCCCAGGCGATGGAGAGCAAGCTGCTGGTAGGGGGGAAGAACATTGTGGATCACACCAATGAGCAACAGAGGATGTTGGAGATGAGGAGGCAGGAAATCGCTGAGCAGGTATAATATCAAATCTATACCAGATTTTGAATCACAGATCTGTTTAGAAAGCATCAATAGTCGATCTGACTGATCAATAAATTAATGATTAAACCTTGAGTCATGTTTCAGAGAGCAGAGAGAGTGTATTTTTTAGCTTTGACACCACTCATTTTTGGAGAAAAAACACCGATGTCATGTCTTATTTTTCCTAAGACATGAAAATATAACATGGCAGTAATGATTGAAATGTATTTTATTGAAAGTGAAAATGACAAGAACTTTATGGACCTGTGGGGTTTATTGTATAACCATTGTAGCACCTATACAAAAGTATAACATTTTAAAATGTTTTCATTTTTGTGCATTTTGTCCACTTTAGGAAAAGTCATCAAATTTCAGATTAAAAGACAGTTTAGGTGTTTACAGCTGTCACATGTCAAAAGGGGTCAAATAATTTGATCCAAACAGTATGTAAGGGTTTATGTTGTTCTGAACGGCTTCACTCAAGCCATTCAGAACAGAGAAGGGAGCAGTGGGACTGATGAGTTATAACATTGTTTAAATACAGAGATGATGGCACATATTTTAATAATAATAATAATAATAATAATAGAAATGATAGTGACAGTACATGAGCAGGTTAATTGGTTCCTGCAATGCTATAGCTAAATGTTACAGGTGGAACTCAAACCCTGGAATTATTGTTCCGCAAGTCAGAGTAAGTAGGTTATGAAACTCTTTTGTTTGGGTCAGGGAGCGTTCTGTACTGAACAGTTTGGAATGAGTACATGAACTGTTCCACCCCTAGAATCTACACTTGTTTCAGTCCCAGAACACCAGAGCCATGAACACAGCCACACATTTCTAATATTAGTCCATTTCTGCAGATTAAGGGTTAATTCTTGTTCTCTTCTCCACCACAACCTGTCTTGTGTAAATACCAGCACTGTTGGTTCTAGTCAGCAGTTATGTTCGACCTGAAAATCTACAAAAATGTTCCCCACAGTAACTTTTCACATGCTTTTGTTCAACATTGTGATCATTAGATTCAGTCTTTGATTTCTGAGATTTTTGAGAATCAGCAGCACAGCCATCATCCAAGCATTTATCTGTTGGTTTAAAACTATTTCCCATCCATATTCTTTATCAGCCAATATTACACAACCTCCATTTCACATCCTAGTACTTGTTATGACAGCGCGGTTTACAATCGGAGCATCGTGGTGTGAAGTTCTGAATGGATGCGTTTGTGTGCGTTCCCAGAAACGGAGGGAGCGGGAGATGCAGCAGCAGATGGAGTGCCGGGACGAAGAGACTCTGGAGCTGAAGGAGACCTACAGTTCTCTGCAGCAGGAGGTCGACATCAAGACCAAGAAGCTGAAAAAGGTAGCGGCTCCGACCACGGCTGTCTTTGCCGCCCCCCCCCCCCAATTCAGACCAAGCTGTACACACAATGGACATATTCTGAGCACATGCCATCATAAATATGCATGTGATCCTGTAAAAGCATAGGCACATAGGTAGTACTGGAAAAGTCTGAGTGACAGCACTTCTAATGCGTTTTGTGTCTGGTGATGAATTGTTCAATACAGTAAGTAGGTCAGGTTATTTCAATTCAGGTTACATTACTGGAAAGGTCTATTATTCCTGACAGCGAGGTGTACCTGAGACCTTTTCATCATGTTCTCCTGGTTCTCCTCTCTCCTTCTCTGTCCTCTAGCTGTTTGCCAAACTGCAGGCAGTGAAGGCAGAAATCCACGACATCCAGGAGGCTCACATCAACGAGCGCCAGGAGCTGGAACAGACCCAGAATGAGCTCACCAGGGACCTCAAACTGAAGTACGGAGCCCTGCTTCTAACACCGCTGGCTTGCCAGAGACACATCCATTCTAACTGTCAGTTAGGAACACAGTCTGGAGGATACTGATGATCACCTCCAAACTGCAGCTGATGTCACACTGACTTTAACTCAGTCAGTGCAATAATTGGCAATGAAAAGTATGTGTGTGCATTATGAGCACACACTTGATTTTACATGATAACACAATGCTTAAATTATGGGCATGATTTTCTGGGTATATTTTTATCTTCTTGGGATCAAGTTCAGATTGAGCTGCACCTAACGATAAGTTTCATGTTTAATTCATCTGCAAATGATTTTCTAAGGTAATCAATTAGCAGGTTGGGCTATAAAATGTAAGAATATAGTGAAACATCTGTTCTAAGGTAATCAAAGATATTTAGTTTACTTTCCTACATTACAAATGAAACATTACAAAACAGCTGCTGGTTTCATTTTCTCCCAGTTGACTCATCAATTAAAGAACAAATTGTTGCAACTACAGATTCCTCTATAATATATGAATGTGTAATTATAAATGAATCTGAATTTAATGAGGTATTGTGTAGGGAAAGTGACACTAGACTGTCTATGTGTTTATATTCATTTAGTCTCTTCTGTCCATTTCTCTGCTTGTGCTGTCAGTTTGATGACTCGTCTGTTTGTCTTTCAGGCATCTGATCATTGAGAACTTCATCCCCTCAGAGGAGAAGAACAAAATAGTCAACAGAGCTTTCTTCGATGAGGAGGATGAATACTGGAAGATGAAGCCCATCACACGTATTGAGGAGTAAGTGACCCAATATTTATAGCACATTTATGCATTCCTCCTCTAGTTTAATAGATTTAATGCTCCAGCTTGAGAACAGATGTTATGTTAAAGTGAACAGCTTGTATGATAAATCCTGTATAATGTTTAAAAGATGAGGATCAGCAGGAGATTCAAACCTGCACTGTTTTCTGCCATGGAAATAGTTTGTACCACAGGAGGCGATGCACGGTACATTCAGTGTTTAGAGATGTAAACATATGTATCATTTGAGTATTCAGTACTAAATCCAATTATTCATTCTGAGGGGATCAGTTACCTTGAAATCTTATTAATTATAGCTGCATTCCAGTGACATGTTTACAGTGACAGTATGTCCTGTTATGTGGCAGCAGTTTAATTTATGTCTTATACAAGTTTTATGAGCATTTTGATTAGGAATGAATGTCTGTACAACTTGAGTATGGAAGTTGTGTGGGAAACATTAAGATCTAAAGTTCGTCAGATTTGATCGGATGGTTAAAAGCTACCTTTTAGCTTTCAATACAGTGTGAGGTGGAGCTGTTGAGGACTCCATGTTGACTCAGCCACTTTTATTTTGGAAGAGTTTTCCCCACTCATATCTACTGTTCTAACTATATGATCTACAAGCAGTCAAGTGCAGTTCTAAATGATGTGTGCGGTTAACTATTTGATCAAAAATCACATTAAATTTGACACATTTTTGTTGATACAGACCTATTATTATAATAAGATCAGATCAGCTAGATTTCTATCTTTAGTTAGACAGGACAGGTGTTTCCCCACCATACACACTGTCTCACGCTCACTGTGTGTGTGTTTGTGTGTGTTTCAGTGACCATCAGATGATGACCAGGCCTCTGTCTGCAGTGGGCTACAGGAGACCTCTCAGTCAACACGCTCGCATGGCCATGATGATCAGACCTGACATGAGATACAAAGTAAGCCACACGTCTTCCTCACCTTTCTCTTTATTCATGTTTTCACTCATAGAAACATGAACAGTAAACACCACAAACAGGCTTTTGCATTCTTCATCTTCTTCCTGTTTCACTGATGACACTTAGACATCTGCAAAGACTTGAACCAAATAATGCAGTCTATCATAAGACAGTCAAATCAGGAATCCAGAATGTATGTATCATGTGAAATATTTTCCCAATTAACATTTTATATGCTACTTCTCAGTCTTTTGAAAACGTTCCTTATATGAAAGGTACCTATATTGACTCATTTGTCTCCCGTCCCGTTTCCTCTAGGCTGAAAACATCCTGATGCTGGACATGGACCTGCCGGCTCGGACCACCAAAGAGTATCAGGAGCCCGTTATCGCCCCAAAGGTGGCGGCAGCTCTGGAGGACGCTCTCAGGGACGAGGACGAGATCCAGGTAGACGCCTCAGGCTTTCACAGCAGCTTGGGACCGACCCCACCAGCCAGCGCTAGCAGCAGCCTCAAGAAACCAAAGTCAGGGTGAGTCAAAACTGCTGTCAGCTGTAGCTCTACTCCAGCTTCAGACTTCACTTATACTCATTTTGAATTGGTTAGACAGGAAACGTATGTTCAGCTGTCAATCACACAGTGCATTTAATGACATGTCGTTGCCTTCTGTCACTCAGTCGACCAAGAACAGGCAAGAAGTCCAGCACCCCGACCTCTCCGTTCAGCCCCGCCAGTCCAGGATCCCCTATTTACCCACAATCCCGTGGCCTGGTGCCTAAATGACAGCTTCCACCGACCTCTCTCCTGCACACATTTCCACTTTTGGGACTGAACCTTAGAGAGGACGGGGGGGAAGGGGGGTTCATTTGGTCCGAGCCGGCAGAATCTCTTGGATAGAGCAAACTTTAAAGACTTTAATGCTGCTTCGTAGGTTTGAACTTTATAACTGTAACCACACCACTATTAACTGTTAACTATGAGCTTTTTAATCATCCCTGAGTGTGAGTTAGTACAACACACAGGACAGCAACCACGCATGACCCGAAGCCTCACATCACTCTGCACTGCTGTTACCTTCCTCCACAGCGATGTCTTATATGTTATTTCACAATGTTCTTAATGTACAGAAGAAGAAAAAAATGAAGGTGGGCTCAGAACACCTGTTGACAGACTGCAGTATCCCCCAATGCACTTCATATGTTCCCACATCTGTGCTGAGTGTCAATAGTCCTCTGTCTTACTGTAAGTGTGAACACGGTGGGGACTCTACAGGCTGTGTGTGTGTGTGTGTGTTTAAGTGTTTGTCAGTGCGTTTCTGAATATTGAACATAACGATTTATGTCATGCTGCGCTGTTTTTCTTCCTGTGGTTGGGGAACTGAAATTCCCTGTATGTGTGTGTATGTGTGTGTTGTTTTGTATCTTAAAGGAATAGTTCAACATTTAGAGGAAATATGCTCATTGGCTTTCTTGACAAGAGCTGGATGAGATAGTAATACTCATGTGTCCGTACAGTAGATATGAAGCTAAGGGAGACTCTCGACTAACTGCTGTGACATAAGAGGGAAGTGTCACATGACCGATGGCAGTAGTCTAGCAATACTACAGCTAGCGAGCTAATCTGCTGCCAGTTCTGCTATCTAATTGATCACACTTTTCCAAAAATATGTAAATGAATACACTTCAGTAGAAATTGATTCTTAAAAAAAGACATTTGTTTTCTATTTAATACACGGAGCTGTGCCCTCTTCATTATCGGATATTTATTCAGACATTCTGAAAACTTATGCTGACACATCAAAGATTTTGTGGGGGAAATCTGTCATAATAAACGTGTAATACAGAAATTAGAAAGTAGGCTAAATTAATATTGAAAGAATCCATAAATGTGCCTTTTAACTTTTGATTTACTGGAAACTTTATTGGGTTTTTTTTTCTCTTTGCACATTTATGTTATGCTACTTTACTGTTTCCCTTCTACAGTACAAGTAGACAAGCTAGAAGGGCTGCCTAAGAAAAATACTGGCACCCTCAGCTGTCCCTTCGCCTTAGAGGTTGATAGAGATTGTCAAGATTATCCAGTGAAGCTAGAGGTGATTCGCTTATGCAAGTAGTTTCCACTGGTTGCCCGGTAACGGCATAGCAACGACTAGACTCCAGGAAGTCACTGCTCCTCACCAAGAAATAGTTCCAGAACATAACCCCCCACCCAAAAAACTAATTTGGGGTAATTTTTAACTTTTCTGTTTGTGAACAAATGAAAGAAACGAGATGTAATTTATTAGCTGAGAGACAGAGCCAGGCTAGCTGTTTCCCCTCATTTCCAGTCTTTATGCTAAACTAAGATAATCTGTTGACCAAAGCTTCCATTTACTGTACAGACATGAGAGCGGTATCAATCTTCAAATCTGTCCTCATCTCGGGGGAATAAATTTCCCAAGCACATTTCCCAAAAAGTCAAACTATTCCTTTAACTAACTGAATGATTGATTGTAAACGCACAGACCAGAAAGTAAAAAGTACGCACGGCCTCGGCCACAAGTTGCTGTAATCAGTAGATGCTGTTCTTCCCAGGGCGCGCACGAGACAGAGGCGGGGAATGACAGGAGAGAGCTCGACACCTTTTATGCAGGGACACACTCTAGGTCGCACGACGTTGAAAATCAAAGACACCAGATCTTCTTAGCTTGAGGTCGACGCTTTACCACAACCCTGGGTCACTCCAAAGTTACCATCCTGGTATATGTGCCTCAGATTCATCAGGGTTCCAAGGTGCCTTAACCTGTGTCTTTAATCTCTGCTCCTTCGCTTGAAGTGCTCACATATATATATGTGACATGTATTTTTTTCATCACTTCATCGACTTCATTCATTCTAGCAGCAGGCATGATTATTAGACGGAGAGGCAGAGCATTTGGACACAGCATTCAACCACCTACAGGTGTCTGGTTGAGAGCCAGGTGCGCTTCCGCCTTCTGTTTTACTTTACCTCATCTACCGTTTTATTGGTCAGTGTGGCCCTTGGAATGAACCTATTGGTCTAACAGAACATTCAAAAACCCCAGGGGGGAGTGCCGAGCTCTTGACAAGTACCGCGCCTGTTCCACGAAACACAATGAATGGATCCAGATACACGAAGCATTCCATTTGTAATGCCTACATGTGAATAATATGCAGTTTTAAACCTTCCTAGTTAAGCCTGCCTCTCTGCTGCTCTCTGTTCCCCG
Source organism: Scomber japonicus (assembly GCF_027409825.1). Lineage (NCBI taxonomy): Eukaryota > Metazoa > Chordata > Actinopteri > Scombriformes > Scombridae > Scomber > Scomber japonicus. Next base: position 5,326,542 of record NC_070581.1, on the reverse strand, counting down.
TACTCTAACTGTGAGGGGGTGTACTGTCCACTCGCTGCTATTGTGTAAGGGTTCTACATAACCCGCTGTGACATTTCAACAAGCCTGGCTCAAACGGCAAGACGAAATCTTCCTTGATACTCAGTGATGCGTGCATTCGATGGCGTCCATTTAAATCAAGCCTGCGTCACTCAAACAGAACATTAACGTAGTCTAACTAAAGGGATCTCAACTGCTGTTTGACCCAAGCCTGCATATGTATTAAGATATGTAACAATGAACATAGACTTGTTGATAGGCAATCCTCAGTCACTTTTGCAGATGTAAGAAAAAAAACAAGAAAACAAGGAAAAATGGGTTTCCATATTGAAAAAATTAACTTATTATAATCTTTCATTTTTATATACAGATGTAGATATAATTTTCTATTCAGTTTTTCTTTTTAAAAAATAGATTATTGTTTTATTTTTTTGAGCTTTGTAATTTAACGTTGAAATTTTATTTTTTGCATCGTACATGTACTATACGTGTCCTCTTTTTGTATTCAGCAAGGTACAAGGTTTTATTTTCTTGTTTTTTATACACTTTTAAAAAACGCGTTAGTCTTTAAGTTCTTCACTCGGAAAAGACGAAAGCTCAGCTGTCGACCGGCGTCGATTGTTGGAGAAGGCATAAAGACATTACGTAGAGATTGATCGTCACGGTCGAGTATTTAACACGTTCACTGTACATTTTAACCTCATAAACAAAAAAAAACATAATCTTTAGGATAAGGCCTGATTGTCGTAACTAACATTGCAAATGCTGTTATAGCCGTCGCATGATGATTTTTTAGCACGCTTAAGTAAATACTTTTGGTTGTTTGAGTATCAGTCATCAGTCATAGGAACTTCGGTGAGAAAAATGTGAATGTCTTAATTTAACTGAATACCTTTGCATCTGTATCCCACAGCTTCATCACTGGATTCAAACTCCATACGGAAGACTTTTAATGACCAACTTTTATGTGCTGGTATTGTTTTCGTAGCCAAATGACGATTATGCTGGTGCACTTCTGTCTACGGCTGGATATGTCTTTTAATTGTTTAGTTTCTTTTGATTATTAAAGACAGTTCACTGATTACACTGTGGTAGCGTGTTCTTTCTCTTTTGGGGGTTATTTAAAAGGGTGTTTAATGATGTATGACATCACTACCAGTGTTACAGGACATTAAACACTTCTAAAACATTGTTTGAAAGTTGTTTTTTAAAGGTTCAAATTTGATGCAGCTCAACCACAAATATGGTCTTTTTATTTTACACATTTTTCCTTGTCAAAACCTAGCGCCTACATGACCCACGATTAGGGCTAGGTATTGTTTGATTTGCAAGTCCATACAAATAGACATATTTGCAGGTGCCGTTTGACGAGAGACACTTTGATACTACTTGGTATCGATTTATTTCAGTACTGAGTGATACTGGGTATCGCATACCAGAGGTGGAAAGAGTACTGAAATATTTGACTCAAGTAAAAGTACCACTACTTTGATGAAATTTTACTTGAGTACAAGTAAAAGTACTGGTCTAAAAATATACTCAAGTAAAAGTAAAAAGTAGCTTGTTAAAAAAATACTTTGAGTAAAAGTTACTTAGTTACTTTTATAACGGGGGTGGGTGGGGGTGGGGGGGGGGCTGTAGGACAAAGTGATGGCTCATAAATCTCTAACTAGTTGTTTTAATTAAAGATAAAGGCATACATTTACAAATTCAGCTTCAATGACAAAATATGTCGACACACAACATTTAAAACATTTATGGAGATATGTCATTTTAGTGAAGACCATCCCATAAAACATTTTCAAATAACACAACCATTAAATTGAAGGTGGCATAATTGTGGATTCTGTAAACCCGGCGCGATTTTAGACTTTTTTTTTTTTTTTGGATTTTCTAACACCCCTAAATTTGATCTCAGCACCCCTAAAAATAAATAATAAACCCTCCATAGTCTCTAAATATTGTGTGGGAAACACTGAATGATTATTGGGGGGGGGGGGGGTTAAAACACTTGCAGGGCATTGAATGTCAAATTCTCATTAGGAGCTGAGCCCCTCTAAAGCTCTGATCCTAGTCCTACAATCACCCTGTTGTAAACCAACAGTCATACTACATATCTATGAATCACTATGGGTCAAAGTCACAAGAGCAATAACTTTTCTTTACATTACCCAAAGAAGACCAAACTTTTAAGTACCCATGTTTAAAAGGCTGTGCCCCTGTGCAGCATTCGCTAAATTCTCTCATTTCCGACGCTGTCCTTTTCACGTGAACGCATCATGCGCAATGCCTCGTCCTACACGAAGAGTGAGACAGATGACAGCACAACGTCTAACGGACATTTCTTTTAGAGTTTGTTGTGTTGTGTTAGAGTTTATATGTCGCTATGAGAGCTAGCTGCCAGGTGTAACAGGCTGCATGAATGTTAAGTCATTGTATCATGCTGGTTAATGATTCTGTACGATACTCTTTGCTTTAAAAAAACATTCGGCCAACATTTTTTACTCAGTAACGGATGTGATTTAAAATGTAGCGAAGTACAATACTTCACACAAAACATACTTAAGTAAAAGTAAAAGTACAGATTTTTAAAACTACTTTAAAAAGTACAAGTACACAAAAAGGCTACTCAATTACAGTAACGTGAGTAAATGTAATTCGTTACTTTCCACCTCTGTCGCATACCAATACATCAGTTTATTGTACATCCACCATTGGACAAATAACACCAATCCACCTTGGCTAGAAATCGAGAATAGTTTAGTTCAAGAGCTGAGAAAAGTCTCCCATTTATAGATAAATCCTTAATAACTACAAAAACAACAGTACTAACAGTATCACTCTAACTGCATGCTAAAAGTCAAACAAATTCTCCTCCATTACAGTCTTTCACCATTATGATGTAACGCCATGTTTCTGATCAATAAACTGTCTTTTCTCAACCTGGATTGAGACAAGAGCAACCAGTTACTCAGTGGTGGTTTGCTCATGACCTTCCACTACATACAAAAAAACATAAACCAACTAGACCATTGCTACTTCCAGTGTATCCAGTTAAAAGAAGCCATAAAGAAAAACATCCACATTTATCACTTAAATGCAGTAGCCTGCGGTGATGTTTCAGTCAGGGCCAGCACCAAAATCCAACTCCCCCCGCCCCCGCCCCAAAAGAAAGTATTGTATGCCGATACAGCCAACAGAGCAGCCGCACACATATAGGCTTATGTCCTACAATACATACACATTGCCAATCCAATGTAAGGCCACTATTATGCAACAGTACTTAATCGACACCACCATGACAGCTGATCAACATCCAGCATATCAAGACACCACTATGCAGCATCGCCATCAGATCATCCTCCCTTAGATCACTGTCCACTTTACAATGCACATACCATGTGACACAACATCAAAACAGCACATACTGCCCGACTGCTATGCACCCTTACAGGAAACTTCTAAATCACTTCAAAAATAAAATAAATTCATATAACAGACACAAACATGCTCCAAAAACGATTCTAAATTTACAGAGACATTAGCCCAACAGCAGCGCCAATCTGGTCCAGAGAAAGAAAAAAAAAACTTAGCACTCACCGATTACTTGTAGATGGTTGGTCTTCCTCTACCAATAATTTCCATTTTTTCTGCAAACGCAGGTCCGCAATCATATCTTTATCTACCGATCTGGCTGTTAAATCAACAGTCATCACCTTTCCAGAATAACAGACAGTGCGTCATCACGTACCTGCCCATGGGCCAATCAGCCAAGCTCATTTGAATGACGACGCCCAGACCAGCACTACATACTCTGCTTGACATAGACATATATACGATTGATAGACATATATACGATGTATATATGTCTATGAATGCAACTACTGCTGACCCCAGCAGAGGAAAGGAGCTGTGATGCGTGTATAGGACATAGGCGATTTGAGCTCCACAAAATATAACCATTCGTTTTCTGGATAAAGTTGCATACTGAACAAGTAATTGAATTCAGATACATTTCAGAATGACCTTTTAATTATGGAAAAAAACAGAAAAAAAACATTTTTGACAGGGCTAGCAGTGCTAGCCTTGCTGCCCCTGACTGCACACCACTGCTTAAACGTCAAATCTCAAATATACAAACTCCTAGCATCAGAAGACAGAACAACAATCCCTGCAGACGAATGGATCAAACACACAAAAACCCACCAAAACCCAACTAATACAGTATTAAGTCCTTCATGGAACCCACATTACTACCACATGGACTTTAGCCAAAGTAATACATGTTCATATTGTCCAACCTCAACAGACCATTACGTTCATGCCCTCTGGCTACACCCACGTCCAAAACTGGTCAGAGGTCATGACCAGACTATCTGAGATTCTTAGCCTCAGCACCCCCTGTTTCTACATCACATACACCCAAACCATTCATATTAATATCACTAACATTGCCAAAAAAGACAATTTTACTGAGACAGAACCATGGTATCCATAATCTACTGGGGCATTCAAATGTGGAAAAAACGTACTGCATCTTTAAAACAATGTTGAATCCTCTTAAAACATCTAGTGCTGGTCCTGGTCCCCCTTTCTACAATACCTTCAAACACTGATTCCACAAATGGTTCCCAACTTTTCAACTTAAAACCTATAAGAACACAATGTGCAGTTTATCCCATCAATCCAATTTGTTTAGGTTTGTCTTGGTTTATGTCTTGTTTTTCATCCTTTATACATGAGTGCAAAAATAGAATAATATGATTTTTTTTGTTACTGTGTTGCTTTGTTGTACTCTACTTCATTTTATGTAATACTATATTCTTTTTAAAGTAAGGCGTTAACATTCAGCCATTGGAAATCAATACTTCCTTCATTCCCAGCTGGACTTTTCTTTCGTATCATGGACTTTATTAACAGCTGTCAATAATACAGCTCAATTTTTAAAAACAAGCATTCTCACCAAAACTTGATATTAAGTGAAAAAAAAAAAGATTATATACATTCAGCAGAGAAATCACAACTGCACAACAACCAAATATGAATCATGTCAGATAAAGGAATGGTCTACATATAGTACTCCAAAAAAAAAAAGGTAGATCCAGCAGCAGCAGCAGCAGAAGTGGTAGAACGGCCAAAACTGTGAAAGCATGACGTTACACTCGGCAGAAAAATCAGAAATCCTGGTCAGATGAGGACCTACTTTTTTTTTTTGACACAATCCTGCCCAATTCAAAGCTGCACATGTTCTAATTCCTCTTCATGTTGCGATCACATCCCGTTATTGATCCAATGAGCTCACGAAGGCTGCTTCCATCACTTTGCCATCCAAATTCCAACTTTAACAATGAGAATTTATTGTTAACAAAGTGTCATTTCAGTGTTAGTAGTTTTGTGAAATGATAAAACATCAATTGTCAGCTTTTTTTTTTTCTTCGGTCAAGCGATTCGCTGACGATCTACCGTTTCCTCTGAAGAATTCCTCGTCCATGCAACTCAAGTTTGGCACGGGGGTGGGGCAGAAAGTTTGGTACAAAAGCAAGAAGTAAAACGGAATAAAGCCCCATCAAACAATGTTTCTTTTTTCATGTCTTTTTCATTCAAACAATAAATTCATATATGTACACACCACTTCAAGTCTCATAAAGTCCCCCCAAAAAACTAAAAAAAAGTTACAAGAACAAAAAAAAAAAAATCCAGAGATGAGATCATGGTGAGAGAAAAGCTGTACACTGTCAATCATCAGAAACAGTTATGTATTTTTATATCATGCTGGTTTATTTCTGTAAATTGGAATATTAGTAAGTATGTTTTTTTATGGTCATTCTCTTTTGGTTTGGAGAGATTATGATGGTATGTAAAGACAAACCCCTTTTGGACACACATGTAAAGGATTTCAGGGTCAGATTCATCTCCGTGTGGTGACCCATGTAATGAAACGTATGCATAGAAAAAAAAGGGAAACTCAGCCTTTTTGTTAAATTAACAAGTTGCCTATAAATACTTTGAAACACTTGGAAATCGCGACCAAACTTCAGTCAACTCCTCAGAAAAGCAGATTATTAAAGTTCAATTATCTAAGATACTGGTTCGAGGCATAGCTCCTGTTTTATTTTTATAAATCGGTGAAAATAATCACAAAATCATCCACCCGCGCCGTCTTGAGTCACTCTCTGTACACTTAGCTACAGTATCATTAAATATGATACAGTGAAAGAGGGAAAATATGCTTCTCACATCATCGATTCAGCAATGAGTGTGCGCTTTATTCACTCACACAGTTTCCTTTCTAAAAAACAGCACCATCCCAGTTATGTGATATTACACTCACACAAACACACACACTCACACACACACACAGCTTCCACATTAATCCAGTCCACTTCCACTCTCCAAACCTGGGGCACAACTCTTTATTAGTGGCTGTAAAAAGAGCCGAGAAGGCCCTCTTGCTTTCTGCTCTCTCTGCTTTTGTTGCTACAGTGTTTAGAACTCTGGTCCACCGCTGTAGACTAAACAGTGATGGTGCTCCTTCTTAAAAACACGACAAATAAATCGTGAAGCTCAAATAGTGTAAAGTGTAGAACCGTGGAGCTAGATTTGTTAGTTATACAGAGCTGTGAAGAAAAAACAGTGGAGTATAGATTATGTCATCATTTCTTTGCAACCTCATAGGAGAGTGTTTGTCTATAAAATTGGAGTGGGTCGTTTCTGTTCCCAGAGAAGTGTAACCCCCCCCCACCCAACATCCCTCCCACCCCACCCCTCCCCTGGAAAAACTGAGTGGACTCTTTACAGTTCCAGGTGAAACGAGTACAAGAACAGTGGGAGGCAGAGCAAAAAAGAGGGGAGCAGCAGGAGAGTGAGAGGATGGATGATGGAGAGGTGAGAGAGAGTAAGAGAGAGAAAGAGAGATGGTGGATCTGTGGAGTAAGGTAGGTGTGATGTAGTCCTGCCTTGTAGATTCTGGACCTAGGTGGAGCTCATTTCTCTCTGTAGTACAGCAGGTACATCTTCAGAGGCTCAGGCAGCGGCAGGCCCAGTATTCTCTCTCTCAGCACGTTAACGGCTGGCTGGGGTCGCAGCAGCTCCCCCGTCTCCTTCTCCTCCTCCTCCTCCTGTTCCTCCTCTTCATCCTCCTCCTCCACCGTCTCCTCCTCTTCCACCACTCTCTCCCCTCTCCCCGCCCTCCTGCCGCCGCCGCTCCCCCTCATCTGCCGCCTCGTCTCCCTCTCCCCCACCGCCACCTCCTCCTCGTCCTCCGCTCTCCCTCCCTGATTGTTGTTGTTGTCCAGTTGGGCGACGGCGATGCCGCTGCTGGCCACCACCTGGCGTGTGGCGAGGACCAGGGCATTGCAGTGGCGCCGGTGGACGCGCCGGCGTTTGAAGCGAGGGCCATACTTGTGGAGGCCGGCCACAGCCAGACCCCTGCCCACGCTGAAGGAGGAACCCCTGCCGCGAGATTGACTGTCTCCTCCGTCCGTGGTGACTCTGAGGGTGTGGCGGATACAGATGCGAGCCAGCTCCTGTAACGTCCGGACCTCGTACTTTGCTGCAAAATTGAAAAACCACAAGACAGCAGAGCAGAGAGGAAAATATGATGAGGAAACACAGGAGGAAGACAACAAAACTCAATAATTAAGCCTCATTCTGACTGGATTTACTCCTCTAGGGGAGGTGGATGATCTTATTATTACCTGCCCTGGTGGGTAATTCTTTACCCCTACCTTTGTAATAATTACAGCTGCAATTATCTACTTTATTTCAGTGATCTTGCTGAGTTTTTTAACTTGCTTGTCCTTCTACATTTTTTAAACTCAGTGAAATTTAGCTTTTGTGCAAAACTTAAGTCAAAAATGTTGCTAATCTGATAGATGGAAAGATGCTATAACAACAACATACAGGCCTATTTTGGGAACCAATATGACACAATGGTGCAAATCAGAAGTCAGAATTTCCGAATTCCCAGTCGGAAATTTCAACTTGAACGCCCCCTGAAGTCGCATTTCCGACTCAGACGGTCAGACGAACTTCACCAGCCCCGACCCCAAAATCCATGACAGCTTCAACGTGTATCAACAGTGTGAAAGTTGTCGTAGTATCCTGTTTATCAGCACTTTTGTCTTATTTATGTCTCATTAAATCGGTGGTACACACAGCTGTCTAACTTCTGCGGACATGTTGCAACGCAGTTTATACACACAAAATACAGTAAAATGTGTTTTTATCAACTGGTATTACTATCAATGGTTAACCTGGCTACAACTAGGTGTGGCGTCATGTTGGTACTGCTGCTGTCTTATGAGCCCAGTTTTTATATCATATTTCTTTACATTTTGGCAAACTGACACTATTAAACATATGCTGAATTATTTATTAGTAGCTACTTATTAGTATTAGAATCTGAAGCATCTATCTTCTATGATTTCTAAACTGATTTATACAGGTTTATTGCAGATGGACACAGGAGATAATACGATACACTGAGATATACAATGCGATATACGATACAATATACAATACAATATACGATACGATATACGATACGATATACGATACGATATACGATACGATATACGATACGATATACGATACGATACGTTGCGATATACGATACGATATACAATACGATATACAATACGATATACGATACGTTATATACACTACAATACGATATACTATACGATACAATATACTTTAATTGTCCCCGTAGGGAAATTTGTCTTGGACTCAAATGCCGTGCACATTATTGCCTTCACAGTTACAGTAAAACAAACTACATATGAACAAATGAGTCTCCGTCTATTACAAACCATATCCTGTTATTTCCTCATAGTTCAAATGTTATCTGAAACAAAGAGTTCAATTACTGAGGAGCACAGTGAATAGTTTAGCCTTTAGACACAGATCATGTATTTTTGTTGTGTTTGAGACTCACGCAGCGGGGCGGTCTTGGGTTTGCCGTTGGTGCTGTGTTTGGGCAGCACAAGAGGAGCGAAGGACACAGAGATGATCTTTTTGGTCTCCCAGCTGTTTGGTCCTGTACGTGTGATCTTGGTCAACTGTGGAAAACACAGCAGGAAGAATTAGAAGAGTTCTTGTCCTTGTATTTTGTGTCCAGATTTAATAATGTGCTACAATAAGTCCATTCACCCACGAGCATTGATTCAAGTTACAAGCTGCTGTACACATGAGAAAATAAATCAAAGTCATATATTAACTAACAGACACTCAGAAAAAAGAGATGCAGATGGATGGATGCAGATAAGACGCACAGCACCAACCTTTTCCTCCAGAGGCATCACCAGGATGCCCCCCACCTTCAGCAGGTTCTTCATGTAGTCCTCGTGGTCCTTCTGCACCCCAGCCCCACAGTACACCCGGTCATACTGACGGCTCTCTGGAGGAATCTCCAGACAGTTTCCCACCACAAAGGACGGCTCGCAGAACTCAAATCTGAACGGAGAGACAGAGATGATGAAAACTACTGCAGACTGTGTAAAGAAACTAGAAACCATCACCGATATGTTCAGATACGTACTTATCAAAGCTGTCACTGGTTTTGATGAAGGAATCAAGCTTCTGGTAGGCGTACTCTATGACATCTGCATGTAGCTCGATCCCATGATTCACCCCAAATGGTCCTGGAAGAGTCGGCATACTATCATTATCAATGGAGCACATTAATGTGATTGTTGTTATTCTCTTATTAGAACTGTCTGAGACACAAGCTGCATTAATACAAGCCAGTCACTACTTAATACACATAATTACATTTCTATAGAATGTGTAGTTATGTGAATAGTGATGTACACATCACAAAACTCAAAACTGCACACTCATCTCTAGACATTTTTCATCCAAATTGAAGATATTTTTAGCCCAAATTGGCTCTTCAGGCACAGGAGGATCATGAAATCACCTACAATATTTTAGAGTCAGCACCTGCATATAAGAAAGATTGAGAAGAACATGTGTGTGTGTGTGTTTTCCACACTGATTATTCAGAAACTTGTGTAATCCAACTGTGATATTAAAGAAATGAATCAGTGTTTTTGTGTCTTCATTCTTTTATCAGATACAAAGCGCAGGCAGCACATTACTCTACAACTGTTTAGTTATTATCTCTCAGCCTCTACAATGTGAAATAACCTGAGTACATCTCTGGATTGCTGTGTCCATTTAGTAACTATGGCAACTCCCTCAGCTCATCTGAGACCCAACATGAACAGTCTTTACCCTCTGACACTGAAAAAAAGCCTTTGTCATTTCTACCCATATGCTCACAGTTAGCACATTTCACATATGACAATGACAAGTATTTGGAATGTTACTGCATAATAACAACTACAACAATAATAATAACAATAGAAACAGCTGATTAAGGCATGTACTGGTTTACAGGCCGAACTTCATTATAGCTAACTCATACAGATACAGGGCAGAAGGCTGATATGACTGACTGTTGTATTAAGACACGCCTGAAAAATTATGAACTGGTCCTTTAAAGTAAAAAAAGGTACTTGATTACTGCTCTTACCCAATATGAGGCCGACCATGGTGCTGAGGTAGCCAGTCCCACTGCCAAGGTTGAGGAAGGAGAGACCAGGGTGGAGATCCAGAGCCTCCATCACCTCAGAGTAGATACACGGAGCAGACAGGTGGATGTTTCCATGCCGCCAAGCCAAGTCCTACAACGTTACATACACCCAAACATCTTTAAGCCTATCATCCCACCATCATTTCACTCCCAACACACTGTAACCATGTTACCTTTACTTGCTCACCTTGTAAGCGTTATCTCTGTATTCATCCAGGTAATAGTCAGCGCGGTCTATAGCTCTGAAAGCCCGCTCCACCAGGTCAGAGCGGATGTAGTAAGCCTCCTTCAGGTTGTCAATCAAATCGTCGTTGTCCTCACCGGCACTCACAGCTCCACCCATGTTGACTACTGACCAATAGAAACAGCTGGGTTACTATGATAAAACACTTTGAGTGAAGCTCATGCTACCTAATTCCTTCAAAATAAAGGGCTTCCCCATCAGCTTCAATTGTACTTTTCTATTACTTTGCATTGACGAAAACACTCATAATGAATAAACTGTACAGAATTGAAACCAGTATTATAAACAGTGCATGGTTCAATGTTCAGAACAAATGAGGAGTGAATCTCTCAGGTTCATTTGTCTCCATTTGCTGAGCCGGCACTGTGTGATATAATGAAACCTCACAAGTGAATTATTCTGATGACATTTTCATGCTGACAACATGATGGACTCTTCTGATATTCACTGCCAAAGACTAACTATTACATTTACTTCACCTCGACTCATGAAGATAATAAACAAACTGTAGAGCTCAACTTTAATCCATCAAAAACTGCTGATACGATCCTTTTTTCTAACATTACTATTTTATTTCTTCACCTTCTTTAGATGCTGGGACACTTCAGTCTTCTCACTTTTATGAAAAGGCCTTCTTATAGTTTTTACTGACTGCTCATTCTCTCTGTGTTATTAATTCTCTATTTTTGTCTCTATTTCATAGCTTTTACTGTTTTATGATTCGATGCTGTATCATCTTGACTGCCTGTATTTTTATCACAACTATCAGTTTTGCCCTTTCTAGCTTTTACTTGATTTTATGGAAAACACTTTGTAATATTGTTTTGAAAAGTGCTATATCAATAAAGTTATTATTATTATTCAAAAATGTAAGATCAAATCTTACTGTGCATGTCACCTTTGGAGCAATGTGTTAAAATGGAGAGCTGAAAACAACTTGAATGTAAGAAATGCTTCAGGATGAGAGCAGCTCTGTCATTCTGTCATAACTACACATCTGCACACTGGATAACAATCACTGCCTGTGAATACAGGTTTGATTTAACATCAGATGCGTTTTTCCTTGAAAGAAGTTTAATTTTTGTGATAAAATCCTTAAAACTACATCTCCTTCTTTACCACATTGAAAAATCCAGAATCTATGTCAATACTTTAAATTTTAAAACGTTTAACAGCTGGACACAAGCTGCCTCCTGCTTCACTCTGAAGTCCATGATCAGTGTTTGTGGACCGGAGGCTTCAATTTCCACATCATGCTTGTCTAAGTTGAATATTGGACCAGCATTGACTTGTGATGTCACAAATCATCCTCATAAACCCACTTCTTAAAAGCAAGTTCCATACTGGACCAGGACTGGCTTCCAGACAAGTTGTGATGTCACAAATCCTGCTCCTAGGCCTGCCCCCTTAAAACCAGATTTTCAATGAGCTCAGAGAAACTTTCCACACATTTCTAATGTTAAACTCTACACATACATCATTCTGCACACTAAAGCTCAAACATTTAACCATTTAACTATAGTAACACGAATAAACACATGAGCCTGGCCAACACCAAATTTAGAGGCCTAGAGCTTTTGGCTGCAGAATGCAACGTTAGGTGTGAACCCTGCTGCTGCTGCTGCTGCTGTGGCTGTGGTTCTGGGCAGTGTTAAAAACAACACCAGAGAGCAATGCCAGAGCAGTAGCCAGGAGGGACAGAGATCACAGGGTGCACTGGCTGCCAAATGCTGCTCGTAGTCATGAGGACAAGAACAAAGAGCTGCGTGCATTTAAATATGACTGCAGCTCCTGCCTTTGATGGTGGAGCTGAAGTGGAGTGAAAGATAAACAGCAGGACTTGCATTAAATGAACAGGGACGGAGACGATCCAGAATATTACTACGGAGTTTCTTCAGGGTGTTTAGCAGAGATGACCACAGGGGGGCGCTGCCACACATTCTTTAACAAACTATTTGGTTTAGTAGGCTAGTAGAGTACACACTTCCTGCCAAAACACTGTCGTCTGCGCCTCACTATTCATTCGCACATTCAATGAATTAGCTCCTTCGTCTTCTTTGTTACCCACACGTTTTATAACAGGAGTCAAAAGTCAGCACACGACCTGTAACTCCTGCAGCTTTCATTTCAGCGCAAACATCCACACACACACACACACACACACACACACACGCAGCCTACACGTTGTTGTTGCGGCTGCTGCTGTTTGCGCCACTCAGGTAATCCACTTTCGACACAATAAATAGATCCAAATCTCTCCCGCTCCTAACAGCCACACGGTTTAAACTACTAAAAACACGTTATTACACGAGGAAGAGACTGTCAGAGGCTGGCAAGGTCAACACAAACAGAAATAACCGCAGTCTCGTCTTCGCTGGAAGAGAAGAAAGAGCGAGAGAAGAATGATAACGGCTAACAGCTGCTAGCTGTGGATAAACACACGCTAGTAAACACGATGTGCTTCCGCAGATGGAGACGACGGTATACCTGGTTAAATGGCGACTGCTAACTCTGTGTCTTTGTGATTTTCCTGGTGTTCAGTCTTTAGAGGAGATCCAGTCACTAACACACCACTGCTGGATGTAAACATTTGGCCAGCTGACGCTCTTACGTCAGACGTAAAGCACGTATGACGGCCCGCATGGACGCCGTGAGGCAGAAACATGAACAGACAGGGCTAATGTTACAGTTTCAATGTTAGTTAAAACTGACTAATGCTATGCAAAACAATAAAGGAATATTTCACCAAGTTTGAGTACCAGCATTGACTTACTTTTACCACACAGCCAATACTGTAATACTGAGCTGAAGCTATTTGTGTCTCAGTAGCTTCTAAGCTTCCTTTGCTCTAATTAGCTTCATTAGAGAGCTTGAATGGAGCTTACTTTCAAAGTTAAATAAGAAGGTTTGTTAGCTCACATGTCAGCAGATCAATGACCTACACTAAATTAAATCTCTACAGGTCTTATTCATACAAGTCATAGTTCACTGTAGGAAAAACACAGGTGTAAATAATACATTTAAAAAGATAGATAGACTTTATTCATGCCCAAATTCATTTATCCAATAGCTCATATACATAAATAAACACATACATACATAAATAAGAGCAAATAATAAATACAAAAATCCTAAAAGTAAAAAAATGAAGCAAAATATGTAAGTTAATTATTTTCTTTTATTTCTATAATTATTATTATTATTTCCTACTTTAAACCTCTTTTTTAATGTACTTTTACTTATGAACTGGAATGACTGGTTGCTTGTATATTTTGGTTTATTCTATTATATATTCTGTTCAATAAAGAATAAAGGGGGAAAAGGTGTAAATAATAGAATGAAGATGGCTGAATTCCATTTAGCTGTTTCAGTTTCAGGGTCCCTGTTGTGTTCATGCTGGCTTACTGACATACTCTCACAACATACTTTAATAATAGAGTGTTAATATTATGAATATACTTGTGCTTTGCTACTGTGACAAGTTCAAATGTCTGCTGTGAAACAGAAATAAAAATATAGGCCTACATATGTTGATTCGTTCATTAGTTGTTCATCCAACTTGTGTTTCTTCATTTTCAGGCTGGGTTGGGCTGGGTTTGTGGTGTTGTTGCACTGGGTTAAATATTGTTAGTTCCTCCGTGGGCAATGTCAATTAGGTACATATAACATTCTGCATATTGGAATGTGCATGAGTCTCTATTTGTCTGGATACATTGTTATATATCCAAAGGCAGTCATGTTCTCAAGTTATTTATATTGTTATGTTTCTATTTAGTGATAATAGTCTAAAACAATGGTTCTTAACCAGGGGTTCTTAACCAGGGGATCAGAAACCCCTTATGGGGTCTCAAGTTAAACTTGAGGGGTCACAAATAGACATTTCAAGACAAACAAATACTACATACTGTGTCAAAAACATTGTATTTTGACACAGAGCCTCCAGATAAGGTAATAAATCAGGACCCTTCTGTAGATTCCCAAGAAGTCCTAGGGGCCTGCAGTCTAGCCTATTAGTATGAGCAGTGACATGCAGGGTGGCAGTCACAGTTATAAGACATATTACACAATGGAGTAAATACACCCCTTGCATCAGTATTATACACCAATTTTCAAGCCCATCTTAGTCACATGTGTATGTACATTAAAAGAGTCACTACTTGTTGTAATCAGTCCTCCTCTCCATACTGGCTGTGAAGGAATCCCTCCAAAACACATTTTTATTGTAAGCAATGGTGGTCTCCTGCTGCTTTTGCACAGAATGAGGACTGTGGATTTGGTACCCCATCACTTACACTGGAAACACATTAGGAAGGGATCTCCTTAGGTCCAGTATTGAGAGGTGTCCCACATACAGTGACTGATTGCTCTTTCAGTACACATGAGCATTTCAGTATTGCCTTGAGATAGACTTGAAAAATGTGAACCTGTCCTTTAAGATGCATACACTGTGATGGCAGCTAGTTCCATCTCTGCTTCATTGTCTCTTAGGAGGCTCTACCAGGATACCACCTCTCATTATTACATCTGTCACTTGAGAATTTATATTTATCATATTTATTGGATTTTTTCCCTCTGTAACAAATCCAGTTCTGCTGCACAAATATACTCACAAATATAATAGCCAGGACCTACCTCAAAAAAGCAAAATCCTATAAAAGTAAATCCTCTGGTAACATATTCTTAGTTACCTTTAAAGATCATCTTTTTTGGGTGAGTTTTTCAGTTGATCTTTCAGGGATGTCACCTTGGATATAGCAGAGGCCACATGGTAAAAGATCCTGCTAGACAATATGACATTCTGCCTGGATGACAGTTTCTCTAAAATGTCCATGAAGCACTTTTTCTAAAACACTGTTACTATTCTCGGTTTACATGTGTGGCACCAAACATCATTTATCCATCCATCCAATCGATTAGCAGTACATCACCAAAAATATATATCTATTTTTTTCACTTTAAATTTCAAACTGTGTCAGTATGAAAGCACTTAGATACAATCACTGAGTAAAAATACAGATAAATATCTTACAGTGGCACTGCGCTCAACATACTGCAACTTAGAAGACACAACAGAAGCAAATAGAGGAAACATAATCAATTTGACAGTATGATGCAGCACTTAAAACAGCCAAATACAGAAAACACAATCCAATATAGAAATTTTCTGCAAAAACAGAAAGTACAACCAAAGTGTTCAGTCCACTCAAAGGTTGTCTTGTAACTTACTTGCATTGTGTGACTTGCAGATTTTTTGTATACGGTTGTGATTTCCGTATTTGCATGTGGTGGACATTGTGTATTTCTGTATTTGGCTGTGGTTTCTATTATGCAACAATGTCTCACTGAAAGCTGCTCAATCATAGTCTGTTTTTCTGTATTTACATATGTTTTCTAAGCTGCAGTGCATTAAGCTCTCAGGGTCACTGTAATATCTTCTACAGACGGCTGAAAATAACCAAAAAAAACTTGTCACCAATTTTAGCAGTTTATCTCCAGGTTTCTCACTGTCACCTTTATGACAGGTCTTCAAATGAAAGCAAGAACTCTGTATGTGACTGTAATGTTAAAACAAAATGAAGGTACAGAAAGAATCAATGTAAATTGGAAACTATTTAGACATGGACAACATATCTCAGTGTTTCATGTGACACTGCAACTGAGAAACTCATGACTCATGGTAAGTAGTCAGTGTTAGTGAGGAAGAAATGATTGTAAAACCAAAGAGATGATGGTGGACATCACACACAGTCCTGTCCACATCTATATACAGGGCTGTGGAGTCCCCAGCTTCAGGTTCTTGGAGGTCACCATCACAGAGGAGCTGTCCTGGACTGTGGTGGGTAAGTCACAACAACACCTGGATTTTGTGATCATGCTAAGCAGAGCCAATCTACCTTACCTGTCAGCAGGACATTGTTGGAATTGAGCACTGTGTTGTGCTTACACAGTGACTGTGTTGTCTCTGTGTAAGCACTGCTAAGAACATCATAACAGACTTAACACCTTGTGGACACCATCAGTTGAAGTTCCTTCCATCAGACAGACACTATAGATCAATCTGTACACACACAAATAGACTAAAAAACTGCTTCTTCTCAAAAGCTGTGGCACTATTAAACTCAGACACCTCCTCAGTCTGAGACTAAAATGCTGCCGTCATTAGGCACAAACAATATTTAATTACTCATATGTCAATTAAAGCCACTGATCATTCAACACTCCAATACACCATCACTCATTTCGATACACTGCCCGTTTACTGTATTTTGCTGCTGATGCTGATTTTGTTTTATACTTTATATTGCTTATATGTTGTACTTATATTGCATCTGCACTCTTTATCGTTAATATTTTATATTTCAGTCTTATTCTTGTGTAAAAGTGTGTGACGTAAATATGTGTAATGTCTTACATACCAATGCATCATATGAGGCTGATGCAATTTCAATGTCATTGTGTTCACATAGTGATAATACAGATCTTGACTTGGAAAAAACAAACAAACAAACGAACAAACAAACATGCAGATTCACTGAATGATCCACCAGATGTCAGTGCTGTTCAACATAAAAGCCACATGTAACTGCACATTAATAGAAACACACACAGAGGTCCCCCATTTTGTTCACCAGTCAGACAGCATGTGTATCTGACTGCAAGGCCATTTATACTGTATATCAGTACACACCAGATCAACTTTAACATCCTGCAT
Organism: Scomber japonicus; assembly: GCF_027409825.1. Taxonomy (NCBI): domain Eukaryota; kingdom Metazoa; phylum Chordata; class Actinopteri; order Scombriformes; family Scombridae; genus Scomber; species Scomber japonicus. Next base: position 5,308,968 of record NC_070581.1, on the reverse strand, counting down.
CCCAGTGTACTTATTCACAACAGCTGGTGTTATAGTAATGTAAAGTTAACCATTTATCTATCTTATGGACACACACATACACACATGTTCAAGTTTCCATCACTTCAGAGGACATTATAAATTGACTTACATTCATTTCCTGGAGGCTTACTCTAACCCCCAACCATAACCACTACTTCTCTAAACCAAACCTAAAATATACTTAACTTTAGTAAAAATACCAATACAGCAATGTAAAGATACTCCATACTAGTAAAAGTCCTGCATGAAAGATCCTGCTTAGATAAAAGCACTGCAGTATTATGAGTGATGTAGTATGCAGTATTACAGTAAAAGTGAGTGATGTAGTATGCAGTATTACAGTAAAAGTAGTGATATATTATTATATATGACATCATTATATTATTAATAGTGAAGCATCAGTGTTAGAGCAGCATTTTACTGTTGTAGCTGCTGGAGGTGGAGCTAGTTTATACTACTTTATATACAGTTAGCTAGTTTATACTACTTTATATACAGTTAGCTAGTTTATACTACTTTATATACAGTTAGCTAGTTTATACTACTTTATATACAGTAAACTAGTTTACACTACTTTATATACAGTTAACTAGTTTAGTCCAGTGGTTATATTATCCATTGTGTCAAATCTTCATCTGAAAAGAAACTAAAGCTGTCAAATAAATGCATCCACCGCTGCTGATTTACATTTTGAGGACTTTGAGGTTTTTTTCCCCAAAAGAGAGATGAGTCCCCACAGTGTGACTGTGTGAAGAGATTTATGTCCCAACAACACACATACACAAGTACACACATGTACACTGACACAACAGAGTCATCCTTGTCTATGATTCTTTATTTGCGTTTTTCATAGAGAACATTTAAAATGGTTCATACCCCCACAATAACTGACATCACTCTGGTTTATAACACTGACACAGGAACAGGAACAGGGGAACATGTACACAAGTACACAAACACACAATCACAAATTCGGCCCATCTACAGTGTTTTACTTCCCAAAGAAACGCAATAAAAGAAAAACAAAAAAACAAACAAACAAACAAAAAAAAACATGAGACCCCAAGGACGCACAGCCAAGGCCTGTCCCACTTTACAAAATGGTGCAGTAGCAAAGGAACAACCACATCTACAAAAGTAACAAAAATGACCATACAATCTATCGTTGTGGAAGTGCTTGTAATTTTGGAAGTTTTGTACTTTTTTAAAAGGATATCAATATCAATGCCTAGAAAATCACCAGTAAAAATAGCTCATCTCTGTAAAAATGTGCTAGCAGGACAACCCTTGGCTGTGGAAGTAATATTATTATTATTATTTTTTGTCACAAACTATTCTTTTTTTTTTTTTTTTTAATTTTTTGAAACCATTTTCAACTCGTCTTCAATACAACAACAATAACACTGTTTTTTTCTTCTGAATACAAATATGTACAGAGACTTCCACTTGTTTCAAAATAATGCCCTGCACACTGATGCATTATCTATGGGGGGATGACGATGATGATGACGATGTTCTTCAAATTCCTTTCACAGAAACTGTCCGTGCAGTTTGGTACCTGAATCGACTTGAATGAGATCACAGTTTCTTTGACTTGGAAACGGAAAAAAAGCTTGTTTTGCATCTCTGTCACACACAAAAAAACTGCCCTCTAACATGACCTCTGCATGTAAAAGACACATTTGTTTTATTCCCCTACACATACTGTAAGTAAAACCCTCTCCCTCTCCCCAAAAAATATTGATTAAGAGATCTAGATCCAGTGTTTTTTAAGCAGTATTTGAACCAGGTTTGCCACATGTAAACATACCATATCTTTGAAATGAGTGGAGTGAGAAAGGCACACATGATAAGACCATACAGCTACAGCAAGGGGGGTGGGGGGTGGGGGGGAGAAGGAGTGGGGGCTGGGGGAAAGAAATGGGAGAGGGGGGCTTTTGGTTTTTTTTGCTCAGCTTGATGAAAAAGTGCCACTCAACTTGACATTTCTTTCTCAGTAGTATGTGTGTGTGTCTATACATTAATAAAAATAGGAAAAAAAATAATACAGGATGTAAAGGTGTGCCCCCCCCCCCTTCTTAAACTCACAGCTCGGGTTTTGGTCTGGGCTGCTTTCCCTGAAACTGTCATCATGTTAAATTCTTTTTTTCTTATTAAGGGTGCTTTAAGGGAAGAAAAAAAAACTGGACCCTGACCAGTTTGTTTTTTTAATTTATTTTCCTATTTAGAATAATACAACTCCTCACTCCATCACTCGCTACTTTTATGTAAATAAGAAAACATACAGTGCGTGGGCGCAGAACCAACCGTAGGCTGCGTTTGCTTTCTCAGCTGACATGTTGGTTGTTTTTTTTTTTATGCTTTCATGGCCTCAGTGTTATTCATTTACATACCTCAGTAGACAATTTCATCAAGCAGTTTAAAATGGGTCATGCCATATCAAATAAGTTAGGAGAATATTCACACTTAGGAGTCTTAACACTCTTGGGTAGTGTTCTCGTGCATGTCAAGAGAGGAAGAAATATACTACTTTGTTAACCAAATGCATTAAAAAACTCTCTTTCCTGAGGAAAGGTTACACAAGACATGAAGATGGGAGGGAGGGGGGGTGAATGGGGGTTGGGTGGGCGAAAGAGGTGTGTGTGTGGGGAGGGAAGGGGGTTTAAAAGTCATAAAAAAGCTTTGACATTCTTTTGAGTGACGGAGACACATATTTATGCAACAAACGCCTCCTCATAAAACAAAGGGGAGATTGTGAAGCCTGGCAAATCAATTTCCCACTCCCACGCACACTCATCTCATTTCACACGAGGCCTCGATCCAGCCGCTGCTATCGCCTCTAGCCTCAGCTGACTGGCTGACCTATGGCATTGCTCTGTTCTGCTTTTAGCAGCTCGCTCCGGTCACCTGAGAACCAAACTCTGCTTCCTGTCAATCTCTTTTGGTTTTTTTTTTGTTTTGTTTTTGGAAAGGAGAGCATCGCTTCCTTTATATTTTTATTTTTTTTGTACATTTCTGAGCTTTGACAGCCCCCCCCCCCCCACTCCCACCTTAATGTCTCTATCTGACATAATCTACAAGTCGGTTTTTCCTCTATATATGAATGGCAACAAGCAGGTGCGGCAATGCTTTGTAATGCGCCCTCCAGTGGTTGGGTTGGTTGGGTTGGGTGGGTGGGTGATAGGGGATGGGTGTTAGGAGCAGGTGGGGGGTTGGGGGGGGGGTGCTCGCTATTGCCCGTGATCTATTGGGTTTGTACAAGTCAAGACTCAAATGCTGGCATTTTCAACAGTTATTCAGAAAGTGCACAAAGGAGTTTTTTCATTCTACATTGGCTAAAAAGCACATTAACAACAGGCCTTTGACATCAGAGTTACACACGGGTATCATACTGTACACCACAGTAGCTGCAACAGATCACTCAAAGGCAGGTTTACACTAAAGTCCCCTACTTGCTTGTATCGACAATAGCCTTTACCATTAACAATACAATAACTGCACAACGTAGCCAAACACTATGTGCAGAACATTATTCAGAGGCATCATCATCTTGTTTTTTTGTGGGTTTTTTTTACTTCTTTTTTTTTCTTGTAACTATACATTAACTCACATGACACTTAGAAACAAAGAGCCAACCATCTAGTTTCAAATTGACAGTCTCAGATTCAGTAGTACAACATACAGTAGATGTTTCTGACACTTCTGGGGACAGACAAATAAAGAAAGAGAGAAAGAGAGAGGGAATGGGGGGAAGGGAAGGGGGGAAAGAAAAAAGGAAACACATCCAAAGTATTGTACTGTATCATCAACAATGCCTACTTGTCTTCAGCTTGACTGAATGGTATGTTTAAAGCCACAGTTGAGTAGGTCTTAGTGATATTAAATAAGGTGTAACTGCCTCCTTATTGATAACGCCCCCTCACATCTCTTCTAGACAGCTAGTGATCCTTTTCCATAAGGTAATACAAGAGAAGAAGAAGAGCAAGTCAACAATTACACTGGAAAAATATATGTATGTTTATATTCTTATATATAGCATCTTTAAAATCTATTTATACAGAATGTATATATAGTGTACTTATGGCCATCTTGGCAGAGAAATAAAGGCATCTGAAACAATCACCACTCTCTCGATGCCGCCGTCGTTTTCCGGCACCGGACATTGTTACATTGCAGAAAATGCGAAGGATCAGGAAAGAAAGTGAGTTTTTTTTTGTTTTGTTTTTTTTGTTTGTTTGTTTTTCTTTTTTTAGTGGCACTTTGTGCATCAAAAAATTAAAATCTAGAGTAAGGCTACAAGGGTGTGTATGTTTATCTGATAGAAGTTTGTCAAAGGAGGCCATCCTACAGTATCTTCGAGGGTTGGATATGTCCCTATGTGTGTATGTGTGTGTGTGTGTGTGTGTGTATTAAACCATTCATCCAGCCTACAAACACTGCTGGAACAGAGCTCTATATATGTACCATTGTACAGATGAAAATAATAAAAAAAGCATTACTTTAACATCTATGGTACATTACAGAGGTTTTGGGTGAGCCAGTACTGGCCGCTACAAAGCGCTTGGGAGAGGTAACATTTTTTAACTGTACTCTTTTTATCGTTTTTTTTCCAATTTTCTTGGTTTTCTTTCACCTGACAAAAGCAAACACGAGATGGCTCAAAACGACAAAGAGACCAGATACCAACAGAGCAGGTGATTGCTTTTGCTGGGTTATGTTTTTTTTTTTGTTGTTGTTATATGTCTTTACAATCAGCTGCTGGTATGTCTAGGTATAAGCCTAAGTAATCAAACAGTATTTGTTATCGATTTTTCCGTTTCTTTATTTAAATATTAGCAGTGGATCTTTAAGACTACTCAGACTCAACCGTCACATCACGCACATAAATAACAAAATAAATATAATACAGCCATATCAGTCAATTTCTTTCAATATTAAATAAATAATAAATACATACTTTCTTTTTTTCAGCAGTGGGTTTCTGAATGTACCAGTAACAGAAAAAAACACAAACAATAGGGAGAAGAGAAAAAAACAAGAACCCAAAAAAATATTATTTTTGTAAAATTATCAAAAAATGCTTTTTTTGTCAGTTATAAAACATCTGCACTTAAAAGGTTTTTAAAAAGTACTCAAAAACAAAATATGCCTTGTCAGTCATCTATATAGATTCTTAAAATATTGACGTAAGACATCTGCAAATCGCTGCGACCATGATAATCAGTAAAGATGCATTCTGTGTGTGTGTGTGTGTGTGTATGTGTGTGTGTGTGTGTTACAAAACAAAGTTAATAAATAGATTGCTTCAAATAAATAAACCTCAATAACATAAATGGCAATAAGTTACAATTTAAAAGTTCACAAATTTAAATAATTCATATATAACAATAATTATCGTACCACAAAACTATTCATTGAAATGAAGTGCAATTCCTATTTTTGATAAATACTATTAGACTAAACTGAATTTGAAATGTGTGCGCGCTATCACTATCATCATTTCAGCTTTTCAAAATAAAAGAAAAAAAAGAGAGGAGAAAAAAAACAAACAAAAAGGTTTTATCTGCTGCTTTTCAAAAACATGTCATGGTTGTCCCGTGAAAAAAAAAACAACACATCTTCACTGTTCCTGGATCTGTCTCAACACCTCGCTTGGAGAATTTCCTGCTTAAACTGAGTCAACATTGCGCTGTTGACGCCTCAGTTACACACATTCAGTTTTAGTGCCTCGCCTCATATTGCTGGGATGTGTGTGTATATGTGTGTGTGTGTGTGTGTGTGCGGTCGTGGATCAGGAAAAACCCTTTGGAATCGATGAACAGACACGCACACACGCAGTCGTACACACACATACACACACACACTCGCCACAGTGAATGCTACAGGACAGCACTGAGAGTCTTCACGTTCAACTCATCTCGTGTTCTTCCTGTAAAAAAAAACGATCCTCCAAGTTTCAAACCGGGCAAAAAAACAGCGAAACCTTCTCCGATGACAGTTCAGGACACAAAAGAGACAACAGGTAAACATACAGCATATTTAAAACCCCCCCAGATACAGTTTATAGTAACATTATTCTTCTCTTCCATCCATTCTGACTGAAGGATTCGTCTCCTCCTGCTTCCTCCTCCAATCCCAGCAGCAGCATGGTGTGGATTTTGGTCCGCGTCACTTTTTCTTCTAACAGAGTGCTCCCTGGGTTGATTTTTTTTTTTTTTTTAAGTTGCCGTTTATTTAAATAACCTGAATTCCCTTTTTGTTTTTTTGAATCGTATTTCAATATATTGTAGAGTATTTCAACATCCTCTCCTTCATCTCTTTCCGGCTCTGTCACGCTCCCGCGCTTCGGGACAGCTTCGCTCTTCCGTGTGTGTGCGTGTGCAGGGCCTCAGACTTTGATGCCCTTCACGGCTTTGTTGATGCTCTCCAGCAGAGCCTTGTTCTCCGGGCTCTGGAAGCAGTCCTTGTTGGTGTACATGTCGGTCAGGGTGCTCACGTAGCTGTCAAAGTTCTGCTCTGTGATTGGCTCCTGCTGTGGTGCAAACAACAACCAATCTCAACTGAAAAAAATCGCCACGAAAAAACTAAAAAGAAAGATTCTCCTACATTTTTGAAGGTGTGTGAGCGGGTCCAGCCCTGCATGTGTGGTGTGTGTGTGTGTGGTGGATATTAACTCACCATGTGCGGAAGTCGTATGTTAGTCAGGCTGCGGATGAGGGCGCGACTGAGACCTGACAGCTCCATGAACAGAGCCTCGTTCTGCTCCTCGATCATCTTGTTCTCGTGCTCAATGGTCTTCAGGTTCTTCTCCATGGATGAGATCTGCAACATGAAGCAACAGTTAGCTCATTAACACCAGCTGCTAACCACGCAGGAAGTAGAAGTACAGGATTTCTATTCTTGAGGCATTAGGTTGAAACATGTCTTTTATCTGCAACTAAGAACTGACATATAAAGAATGATTTTGGTGATTTTCTACATTATTCTTCATATCGACCAAACCAATCATGAACTGATTGTACTAGCAAATAATGTGTTTATTGTGTCTCATATATCTTATTTCTTCTGTGCTGTAGAGCTTCATTGTTGTCCAAAAAGCCTATTAAAAACACATCAATGGTGTTGCACTGTAGTCATTGAGTCACTGTAGCTTGTTTTAAAGGTGCAAGTGTGTAGGATTTAGTGGCATCTAGTGGTGAGGTTGAAGATTGCAACAGAATAATACCCCTGCCACTCCACATCTCCCCCTCCAAGTGTGTAGGAGAATCTACAGTGGCGGAGAAACTAACAAAATACGTGAAAATAAGTGTTTTGGTTTGTCCGTTCTGGGCTACTGTAGAAACATGGCAGAAGACAGCCATAGATATAAAAGGCTCATTTTAAGGTAACGAAAACACAATATTCTTATTTTCTGGTGATTATACACTAATTAAAACTCATATGTCATTTCTGTTAAATCAGTTCAGCTAGATGCTGCTAAATTCTACACACTGCACCTTTAACTCAATGCTACACACACTACTTGCAAGAGAACCAAATCCATGTCAATCTGCTGCTGAATACAGTCCCCAATAAAAGCTCTATTTCTTCCTGTTTGAGTCATGTTTGCTAAAAACTACAATGACCAGTTGATTCAGGACTGGGCTGGTTCAACTTGATTCAGTCGACTGGAGATTTGTTATGCTAGTAGCATATGCTAATAGCTAATGTAGCTAATATAGCCTCCAGCAGTTGAGAAACTACAGAGGTCTGGTAACCTCACTTATTTTCTATATCTCCACACCTACAGATATTTGTCATTTACTAACTTGTAGTCTTCAACCTTAACAGACACTGACTCAAGTGACATCACTTGAGGTAGTTTATCAGATTCTACACAGCTCGCTCTGGAGACATAAAAAAGCTTTATACTACTTTTTCCACATGTGCTGTAGAACTCCCCAACAGAAGGAAACACACTGTGATGCCCATATCATCATTTCTGCCCTGCAAGGATTAATAACACACATGGATTAAACCAGACGTAGAAACACACACCTGAGTCTGCAGGTTGACCATGTCAGCCTCCATTTCATTGTTGGATTCGTTGAGGTCGTTAATCTCTTTGTTGAGCTGCTTGATGTCCTCGTCATTGTCCAGAACTAAAGAGGAGAACCAGATACATTAGAAGAGAAGAGCAGCTGTGTATCTGGTCATGCATTTGTGTTTAGTTTTCCTGTGCATTTCACATTTTATATCTCTATTTCAAACGTCATATTCACAGTATACTGCTTTTGTTTACATGATGTTTTGAATTGTAGGCATATTCTCATGTATATGATCATGAACCTTGTATTGTTCCTGTATGTACTGGTCACATGTAAATTCACAGCAGCTCTATTTATGACATCATCTTCTTTGTTTGTGCAAAACACTCGAAATGTAAGTACTCTACAAGCAAAATGTATGTGGTGCCGAATGATAAAATAGAAAGATAATATAGAAAGATAACGATACTTAATCTGAAAGCAATACTTATCCCAATAAAAATACATATCCCAATAGCAATACTTATACAAATACAGCACATTTTAATTAATAAACAGATAGTCCATGTGCCCCCCAAGTGTCTGTACATTACTTTAAATTACTTACCTATTACCATTGTAACTTGCACAAAAGATTCCAATTGAGGAAAAATATTGACGAAAAAACAATAGAGCGTAATATGTATCGACGGGTGTTTTCTATCATCATGTCATATATATCATCATATGACACAGAGCTAGTACATACACAGGCCCACACGGGCTATACATGTATTGATTGAGGGTCTTACCATCACTGGCTCTGAACTTGGTGCTCAGGTAGTCCTCCCCGGGAAACTTAGCCTTCTTCTTGGCATACAAGGCTCTAGGGCATCCTGAGAGGCTGCATGAACAAGTCATATACAGGAGAGGGTCATCCAGTGTTACACCAAAATATCAAATTTGTCATCTCAGTAAATATGGGACACTGTAATTTGCAAGCATAATTAAATGTTGTTTCCTTGTAGCTTAAAGAAATAATTTGATATTCTTGGACACTGAGTGGAATCGATCTTCTCATCTAACTCTTGACAAGATAGAAAGTAAATATGACCAATAAGTGTACTGCATCTCTTTTGAACAGTTTGTGTCAAAGTGTTCTTGAACACACAGTCCCTGCTCATTACACGTTAGAACGTGATGACAATGTAGCATTGACATAAATAATAGTGCAAAGTGTTTGCTGTGATGGTCTCAGAAAGTTAATAAGCATGTATTTTACAGATGCATTTTTTAATTTGAATTTTTTATGAATTTAAATACATTATAATACATTTAATATAAAAATAAACTTTAATGCACATTTTCAGGGTTGGAAGTTTACTTTGGAAAAGCAATAGTTTACAGATGACTAGTTTCTAGTTATTTAAAATGTAATAACTATTTCAATGACTTCATCAAAGTCATGTAACTTATTACATTTGATGACTTGTCTGTATGTTTTCAGCTGTTAGGGTAAGTGTTACCATTAAGCACCAAAATCTAAGTTGAGCTGTTTTTCATGGATACTGACATGATTTATAAGAGAGATCATTTCTTATAAAGAAGATTTATCTCTCATTTAAAATGTATTCATTAGTTCATGTAGATTTTGGAATATAAAATAAAGATATTTGATGAGAAAAGTCAAAAGTCTGACATGATCTTAATTGGTACTGTGACTCCATTTAAACTCATGGGTGCTCCAAATAAACCCATATCATGATTTATTTACTAAATATAAAACAAATATTGATTTCAAAGAATTAAAAACAGCAATATATGTATTCAGTATCATGTTAAATATTTTAAAATGTGGGAAAAAAACCTCCTGAGCAAAATCTTAAAGTTCTGACTTCAGATGTAACTCCCTTTGTAATCATCAACATTTTCATCAGTAACAACATTTAATGATGAAAAACAATTTTTTCTGTGAACATAAAGTGAACATCACTATAAACAAACCTACCTGCGGTGTGTGAGGAAGCTTCCGTTAGCGTGTCCGGAGCCGTCACATCCAGGCGTGGGGCAGGTGGGCCCTTCTGTCTTGAAGGCTTTCCAGTTGAAGGGAGTGCCGTTGAGCAGACCCTCCTTCTGTCTGCGGGCGGCCAGAGGACACCCGTAGGCGCTACGGTGCGTGGCGTACTTCCCGCTGATGTGACCTAGGCTGTCGCAACCCGGCACGGGGCATCTGCAAGGGGGAGCAGAGGAGGAGAAGAGGAGGGGAGGGGGAGGAAAAAAAGAGGAGAAGATAGTTGCGCAGTAGGAAAGTGAGAAGAGGAAGAGTTGAAGCCAGGCAGCGATGAAAAAGAAATGAAGAGAAGAAGAGTGAGAAGGCACAAAGGTTAGACATGGAGCTCCAAATACATAAACTGTAGAGAAAGTTGAGAATATTTTACTTAAAAATTGAAGTTATACACTTTCTCTACTGAGCCAAATTCATTTTCTTAAGACTGTAACTGACAGTTTATTTATGCAGTGAATATATTATATATTACTGGATAGAGCTATGAAGGTTTATCACATGCTGTTGAATTTACTGTCTTGTGTGCAAATGCAATATGAAGCCCATGTATTTCTTATGTATTGACAATCTACTCTATGATACTCTACTATTCAGAATCAGTATCTGGAATCAAGTGTCTTTTCCCATCAGTAAAGGCCTGATTGTTTGATTCAATTACGTGGGGGGGTGGTGGTGGGGGGTGGTAGGTCACTACCTCTGCATATGATTCACAGTGACTTTCCCTCTCTCTGTCTCTTTCTCTTTCTGTCTTTTTTTATTGCATTTTACTTTTACCGTCAGTCTCGCTAAAAGCAGACATTATGGCTTTCTGAGCGGTACGAACTTTAAAAGCTCGGAGTCCTCCTGGTTGTCCTTGGTAGGAGTTTTAATTCCACTTTTCTTGGCACGCGGGCACCCAGAGAGACTGAAAACAGAAAGTACGGAGTTGATAACATAGGGTTGAAAAAAGTTTTCCGGTGAAGTGATTAGCTTGATAAAGGGAAGAACATTATTTATAAAAAAAAAAAGTAAGAATATTAAACCAAATTTACAAACCAAATCAACTCAAAACGCCTAACATGGCCCAAAAATAGGAGCAATGGAAAGGTGTGGAAAATGTGTGAGTATGTTGTCCCTGTCTAATTCTATCATGAACTGTCACTAGGCCTCTCTGACTGACTGTGTATGTGTGTGTGTGTATGTATGTGAGCGTGTGTGCATATGTCATGATTTTGTGAGTGTGTTTGTGTGTTTGTGTGTGTATGTGTGTGTGTGTGTGTGATGTTTTTTTCATTTGTTGTTGTTACCTTCTGTGCGAGGAGTAGTTTCCTGTGATATGACCTGAGCCGTCACATCCTGGAGTGGGACATCTGAGGAGGGAAAAGATGCAGCAATATTTAATACAAGAAATAAAAGAGACCAGAGCAGATGTTTCACAGTGGAGGGTCTTAATGAAAATGGCATCATGCAGATGAGAGAAACTCAACATAATGTTTCCTTTAAATCTTAAGGCTCATTTCAACATTTCGTCCATCTGTCTATAGTGAGCCGTGAAAGTCTTACGTGGGTCAGTGACAAATAAGGGTTGACAAGATGATCAATTCAAAAATAGTATTAAAAGCAGCATCAGGTTTGGTAAAATGTACATTTTGTATTTTTGTTGCTTTTATATCATTTGAAATGACATTTGCACCATTTTTTACCAAAAGTACCACCTACAGTGTATTTAAGTGGACTTACACAATTATTTGGTTCAAAGTTTTTATGGTTACACCACTTAGACATTTATGCCATAATCCTTTAATATATTCTCTGTAAATGGATTAAAAGCAGAAATTTGATGCTGGGTCCACAAAAAAAATGTGTGCAAGTTATTCATACGTTTATTTTCATATTTTAACCCTTTAAATTTAAACTAAACCACATGGACACAAAAAAACCATCACTGACCCATTTTCTATAAAAGTGCCTTTATATACACTACAGAATTACACTTTCCTTTTTTTACATTTACATGAACTGATTGAAGTGCAGGCAAGCATAGTCTAAGCCAGATGCAGCAGAGGCAGCAGCCAGCGACAAAAGCCCAGCAACAAAAGTGCACGTCAGCAGAATAAAGCATTGTGGCGTTTTTTTGGACGGTGTCAGTAGCAAGTGCATTGAAAAAAAAAAAGTGGTAGTGAAAAGACAGTGGAGGTGTAGAGCAGACATACTTGAGTTCAGGGGTGTGGGCTGCCATGAGGGACCGAAGGCTCTTATCAGCGAGAGGACACCCAGACAGACTGAAGGGAGAGGAGAGGAGAGGAGAGAAAGAAAGAAAGAGAGAGAGCGAAGGACAGGTAGAAGAGAAGGACAGGAAAAAAGAGGACGAGGAGGCGAGTGAAAGGAGAGGGGGAGAAGGAAATGAGTGAAAGGAAATCAAGAATGCAAGGCATACCAAGGTCATTTAGGAAGAAGAGGACAGACGGCAAGAAGTAAATTACTGATGCATATCAAAGTCAATGACCGTCTTTGCTTCCTGGGCTCACGGTACATTATTGCCTCTGGCATGTCAAGATCAAATACAATATTTGAATTAGTTGCGGTGCGCCCACTTTGGACTCAGGTGCAGCGTGGGCAGCATGAAGCTCTCAAACTGAAACATTTCCATATGAGAGATATAATATATAGAGCAGCAGCAGAAAGCCTGCGGTGGTGCATACCTGCGATGGGATGCATAGTTTCCAGTGATGTGGCCGCTGCCGTCGCAACCGGGTGTAGGGCACCTGGAGGGGGAGAGGAGGAGGAGGAGGAGGAAAGAGAGAGAGAGAGAGAGAGATATGCAGAGTTAATGACAAGAATGTTTCATCCCTGTTTATTAATTGCTGAGTGTAGCCATGCTAGTGGTGAGGCTTTATGGGTGATCTGTTGTCAGTCTGTCCACCACTTTGGTCCAAACTGTAATATCTCAATAAGCCTTGTGCCTCAAAGCGGTTGGGGGAGGAGAGAGAGAGGGGGGGGGGGTGTCTTTCATACCATCAGCCATCAAACTTTACAACACCACAGCTCCCAGTAGGCTACCTCCCACTCCCACTGATAAGAGTGAGGCTTTCCTTACTGTTTTATCCATGGAACATTGCAGATTATTTTAGAGATTGTTTATTATATATTTTATTTTACTTGATTTTTTATCAATTATTACAAGAATACTTTTTTTTTTTATTAATAAAGTTTACCCTTACTTTTATCATGATTGGATGGATTATATTGAAATTTGATAGAGACAAAAACAAATACACAATGATTTGCATCAATCCTCTTCTGATCTTTAACTTTTTATGTAGCATCATCATCAGGTCAATTCTTTTTATTGGTGCTCTTTCTATTTTTGCTATCCACTTGCTGCTGTAATAGTGTACATTTTCACACTGTGGGACTAATAAAGAAATATTTTATCTTATCTTAGCTCAATATCCATTTTCAGAAAACTTTCTTATGTGACTAAATACATACAAAACTAATGACATTACCATTAGCCTCAGCTGGACTTTGTGTTTGGTGCTAATTAACAACTGCTAGCATGCTAACACTAATTCACAATTAAAGTAAGATGGTGTACATGGGTTAGGGTTAGGGTTAGGGTTAGGGTTAGAAAACAGGGTTAAACATTATATCTGCTAAACATCAGCATGTTAGTACTGATGTTAGCATTTAGCTCGAACTCTCAAAGAGCTGCTAGCATGGCTGTAAAAACACTTTTTACAGCCATGCAAATTCACAACAGAATTGTGGGTCTTTTGTGGCATTGTGTGCTCGCTAAAGCTGCACAAAAGAGACAAAAAGAAACTGTGTGATTCACAAAGCACACGCAATGTGTCTCTGTGCTCCTTGGCTATTCGCACATATGTAAATGAGATAATGCGAATACATCTGGCGCAAAATTGGCCCCTTTCTGTGCAAATGGGCCTCATTGCAAAAACAGAGCAACTCAGACCAGCACTAATAGTCACACACAGAGTGAAATTATAAGTGTCTTCAGCAAGTTGGTGTTAACTGAAGCACAATCTCTCTCTCTCTCTCTCTCTCTCTCTCTCTCTCTCTCTCTCTCTCTCTCTCTCTCTCTCTCTCTCTCTCTTCAAGTCTTCAGGCTTGTGAGGCAGAGAATGATGTTGAATAGTAAAATCTTCAGTCAGACATCGGGGGGGGATCAAGTGGGTTTGGGTGTTAGGCTTATCTTGGACTTTCAGCTACTTAAATAAAAAAATTGTCCTGACAGCTCTGATGGAGCTCAGGATCCATCCGTAACTTCTGCTTTATTACAAACAAATACACATATTGACTTTAAATCTTAGTGTCAGTAGCTGACCTGTGTAGATGTGTGGAAGAAGATCCTGACCGATACAGTGTTAATGATGTTATCACTACTGTGCTGCTGTGTGTTGCCTGTATAAATGTGCACAGTCTCTTTCTCACACTTATGGTTTCAGCTGCTGTGTGATGCTGCAGCTGTGACACACAGCCAGATGTGGACAACAAACAGAACATCTACTGATGTTTTTCCTGGATACATTCAGTAACACCTGAACCTGACATGAATCTAACATGAGTCACATTACTGGCTGTATTTTGACATTCCAGTAGATTATGTTAAAGATGGGAAATAGTAGGGATGTAAAACAGTAAAATGTATGAAAGTTGTGTGGGGAAAGTTTTGTGCTCTCTGCAGTTTTCATTATGGAACAATCTGTGTGCTGAAATGTGGAGAAAAGCAGGAAACACTGGAAACAGCTCAGCTCACTCACACAGACACAAAACAAGGGCAGATTTCACTCAGCTACAGAACTTTATGGCAATGATTGCACCATCATATAATTAGCACAATATCTTTTGTGAAGTGAACCTTGAGACAGTGTAGGTAGCAGTGGCTGCAGTCTTGTTACTTACGCCAGCAGCTCTTTCTTGGTGTCCTTAGGCTGGAATTTTACTTTGAAGCTCGGGGTTGTGACCTCTCCTGGGTACTTCCTGTCCTCAACACAGTCCTGCATCATGTCACAGTCCTCTGGGTCGGACGAGACAAACGACTGACCGGTGTGGTCCATCTGAAGAAATGCAGAAACCCGAATGAAGATGAGAACAGATGTCATGACATATGGACTATGTGGACTTTTTTCAGACAACTTTTAAAGTCGGACCTCTCCTCTCAACAGTTTGCTTGTTTGTTCACAAGAAGAGAAACTTTGCAAACCCATGTGCACAAACTCTCATGATCCGTTTTTATTCTTCTGTAGACAAGTGATGTTTCCAAATGCAGAATGTCCTCATAAAAAATTAACATTCAAGGCCCTTTATATTTCTTTTGAAAAAGTTCAAAGGAGTAAAATTTGCATATGCCAAAGACAGGATGGTGCAATGCACCTGACACACCACCTCTGTTACACAGTGCAATGTTTTAACTGTACAGTAACTCCAGCATTTCACTGAAATAAATGAATAATAGAAAGAGGAAAAGGCGACAGGAAATAAGGCAAAGGGGATTAGAGAAAGTGATGTAAACAATTATGAGTTTTTTGTTCAAAAAGCTTAGGGGGGATTTTGTCGGTTGTTTTTTTTATGTTGCAATACTTCCTCTGTGACTAATATCACAGGAAATACTGCATGTTTATAACTGCTGCTGTTCTTCAGTCTCATTGCACTGACCTCGTCCATTTCCTCCTCCCTTTGGCGGTTGGGTTTGGTGTAATCCAGAGGTCCCTCCCACTCCTCCTGCTTGTAGGTGTGTAGGTTGGGTGATGTCATCCCACTGCTACCACCGTGATGGAGCGAGGATGAGGATGAGGAAGAAGGGTCTGGGGAGCGAACCCCGGGGCTGGTGCCAGACAGACTGCCCTCTCGTTTGATGGGCTTCTTCATACTGAGGTCCAAAGTGCCGTTCTCATCCACCTCAATGTCCATTTCCTGGGAAAAAAAACACAAGATATTCAGCTTTTCATACAACCAACTATCTTAACTTTGAAATGCTTCATATGTATGGAGTACCAAAGTGGTCAATAGACATGATGAAATAGATAAACATAGGAATAAGTCATGAAATCATTCAATGAATATTAAAACTTGACTCATTCTTATGAAAATGATAATATCAGGAGTTTGTTTTTTATTTCAATTAACATCAGAGGTCAGTACTTTGTGTTTAATTATAGCAGCAGCTGATTGGCTGGTTCTAAATAACTTTTATTTGAAAGCCACACTGCTTTGTTGTCACTTTATCCAGCAGGTGTGAGCTAGCTAAATGTTGTAGCATCTACTGAATCTGCAGAGAGACACTATAGAGGCATGCGATTGGCTGATAGGTGAGTGAATGGAAACTGGTGGCAACTCCACATTATGAAATTAAAATAATACAATCTTATAAAAATAAATAATTAAACAGCCTTTTATAATAATGAGCTGAACAATGTTTGTATTAACTTAGTATTAAAAAGTAAGTAACATCTTGAATGTGAAAAGTACCGTGGGATAACTTTTGTCTTGATTTGTCGCTATATAAATAAAGATTGATTGATTGATTGATTGATTGATTGATTTAGAATAATTATTTTTAACAATTTATTGATTCATAATTTTATAACATTAATTTTTTTAATACTGGCCACATTGGGCCTCCATACAGTACATAGTTGGAAAGTGGGAGAAAATGAATAGAGAATCATAGTTAACTAATCCATCTAATTAAGTATTCTCCAATATAAATTACTAATGCAGTCTCCTCTGGTGCACTTCAGTATATATGAGAGGCGTTCCTGTATGATGATGATTATGATTAATTTAATTGCCCTCTTGAGCAGATTCAGTTGCAGCACTACATGTACATTAACATACCTATATTTTTACTGAGTCATAACTTCAAATAACCCACAGCCACACACTCAGAGGGGATTTACATTCAGTTTTTCATCGCACCTTCACCTGCTTGTAGAATTCCCCTCAAGCTTGTACCAAACATAGGCCTAAGCAGCGTGATGTACTTTAGTACATGTTTGAGTTCAGAACACCACCTTCATCGCTTAACCGCGTTAGTAATGATACCTAATGTACCGCCATCGCACTTGCCAACAGCACCGACACCACTTGCTCATCTCTCTCTCCGTGCTGTGTTATAGTGCTGGCAGGTGAACAGAAACAGAGGGGTGAGATGAGCCATGTTTTTCCAGCATTCATCTAAAATGGCGCTCATATGGGCTGGTCAAGGGCCAGAAAAATCAAAGGGTTAGCAGAAGAGGAGAGAAAAAACGGGAACAGTTCCCAGAAATGTCCCTGGCTGATGAGCTCAGTGTTCCAATGTTTCAATATTGGATTTCAACTGGCTCCGACTCTGATTCCAGATCAGTCCCCAGGTTGATGCGCGCCGTAATACCGCGCAGCTAAGTCCTGCTCTTGGATCAGTGCCTCGCTGAACATCACCTTGCGCCGCTGTGCTGCCAGAGACATTAATCTTTTATCTTCCTAAAACCATGTCAGGAAATCGAAAAATGATGAAGCAGTCACTTTCTCTCCTCTGTGAGGCAAAAAAGGCTTTTAAGAATCACAATATGGGGGAAAGTGGTGTTCCAATTACACCTCCTGTGCACAGGGAGGGGAAAGACGGAGAGAGAGAGAGAGAAAAGGGGGGGGGAGAGAGAGAGAGAGAGAGAGAGAGAGAGAGAGAGAGGGAGCGACAGCGAGGAGACGGAGACAGAGGGAGAAAATGGTGAGATGTTCACGGGAGGAAAGAGAGGACGATAAAAGAGAAGGAGAAGGAGGAGAATAAAATGTGAAAAGAAAATGAAAGAAAGAGTGGCGGGGGTGGAGAGAAAGAGAGAGAGAGAAAGAGAGGGATAGAGAGAGAGAGTGGGAGATCTGTCCGGCAGATAATGAAAAAAGGCTACCTGGTGGAAAAGTAATCCAGGGAACTGGCAGTCAGCCAAATTCAATAACAACATGAAAAGTGTGTGGGATGGAGGGATGAAAGGATGAAAGAGGATGGTAGAGGTGATGCAACTGCGTCTCAACACCATCCTGTTGCTGTAAGCTAATGCCTCCTGATGATATATTCATGCAGAGTTGATGGAGGGGGGGGGGGGAATGAGCAACAGAGAGGAGAGGAGAGGAGAGGAGAAGAGGGGAGAGGAGGGGAGAGGAGGGGAGGGGAGAGGAGAGGAGAGGAGAGGAGAGGAGAGGAGAGGAGAGGAGAGGAGGGGAGAGGAGAGGAGAGGAGAGGAGAGGAGAGGAGAGGAGAGGACAGGAGAGGAGAGGAGAGGAGTGAGGAGAGGCACACCCACTATCTCCTCTCATCTCATCAGCTGTGGTCTGCAACGTTTCAATCAGTACTACAATGAGCTCATAATCCTTTTCTTTGAGTGCTACTGTTAATCTTTAATTACAAACCTCAATCAGTGCTAATTAACCTTAAAAAAACAAAACCCATGTATAATAAAAAAGGAGACAGCTGCAGTGTGTTTACCTTGTTTTGGGGTTTGGTGCTGAGGTTCTCGGGTTTCTCCCAGCAGCGAGTGGACAGGTTGAGGATGGCGGTGGCGGCCATGTGAGCGGCCTCGGCGTCATGGGAGTAGTCGTAGGCCAAGGAGGTGCTCTTCCCGTAACCGTGGAGACTCAGGCTAGGCGACGATGACTTGGGGAATGAGGGCTTAGCTGCAGGAAAAGTCAATTTTAGATCAGATGATAATACAAGTGTGGTTAAAAATCATTAAAAGTGATGAAAGAGAGGCTAAAAAGAGTACTTCCTCTCTCTCTCTCGCTCTCTCTGTCTTACTTTTGAAGGCTTTAGGTGAGGTTTCGCTGGTGGTCATCTTTGGAGCAAGCATGCGCTTCCCGAACACTTGAGCGTCAAAGCTTGCATAATCGAAGGACACCTTGGAGTACTTCTCCAGCTCCTTGGCCAGGTTGGCGCGAGGCGTGGTGGGCGCCATGTTGGGCCTGTAGCTGCCGTATTGGGGCACCTCGAGCTGCTTGACGAAGCACATGGGCCTGTGAGGAAGAGGAGGAGGAGGAGAGGGAGAGAGAGAGAGAGAGAGAAGACGTGAGGGTGGGTTTGCTGGAGGTCAGAAAGGAAGATGAAAAAAACTCCACAATGAATAAAGTATAATAGAATAGAATAAACCAAGAGATGGAAATAAAAGAGGATTGATGGCATAAAGAGTCGCACAATCATCGCAAAAACAAAGCGAGAGGGAGAAGCAGAGAATAAGAGAATAAGAGAGGGAGGCAGACTGACATAGAGAGAGAGTGAAGATAGGGGCAACGGTGTATTTAGCACGAGTGCAGCAGGATTAAAAGCTCTCTTATCAGCAGAGGGCACATTTGCATGTTGTACAGCATGGAATTTATGAGCTTTAAGCCCTCTCGTTTTCCTGGAGAGCTCGGGCTTTTGTCAGACCTGTTGGCGTAAATCCACTGATAGACTGGGGAGAGGCGGAAGGGCGTGGAAGAAAGAAAGAAAGAAAGAAGAGTGGAGGAGGAGGAGGAGGAGGAGGAGGAGGAGGAGGAGTGGGAAAGTAGAAGAGGGAGTGGTGAATGAGGAAAGGAGGTAGACTGGGTTGGGGGTAAGGGGTGGGGTCACCCTCTTTATGTTTTTTTTTTTTTTTTTTAAATCCAAAGCCCCCTCCTTTTTTGGTCCTCTTCCTCCTCCCCTGCATCCCATATCATAGTCTCCTCTCTCCAAACACACGCTCATTAATAACCTAAATGACCTGCCCTGTAGTCACACTGCTGTCAGGAGGATTTTCATGAGAGAGCAAAAACTTTCTACCATTGATCACAGGGGATTTTTAAAAAAAAATTCAAACAACATGGATTCCATTAGAAAGAAAGGATTGAATGAGGAATTCACATAACAGACAAGCAGGCTCATTTTAATAACAATCCGAGTGGCAAAAAAACAAGGCAAGGCTTATTATGTTTTAATCCTGGATGCTTTGTCCAACCACTGATGAGGTTTTCCTCAAGGAAAGCAATTATTTTTCCTATCCCCCCGCAATGCCCCTATAACTTGCATAATTAGCTTATCAGCTGCATTATTAATTAAAATACCAATGAGGAAGAGCGTGGACTTTGCATAATACCGATGTCTGCTTGGTGTTAATTATCATTCTTTTGGCCATGATCGCGGTGCCTGGCCGGGTTGAGGGATGTGACTGGGAGAAAAAGAGATGTGGGTGTTTGAGGTGACAGTAATGATGAGACCGCCAGACTGAATGCTTCCAGACTTTTCTTGTGATATTCAGCGGTTCACAAGCCACGGCTCCACCTCTCTCTCTCTCTCGTGAGGGGCTCGGCTGCCAAGGTCAGGACTGTCTCTGTGGCTTTCTGTGTGGTTAGTGGCTAACCTTGAGAAGGACTCGGTTTGAATTGGAGTTTTTTTTATGTAAGGGAGAGATTCACTACCCAGCATGCTGCTTTGTTTTGACAATGTATTATAATAACAAAGGTGAGTGTCCTCTGTGGATGCACAATCTAAAATAAACTCCATTTATTACTCATATTGTGTCTTTTCCTATGTTATAACAATTCATAGTGTTGTCTAGTCTGTCTTAGTTCTTGCCCTTTACCATTTTATATACGGAGTCCCAAAGCTGACAAAAAAAAAGATGTATAATTTATTTATGTTGTTTTATATATATATATCTATATGTGTGTGTCAGTATAAATTAAAAAGTTAAACTTTAAATTGAGTTTAAATTAACCTTGAATTGCTTTTATCTCCTTCACATGTGATTTGTCTGTTCTTTCTTCTTCTACATGGAAACGGTTTTTACTCATCAATTTTTATTTGCGCTCTTTTATAATGCAGGTTTTTTATGATTTGTGTATTTTGCTGCCTTGTGAAGCATTTTGTAACTTGGATTTTGAAAAGTGCCTTTACAAATAAAGTTTGTTATTTAATCATTATTATTATTATTATTATTATTATTATAGTAGTAGTAGTAGTATCATTGTTGTATGATTTGACACTTTTTCGATCACCGACCTTAACACTCTGTCGTTGGGACTTCCTTTGAGGTGCTCGCTGCCCGGCGGAGTGAGATGTGGCTTATCGTGGCCCTTGGACAGCTTCTCCGCAGCTGCAATGGGGCATCCAGAAAGACTGAAAGGTTGGAGGGAGGAAGGCAGGAAGGGAAGGAAAAGATAAATATTCAAGGGGAGCATGTTGCTGACCATGTAAATCTGATGTGGACTGACACATTCGCTGTCCTGCATACATGAATATACGAGCTTGCAAATACGCAGAGGGGAAAACACTCCCTGTCTGCAGGAATAAACACACACTCAAACACACACGCACACATAAAAAAAACAGATCTACACAAATAATGTATACTTTTTGTATGTATTACCTGCGGTGTGTGTTACGGTTGCTGTTAACATGGCCCTGTCCGGTACAGCCGGGAGTGGGACACTTCAGCACATTCTCATGCATGGCCAGGACTAAAGAGAAAATATAATATATACAAACACACATACACAAACAATAACTCAGTCAGTGGGTTGCAGTTTAAAGAGTAAAACCACAACTCTTTTCTCAAGTAAGGGACTGTATGAAACTTACTTGAGTGGGGAGGGCATGCTAAATCTTATATTTCCTTTTATTAAAAAATACTAATGGAGTTAAGCAATGTTAATTTTTTTATGTCTGACTTTTATCAATACTAAATCAATCAAAAGAGCCTGTTAATAATTGTTGGCAAAGAAATGTAAGTTTTTTTTTCTTGTACAATAAATAATAGATACAATATAAATGTGCAATGAGAAATAAATTAAAGACCATTTCCTGCTCTCCCCAAAGGAACTTGACAGTCAGCAAAAAAAAACAAAAAACCTCCACCCCTTCATCTGCCACTCTTAATAATTTTCACACAGTCCCTAAGTGTAAATACCAGCAGAATATGAAATGAACCTTAATCAGAGAATAGCAGGGAACTGGACATTTAATAGACCTGTAGTCATGGCTACTGTAAAACGGCCTCTAATATGTATTATATGTAGGAAGCATCTTTTCAATCACTATGGAGAGACGAGGCTAAGCAGGAAAAAACACACCAACAATGCTGATTCTAAAGAGCATATTTTAAGCAAATAAAACCAGCCAACCAAATACTAACATCTATTTCGAATTTTGGTTGCCAGTCGATCTTTTTTGACCTGTCAGCTTTTCCATATTTGACCCTATCTATAATGGTAAAAGTGAATAGCTCAGTGAGTTATTTACATTAAATCAGTACGCCTGGATCACAAAAAACCATCTCCTGAAATCATTTACTACTTGTGAATATACATGTGATGTCTAACTGTCTCCATCACTGTCACACTGTTCTTTAGCTGTCATTTTTTCTTCTTCTCTGTGCTTTTTCATTTTTTTATCTCAGAGAAAAACTCACTCTCGGGGGGAATCCTGTCCTTGTGAGGACAGCCTGACAGGCTGCGATGGTGGGGGTAAAGACCGGTCACGTGACCCGTCCCATCACACCCCGGGGTGGGACACTTGATCTCCCTCTTCTCTGGCCTACTGCTCTCTGGGATAGAGGAGGGATAGGGAAGGTAGGAGGAGAAGAGAGGAAGGGAGATAAGAGGAGAGAGAGAGAGTGGGGAAGGTGGGATGAATAAGAAGGACAAAAGCAAGTGGTTAATGCCATCAGACAGTCTGCTCGGCTAAGCATAAAATCTAGACATATTTCAGACAACTGTACAAAAGCGACACCATCTGTATCTGCTCCTTGTGTCTTATGTATCTCTGTAAATGCACAATGTGATTTGTGTGTTTCCCTTAATGCTTTCAAGGGTGAAACACTATATGTTTCAATATGTTGTATGAAATATCATTGCTTTTTCAGAGCCGACAGACTCCACCTGTACTCTCTGATCACTTCCCCTCTGCTTTGATACACTTGTCTGACATTTTCAAGGATCTCATTCAGACAAAAACACCTGAAAATACATCAGGAGGAAATCATCCCCACTATAATTTACACACAATTAAAGGTGCCTACTCATCTCCTCTGCTATTGGAGGTAGCCAGCCAGTATCGCTTGGTGCTGGAGAGAGGGAAAAAAGGCGCAAAGAGGGTGGTGTGATGCTCTGTTGGCCTTCAAATTGAATGTTAACGAGACATGCATCTCCTAATTAGCGTCGAGCGGAACAAGAACGTCACCACAGGAGGGAGTCGAGGCCAAGGAGAGGGCAGCACTACCAGGCATGTAATCACACTACCCGCTATACTGTGAGGAGCATGACAAGTGGGCAACGTGCCAACTGTGAAATACAAGGCTGGAAACACGCGCGGCACGTAAACAAACACTCGAGCGCTGACTGTGGAACAACCTGCACTGTTTCTCCTCTCTTAGCCAGTTCTCTCTGCTTCTCCCTGACACACTGTTGTCTCTCTTGCGCTCCTCTCTCTCTCTCTCCCTCTCTCTCTCTCTCTCTCTCTGTTGTCCCCTTCTCGCTCTCTCTTCAAGCACTTCCTCTCCACTCTTCATGGAAGTCTATTCAGCTGGAACCACTTCATCCCCATCACAATGGAGAGGGGAGGATCTAAACACAGCTCTGTGACTCATCGCTGTTTATTCGGTACACAGTGTTTATTTGTGCGCTCGGCGAATAGCGTTAAGTTCAGCACATGACACCTTATGCTGGTTTTGTACACACTGTTCACACACTGTGAACAAAACATGCAGTAGGGACTTATTTTGAAAACCTCTCCACTCTGACGTTGAAAGTTTTTAAAGAGAAATGCAATTATTAGATATTTTGGATTGACACTACTCACACATCTGTCTGTTTAGTATGAAGCCACAGCTGGAAAACGATTGGCTCAGTTTAGCATACAGACTGGATGCGAGGGAGAACAGCTGGTCCGGCTCAAAAATCAACTCGACTAACACCTCCAAAGGTTGCTAATATATCTTATTTATTTGGGGGGGGGGGGGGGGGGGGGGATGTGGCTCAGATGGCCTCAGGTAGTCCACTAATCGAAAGATCAGCGGTTTCGATCCCCAGCTTCTCTAGTCCACATGTTGAACCTCAAATTGCTCTCGAGGGCTGTACCATCAGTATGTGTGTGTGTGAGTGTGTGTGTGTGGTCCAGGTATTCCTCACATTGTGGGGATGTACATCTATTTACATTATTGTGGGGACTCGCCTGCGTTGTG
Organism: Scomber japonicus; assembly: GCF_027409825.1. Taxonomy (NCBI): domain Eukaryota; kingdom Metazoa; phylum Chordata; class Actinopteri; order Scombriformes; family Scombridae; genus Scomber; species Scomber japonicus. The sequence continues at coordinate 5,284,717 of NC_070581.1, read as the reverse complement.
GGGACAAAAAGCAGGTCCCTTTAATGTAAAGCATTAAGTTATGTGTTGGTTATGGTGAAAGTTATGGTAAGTCCCCAGGAAATCAATGGAAGTCAATGTAATGTCCTCTGAAGTCACAGAAACATGATATTGTGTGTGCATGTGTGTGTGTGAATGCATTAGCTTCTCCTCCTGTTAAGCAAGTTGGCACCTTTCATGGTAGCTTCTGCCATTAGCGTATAAATGTGGGTGTGAATGAATGAATGAATGAATGAATGAATGAAAATGTTTTGAATGGTCAGAAGACTATAAAGGTGCAGTCCACTCCATTTACCATATCTGTAAGTACATATCTTCTTGTTTTTACTTTCTTGTTGGTGCGCAGAATAAATAAATGAGATATAATGTATTATTTTTATACAGGCTAGCTTTTACCCCTGTTTCCAGTCTTTAAGCTAAGCTAAGCTAACCACCTGCTGGCTCCAGCTTCATGCTGAACAGACAGACATTTGGAGCCACCTGTCACATAACCTCAGTATTGTTGTTCGAGTCCGGCAGCAGACCTTTGTTGCATGTCATACCCACCTCTCTTTGTACTTATGTTTCCTTTCATCTCTCCACTGTCAGTATAATAAAAGATTAAAATGCCACCAGATACATAAAGAATAAGTGTTGAACTAGTTTTTAAATGCATTAAGCAACCAATTCAGTCATAACTTTTTTTGCTTATTGTTTCAAGCTTCAGATGTTGGAGAACCCTTGAATTCCTCACCATGTTCAGGTAGCTAAAAAAAGAAAGTGGGCTAAATGTTCATGATGTATTGCCTACCTAAAGCAAGTTTCTTGTCCCAGTACATGCTGTAACTGCCCCCTCCCCCTGTTTATTCCTTCACTCTGCCCTACCTTTGCTGAAGTAGCTCTTGCGGAGGACGTCCAGGTGCTTGGGCCTGTCCTCCATGGTGAAGTATCGCTGGTGGTGGATATCCGGGGCGCGGAGCAGCTCCCTGGGCCCGACTGGTTTCACCTGCTCTGCTTTCAGGGCGATGGCTTGCTCCAGCAGGCCCAGATTCCCTCGGGTCATGTCGAACATTTCTGACTCGTCCGTCACGGTGGAACGATGGGAAAGGCTGTCTTCGTCGTCATGCTCGTCGTCCCCATCGATGTCATCGAAGTCCTTCTCTTCTGCGTTATCGGAACGCACATCGATAATGTCGTGAGAGGCTGTGTGGATTTTATAGTTCTCGTTTCTGGTGTTGGGGAAGTAGTCCTCCAGTGGACTGGCCCTGTGGGAGCTGTAGCTTAAAGGAGGGCTGGCCTTGTAGTTCTGAAGCGGGCTCGGTTTATGAGAGTCATATTTGTCGAGCGGACTGCCTCTGTTGGCGTTGTAGTTTTCGAGGGGACTTGCTCTGCGTGAGTTGTAGTCCTCCAGAGGACTGGCCCTGTGGTCTTCAGACTTGATGTGTGTTCCCTGAGCTGCTGCAGTGCTGGTGATGGTGCGGATGGCAGTTGGCGCATCAGAAACAGGCAGAATGTGGTTCACCTCCCTGTGCTCCTCCTCATCTTTCTCCTCATCTTCCTCCTCTGGTGGAGAGTTCTGCCTCTGCTGTGCCTGCACCGCCATCTCCTCCTCCTCCTCTTCCTCCTCATCATCTGAGATCTGTTGATGGTGGACATCTTCATTGATATACTGGTGGTTCTCCTGGCTCACGTGGTCACTCCTGTCTTCTCCACGCTCCTCTTCCACCTCCTCTTCAGCTGCCTCCTTCTGCAGAACAGATGACTCTTCCGATACTTGAACTCTCCGTGCCAACTCCTCCTCCTCCTCCTCTGCTCCCTCATTCATTTCCCCCTCCTGCTCGTCCTTTACTTCTTCACCCCGCTCGGCTGCCGTGATGACATCCTCCTGAGTCTCCATAGCAACAGGCTGCTGAATGGCCACAGTTGGAGCATTGTCGCTGGCAGCGGAGTCAGAGACTCGTCCGAGGTGGAGGAGAGAGTTGGCCACCTCTTCTGCGCTCTGAGAAGGAGACTGACAATCCTCGGCCACAGGTGGCGCCACGCCAGGCTCGGGCTCGATGATCACGCACTCCTCCTCTGTGGAAACAGAGATGAAGAGGTCAGAATGGTGACACAGAGGAAAGAGTGAGTCACACAGTGAGCTAAAACTGTTGTCAGCAATATCTTTATTATCGCTGGCATCACTTCCCAACTTGCCAAGTCACCGACTGTGAATTCACAATGAGGTAAAAACACCTGCTGTGATGGAGGATCTAGACATAAAGCAGCACCAAGTCCTAGTGCCCCTACTGGTTGATGGGATGCATTGCAACTTATGACCATCACTTTTTTGTAACTCAGTGTTTTGGATGTTTGTTTTGCTGGATGTGGATTGATATCAACCACATTTCTGTAATTTAATCTATGTTTTGTTTTTTGGGGACTCCACATATAGAAACCATTTACCTTCACTCTACCTACATCTTAGTGTAGCTGGATTGTAAATTATGTGTTTAAATGTCTTGCTCTGGTTTTGAGCATTCACTATGAAGTCATACCGGATAGGTCATACAGATTATGGTTAAACTTAACATATTTTATGAGGTCTGGGGTTTGAAAGAAGTGCCAATTTAGCAGACAAGGAGGGTCTAATGAAAGATGCTATTGGGTTGCATTATGGGAAATGTAGGATCCAGCATTTCTGGACAAAAATCAGGATATCTCAGTTTCTGTTGATTTGATTTGACCATACTTCTTTCTTATCTGTATCTTGTGATTCCCCTAACTTTATGGAAGTGCAATCTCATTCAACTCACAATTATTTTTAACCCTTGAATCTACACAATGCCATAAAATACTCCTCACAAATCTTCAAATTGCTTGTTTTGTTCAATTAACAGTCTGAAACCCAAAAGCTTCACAATATAATGAAACAAAACTGAGGAAAAGCAACACATCTCGACAGTTAAGTTACTGAAACCAGTGAAAGTTTTACTTTTTTGCTTGATAAATGAATAATCAGTAATCCAAATTGTCATTTAATGGCTTTATTATTGACATATTGATTGGAATTAGATGCTTATTTTTCAAAATCATGTTTAGTTTGAGTTTGGTTGGAGTCGACAGCAAATAAGAAACAAATATGACTGTGGTCAATATTATCTGCCATGCCTCAATGAGAAGAAGCCCACCTTCATCAGCTGCAAATGTCTTCTCCTCCTTCTGATATGTTTCTTCTTCTTCCCGCTCCTCCTCTTCCTGCTTCTGCTGACTGTGCATCTCTTCCCTCTCTCTGTTCGTCTGTCCGTCCCGCGTCAGGTCTTCTGTCATCTCTTCTGTGTCTTCTTCTACAGTTGCCTCCATCTCCTCCTGCTCCTTAGCTTCTCCTCCTTTCTTTCCATCCTTCTCTCCTTCTCCCTCGGCCTCGCTGCTGGCATCGCTCTCTGCGCTGAAGCCCTCGTCCAGGGTAAGTTTCAGAGGGTGGGACTTCCTCTTGGAGGCCGGCCGCTCCGTTTCCTGTTCCTGCTCGGCCTCGGCTTCTTCTAGGCGGCGTTTTCTGGCTATGGGGCAACCCAGAACGCTGATAGAGGGAAAGAGAAGAAGAAAGAAGTGTGAATATCAAACATGGAAGCAATGGGAAATCACAAAGTCACTCTAACATGTCCAATTAAAACCTCATGCACCTCATCATATCTATGAGTGAGTTGATGGAGGTTGGGTGTGTGAGTGTGTGTTTTTTAACATGAAGAGCGATGAGAGTATGAGGCGACGCACACGGCCTGAGGGGGGCGCCATGCTCACTCACTCACACACATCACAACAAATCTCAGCCAATTGACTGGAACGTTTAATGAACAACTTGTATGGAGAGAGCGGCGGGCGACGCAGCAGAGGGTGAAATCCAATAAACTCCCTCTTACTCTCACCTGGGAGACAGCGAGGGAGATTGAGGGAGGATCTATAAACAAAGTGCATCTGAAATTGCCTGCTGAATGAATACACATGTAAACAGATAGCTAATATCTGCCCCTCAATAAAGAGGAGTCACAAGCCAGTGAGCTGCCCCCGAGTCCCATGGGGGATTCTCGGAAGGGGGCGAGCGACACAGACGATGAACAGAGGGAGGGAGTTAAAGGAAGGATTACAGCTGGCGTGTAAAACCTGAGCAAATGACTTTTCACTGCTGCCTACAAACATCTTTACATTTTAAGTTTATATTACAACTTTATACCTTATGTGCTTTTTTACAGTAGATTTAGACTCTTTCTTGGCAGGAGCAGCTGATTTAAAGGAGTTTTTACACTTTTTTTCATGGATTAACCAAACAAGCCATATCATTTTAATTATATAGCTTTAGAGTGGGTGAATTTAGGTGGTTGTATGGATGTTCTCATATAGTTCTCGGCAAGAGAGCAATGAGTGCATCTTCAAAAAATTTTTAAAAAAGTCCAACTACACCTTTAAAAAAAAGTGAGCTGGACATTTTTTTTTCATGGAGTGGAAAGGACAAGGAGGACAGACAGACAAAGAAGAAGGACAGACAGAGGGTGTTTTTTTTTTTTTTTTTTCTCTTTTTTTTTTTTTTAATCTGCCCTACCTTCTGTGTCGTGAGTATCTCCCACTGATATGGCCGGAGCCATTGCATCCAGGGGTGGGGCAGCTGGATGGGATGGATGGAGGTTAGAGATATGTTTTTAAGACATGGTGCATTAAGTCCCTACTCAGAAGCAATGATAACCACAAGCAGTAAAAAAAAAAGAAAAAAAAAGTAATTTAAGATAAACAAAACAAAGAAAGCAAAGACATGCAAACTGAGCGCACACGTCACACGAAAATGCACATGCACAAAGGCGAACATAGCTCATAGATATGTAGCCCCCACCCCCTCCCCATCCACACCCACCGCCCCACCTCCTTCCAGTAGACACACACAATGCATGAATGCAGGTGGCATCAAGCCGGGGGAGAACATAATATTGTGTGTCGTACATCAACCCTGGCCTATATCCTGTTACTATGAGAGATAAGGATCAGCCAAGACCTGCTGTAATTTCCCCTTGCTCTGCTCTCCTCACCAGTCATCATCATCAGACCCCCACCCCACCCCACCCTACCCCACCTCTCTCTCGCTCTCTCTCTCTCTCCTCTCTCTCTGTCTCTCTCTCTCTTCTCTCTCTCCTCTGATCCAGGTTGCTATGACCCCTCAGGACGGCTCATTTCAATTCTCATTAACTTCCCCCAGCAATTGCCCTTTATTACTCCAATTATCCTTATTATTAATTTCACTTATTAAAAAATGCTGCATTTGCATTTTAAATGAGGTGCTCTCTGGCCCTCCTACTGTTCTCTTTTTTTTTTTCCTCCTGTAATCCATGCACCCTAAGGTTTTTTTTTTCTGGAGTGCTGAGCACAAATCAATGCTCAAAGGTGAAGTGTGACAAAATGAGAGAGGATGGAGAGAATAATTTAGAGAAGAGAGAGGGGGACAATGGGCTCTGTGTGACCATAGAGGCCCTGAACGCTGCTGCCTGGGTGGGAAAAGTAAAAGATGAGGATAAACCTTGAAGGTAGGGGCGAGAAAAAAACTAAATAATAGCCCCCCCCCTCCCCCCTTCCACTGTATCCTTCGATTGGATTGCAAAAAGATCATAGGCCCCTTTCATTGCCTCTACTGTATGTGTTCATAGCAGGAAATAGCAAAAAGGCTTCGAGTAATCAATAGCAGCCAGCTGGAGGTACTGACCACGGGCTGAGAAGTGACGATAAGAAATAAAAAAAAATAAAATAATATACAACATCATCTAAAGAAGCACTGATAGTGAGTCTACAAGTGCCCGAGGGGGGGGGGGGCAGGGGGGCTCTGCGGTGCACATAAAAGAACTTTATGAAAGGGATTTGAACAAAGATGAAGGTGTTTCCTTACCTCAGCTCTTGTCCTACGAGCTCAATAGGAACTGAGAGTAGGGAGAAAAAGGGGGAGAGAAAGAAAGAGAGAGAGAAAGAGAGAGGGGTGGTGGGGTACAGAGAGGCAGAACAAAGGTGAACGACTGCTCAGAAAGCCGTGCTGCTAAAAGAAACTCAGATCAATAAATCACAAATGCATACGAATCCCATGAGGCTTCCTCATACAGGCTTACACACTGCTGACTGCAAAAAAAAAAACACCTACACACTCTCGAGCTCATACAAAAACACACACACACACACACACACACACAGATATATATCTACATGCAAGCATACACCCATACAAACACACGCTCTGCAAAGCACAAAACAAACAGTAGTGTAAGGGCTGGCCTGCACAAACATACTGTATAAATAGGGCACACACACACACACACACACACACACACACACACAAAGGCAAACAAAAGCATAGAAAAAAAAACCTAAATCAGGCAAATTGCATTTTGCTGCTCAGGAAAGAAAAAGTGACAATTACATGCAGACTTCAGCAATAAAACATGATTAATTGTTGCACTTTATTTATCATAATGGGTAAAATGAAATTAAAAGTAAAACTGCATTCATCAGCAGAAAACAGCATTTCTTTCAGGGACAACTTATAGTAATTGCCTTCAAAACATAAATCAAGCTCTGCTCACAAACGACACACACATACACACACACACACATTGCTCTGGGCCGGCTATGGGCATCGATTGGGAGTTGAGCGATAGAACGAGTGGGGAGAAATATCCTATTTTCATTTGGAGCAAACGAGAAAACAATACGATCCTGGAGAATTCAGTTTAGGCTCCGATATCAGATGCATTAATCACATGTCAGAAAGATCCCTGCATATAAAGATACACCAAGCGCATGAGAAACACGCACACAAACACATACACAAACACACACACACACACATATCAGCAATGTGTGTGTGTGTATGTGTAGTGTATCTCAGTTTCTCAGTCTTTCATCATGCAGTTGGATGACTGGACGCCTTCCTGCTCTCTGAACACCCTGTGAACTGTTGCTGTGCAGCCGCGCATCTAAACATCAACACACACACACACACACACACACACACACACACACACACACACTTCTACACAAACACATGAAGAAAGACACATGTATCAATATGTACATATGCACACACACATACACATATTCATAAGCACACACACTGAAATGTTTATGTATTCACACATGCGCATACACACTAACACACACTGACAGACACATTATTCATGGTAGATTGGAGCACCACTGATTGTTTTTATTATTGATTCATCTGTCGGTTATTTTCTTAAAGGAACAGAGAGACGTTTGATAAAATACTCTTATTATTTTTGTTGCTCCAGAATTAGATTACAAGAATGACACCACTCTTGTTGATATCTGTGCACTAAATATGAAGTTACCAGCTAGCAGACGGTTAACATAGCCGAGAATAAAGACTGGAAACAGGAAAAAAAAAAAAAGCTAGCAGACGGTTAGCCAAGGTGAGAATAAAGACTGGAAACAAGAGGGGACGCAGACGGTTAGCCTAGCTGAGAATAAAGACTGGAAACAAGAGGGGACGCAGCTAGCAGACGGTTAGCCTAGCTGAGAATAAAGACTGGAAACAAGAGGGGATGCAGCTAGCAGACGGTTAGCCTAGCTGAGAATAAAGACTGGAAACAAGAGGGGATGCAGCTAGCAGACGGTTAGCCTAGCTGAGAAAAAAGACTGGAAATAAGAAGGGAAACAGCTAGCAGATGGTTAGCCTAGCTGAGAATAAAGACTGGAAACAGGGAAACAGCTAGCCTGGCTCTGTCTGAAGCTAATAAAAATACATTTAAAATACACTCACTAATAAACATGTTATATCTTGTTTGTCTAATCTGCATAAAAAGTGTAAATGACAAGTTTGTTATGCTTACCTAACAGGATACTAGGAGTAACTTCACATTTGTCACACTGTCATGCAAGTGGTACTAAATAAATATGTTTTTTTTATTACTATTTTTAACTGTATTTTTAATTAATAGATTCATGGTTTAGTCTATGAAACGTCAGAAAATAGTCTAAATTGATGTCTCTAAACAGATGTAGCTTGTATTGTCAGATAGCCAAAAACCCTGAAATAGCCATTATTACTATCATTGAAGAAACAGTGTTGCCATCATAGAAGCTGGAACTTGTGTGAATTTTTCCCACTTTTATCATACTTACGATTCATTTTCTGACTATTGATTCATTGTTTTAGCTCTACTAAATTACACACAAACATTCATTCATATATAGCCTATACACACACACTCACACACACACACTCACTCACACCTTTCTTTAGAATATAAAGAAGTTCACGCTGCTGACAACTGATGTTTTCATGTGAAGAATTCTGATTGAATGTGTGTGTGTGTGTGTGTGTGTGTGTGTGTGTGTGCGCGCGCGTGTGTGTGTGTGCGTGCCTGTGTTGCAGCACCTCTGACAGGCATGACCTGACATGATGCAGAGAAATGACAAACACTCACCTCTGATTCCCTTGGACCGAGTGCGAGTTCGCTTGTCATCACCCTCTACACTCATCTGGGATAGAGAACAGAGAGAGAAAACAGACAGAAAGAAGAGAGGAGAGGAAAAAAATGAGATAGCAGGAGGTGACGGAGACAAGAAAAGGAAAGGAAAAGAAAAGAGAGAGAGGGTGAAAAAAAAGACACCGTCAGTGGTGATTTATCAATGCTTTCAATATATTCCACCACACATCCAGAGTTAACCGTCCTTGCCTACCTGCGCTTCAAAAGATCTGCTGTAATAACCCTCAATCAAAATGTTCCCACTGAAACACACCAAAGGTAACCGTGACAGAAAGAGATGATCATATCTTTAATTCTCCCCCCCCCTCTCTCTCACCAATCACTTCTATCACTTCTTCCTCTCACCACACAGGGAAAAAACCAACATAAACCTACTGATGATACCATCCTGCTCACTTCATCAGTAGAGAGAAAGAAATACAGGCTACCCCTCCCCAACCCTCCCCAACCCCAACTCCCATCTCTCTTCCCCCTGTAATTTCTTGCACCTGAGTGGTGTGTATGATTGCACGCTGTGCGGAGGCAACAGGCGGCACCGGCGCAGGGGCCACAGCCTCTGTAAGCGGAGGGACTGACAATCATAACTGTGCTGAATATAATAATAAAGCAAAAACACGGCCACTAAAAAGCCACTGTAATAACCCTTTTAAGAAGAGAAGTTAATGTGTCTGTGTGTGTGTGTGTGTGTGTGTGTGCGCGCACGTGTGCATGTGTGTGTGTGCAGAGGATGCTTAGTCCTGGCTCGGCTTTTATGCCACAAAGGAGCAGGTGTTAACCTTGCTCCCTCCAACACACACACACACACACACACACACACACACACACACACACATACACACACACACACACACACACACACAAGCACACACACACACACTATATTGACCCTCAGCCACACCTCCTCAGCACTACCTCTCCACGCTCAGCGCTGCTCTCGGTGCACTCTAAAGCTATCAGATGCTTTTTAGTCACAATGGAGCCATTAGCTTTGATTACTGGACTCTGTTTTTTTTAATCACAGGTCTCCCCTCTTTTCTCTCTCTCTCTCATACACACTTCCTCCCTCCTGTAAACCCTCCCTCCCAAATCTCCCCCTTTATCCCTCCCCGTTCTCCTTGCCCAGGCACTTAGCAGCTTTGTTGCCTCTCTGTAGTGAAGTTGGCACTGCCACAGTGGGATTCAAACACAGGCTCCCTGTTTCTCTTCTTCTTTTTTTCCTCCCCTCCTCACCCTCTCTCTATTTGGCAATGCCTCTTTCCTGCTAATAGACTACTTATGAAAAGAAGGAGGGAAAGAGGGATGAGAGGAAGATGAAGCACGCTGTTGTTGTTGTTGTTAAGGGCTTTTCTTTCTTTTTTTTTCCTTCTTCTTTTTTTCCTCTCAGAGGAGGGTGCGCTTCATTCATTAGTGTCTAGTGTTTGGCCGGAGGTACAGGTGCAGGGATAAGCCCCTCCCTTCCTGTGTGCAGCCTCCAACGCCTCTGCCTGCTCTCTCTCTCTCTCTCTCTCTCTCTCTCTCTCTCTCTCTCTCTCTCTCTCTCTCTCTCTCTCTCTCTCTCTCCACTCTGGCCTCAACTCTTTTGATCAAGCACTGTTAATGTGGAAGTCGTGCAACAAGCAGGAGCTTTGTGCCCTGCCTGAAGGGAGCAGTTGACTCCTTCTTCACTGCACTCAGCGCTGTGTGGGAAGAGTAGTGGATGAGTGCGCAGTGAAGAGTTTTCTGTGAGTGTGTGTGTGTGTGACGGGTTAACATACACTTCCTTACACTCCTCTGTATACACTTTTATTTATGTAAAAGAGTTTATGGTACTTCTTTCTATGCTTACTTTAATTACTATAACTTCCCACATTACAATTTTACATAAAAATTGATGCATTGTTACAGATTTAACAGCCTCACAATATATACAGCTGTTCACATGAGCTACACCTACACCAGCAACAATTTTAAAATACTGCTTATTCCAAGTGTATAAAATAATATAACTTTTAAAATGAGCGTTTTTTTCTCCATATCAAGTACTTTTGATACTTTTTCCTGTTAATACTAATGTACTTTTATTATACTTTTATTTACACATTTCAATCCCACTCCAAAGTTCAAAAACCAAATTTTATTATCATTTATGATAAAGAAAAGCATTAAAAACTCTCATTTCAGGAGCTGGATTTGTTTTGTTTTTTTGCTAGGAAAACTATTAATTAATGAGCAATCTAGCTGTGGATTCTTTTTCTGTCAATCATCTTTCTAATCAATCAAGAATTTGTTAATCTCTAATTGCTATTTTATTCACTCAAGTAAAAGATCAGATGACTTCCACCAGTGTAAAGGAGTGTGGCCCAGTTAAGAGATTTAAGTGGCCATAACTCAAAGAAAAAAAGGGCATAGTTATGAATTTAAAATATTCAAAACTGACTTGTGAATATGATTAAAAGCGGGAACGAAGGCTAAAAGTTGATGAATCACACGCTAAAGTAGGTGGAAGTGCAGATAAATAAAAGATGCAACACTAAACGACTGAGTGTAACTAGGGAGGGAAGAAGAGCAAGGGAGAGTATCCGTGTGTGTGTGTGTGTGTGTGTGTGTGTGTGTGTGTGTGTGTGTGTGTATGTGTGTGTGTGTGTGTGTGTGTGTGTGTGAATGAGACTGAGGCACACTCCTTCAGGAAGAGATTACATACTATTCTATTACTCCTGTACTTTTTTTATTTCATCCTCCTTCCTTCGCCTCCTCCTTACATTGATAGTCATGGAGGGATGAAAACCTGGCCTGAAAAGGGCCCCTATTGCTTTCATGTTTGCGTAACCATAGTTACGCACATTTAAATAGGTAAGCACATCTGAGTTCTCCTCTTGTTCCTGTCCTTTTTTCTCAATTCCAGCTCATTAAATTTGTATGAACACAAAGTCACAGCGAGTGAATCCAGATGCGACGAGGCAGCCATTCACCTGATTTTCATAATCTCTTTCAAAGGGACCTTTATAATGTATGTTCCAAACTTGTCCTTTACCTTGTCTTTTAATTAGACTCCTTCAATGATGCACAGGTGGACTTGTGCTCTACCAGCTTGTGCATATCACAGAGAAAGAAGGAGTGTGTGTGTGTGTGTGTGTGTGTGTTTGTGTGTGAGCGTGTCAGAGGTTTAACTAGTGTGAAATTTGAAATGTGATGTGGAGCAGTGGTAGAAAAAGAAAAAGAGGAGGAGGAAGAGGAGGAGGAAGGATGAAGGCGAGGCTCATCCCCTACAGGCTGTGTTGTACATTATCAATTATGTCCTTCTTTGTGTGCGACGGTGGGTGCGGGAGGGTCCGTCGCTCTGCTTCTGCATTCTGACAGCTCTATGTAAATGGCTGGCTAGGGGCGATGACTTCAGAGAGAAGGTCACCCTCCGTTCCCCCGGCGCACATAAATGACTCTTTTATTCATTTTCAGGTTTACAAGAGTAGATGAGGGGAGGGGGGGGGGTTAAAGGAGAAGGAGGAGGAGTGTTTGGCGAAACCGGTGACGGAAGACTGACAACTCCCCCCCCCCCCACCACCCCACCACCCAAAAAAAAAAGAGAAAAAAATTACCTTGCGGACAGCAGATGCCAATTAGAGGAGCGCTGCACAGTTCCCTACAAGGAGTGGACGGCTCTGCGTGGCCTCCATGTTAGATCAGCGCACGGTGAGCCCTTCCACAGTTTCACTTTAATAATTCACATGAGGCAGAGCGGAGCGGGGAGGGAGGGAGGGAGGAAGGGGAGGGCATGTTTCTCACTTCATATGCGAAAAAAGACAGCGCCCCTATAATGGGTCAGATGTGTGTGTATGTGTGTGTGTGTGTGTGTGTGTGTTTATTAGTCGTCCTGATATGATTTGTGCATTCATAGCTAAACATCTCTGCTCTTCTCATCTGCTCTTATCCTAATAAGAAGCTTCTATGACAGGTATCACATGCCAAACAGATGGGGGGGGGGGGGCTGCCTCCTCAGATGATGGAGTGTTTGAAACTGACGCCTCCCTCTCTCTCTCTCTCTCTCTCTCTCTCTCTTTCTCAACAGCAGAAATCAAACCAAATCAATAAAAGTCATCTCTTCAGATGAACCTGAGCCATCGGGAGGGGGGCGGGTGGGGGGGGGGCAAAACAACTCTTACTGGGCCCAGGGGAAAACAACCCCCCCTGACCCCTCTGCCATCCTACCTCCCCCTCCCTCCTCTTCCACCTACTCTCCTCTCTCTTTCAATCTCCCTTCAATCCCTCCATCTCTTTGTTAAGTGCAGTCAGTTGTGATGCACGGAGGAGGGGACAAGGAGAAGAAGAAGAAAATAAATAAAGGGGGGGGGGGGCAGATGTTTTGCAGAATAGAGAAATAACCTTGGATTGGCAGTAATGTGAGTGAGAAGTTTCAGACTTCTAAGAAAGAGAGGAGGCAGGTTAAAAAGAGAGGAAAAGAGGTAGAAGGAGAGAGGGACAGTATTTTTGTACTCTGCTGATAAGGAGTAATATCATGGACCAAAAAAAAAAAATGAGCAGCTCAAGGACATCCTTTTGAATTTCTTTTTTTATTGTATTTCACTACAAAAAAAAATCCTGTGAAGTGAAGTGAACTCAGCAGCGGCGGTGAAAACGCTGAGCTGTGCCATGCTGAGCTTAACTAAACTGAACTAAGCTGAACCAAGGCTGGATGGGCAGGGCCAAGCGGGAGATTTGATGTGCTGTTTGATTCATGTGTTTCTGTCTGGCGTGGCCATCAGCGCCCCCCCCCCCCCCCCCCCCCCCTCCTCCTCCTCCTCCTTATCCACTCCACAACACACACACAGCCTGCCTCATCCCTCCATCCCTCCATCCCTCCATCCTCCCTCTGCCTCCACCCTTTTTTTCTACTTTCCCCGCTGAGTTAGGGATTGGGGAAATGCCCAGGAAGCAGAATCAGGTTGGCGGTGGGGTGTGCAGGGGTTAGCGGTGAGTGCTGAGGGGTGGAGGAGGGGTTGAGAGAGGGGAGGGAGGGGGGCAGGGGGGGTTGAGGGGGCCTTGTCACTCACCATGATTGGTCGACGGCTCTGCAGTCTCTGGGAGGCCTGACAGCGGCTGCTGGTCCTCTCGCCTCGTGTCCACCGCTGGTTCACCAGCTCACCCCGAAACTCATTTTCTAACAACAGGAAGAGAGGAAGAAGCGAGGAGGTGGGACGAAAAGGGGGGGAAGGGGGAGGGAGAGATTTTACAATTTGGAAGGTGGGGAGGAGAGAGATGGGGATGGAGATGGGGGAAAAAACAGAGGGAGAGGGGGGAGAAAAAAAGAGAGTTGTCATACTAAATCATCAGCATCAGCACCAGTGGACAAAGAGGTAGTTTTTGAGGAGGGGGATTGGATAAAGGGAGGAAGAGGAGGAGGGTGTGTGTGTGTGTGTGTGTGTGTGTGGGGGGGGGGGGGGGGGGGGGTTGCTACTTTGAGGGACGGTCGGGGCACTCGAGCATGCTGCACACACACCTTTATTAACTAAAGGAAGTGTGTGTGCATGCTTTAGACACACACACACACACACACACACACACACAGCCACAGTTAAGTGCCCCAGCTGGGGTCCCTGTCAGTCTGCTATTAGAATCAATCAAATTTGCGCATTTTTATCAAGCTTTTCAGGGTGCATGTATAAGCGAATGAGGGGAAGGGGGGGGGGGTGATGTGAGAGGAGAGGGGGTGAATGGTCAGTAAATAATGAATCATCCATAAATCAAGCCTCTTTTTTTTTCTTTTTTTCTTTCCTCTCTCTCTCTCTCTCTCTCTCTCTCTCTCTCTCTCTCTCTCTCTCTCTCTCTCTCTCTCTCACTCACTCTCTCCTCTTTTTTTTCATCAAGGTAATAGCTCTTCACTTCATCTTCCTGATCGCCCAAGAGAAACATACTAAATCTATTCCAAATCCCTTCTCTATTCTTCCTACTTTCACAGAAGCTTGCTGATGTGAGGATGTGTTAGATATAAAACAGGGAGTTGTCCTAATAGTTTTTTTTTTTTTGTTAGTTTTTTTTTCCTCTTCAGTTTTGAGTTCAGGGAGAGTGCCGAGTATTTTTCTATGAATGCCCAAGGCTGAACTTTTCAACTAGTGTAGCTTTAAGACACTGAAACAACCGGATGTCGCTTCCTCTCTCTCTCGCTCTCTCTCTCTCTCTCTCTCTCCCTCTCTGTTTTTTTTCTTTTTCATATGCAGGGTTGAGCTGGCGCGGTGAAACCTGATTCTCTTTCGGATATATATACACACATACACATCTATACTCTTTAGTTTTCAACCTTCATATGGCTCGTGCGTCTCTGCAGCGGGCAGCAGAACGCGCGCAGTGAAAGAGGAAGCGCCCTTGAGTTTATAGAGACTCTTCTTCTTGTATGGGCTACCTCTCTGTCTGGTGTTCCTCAAGAACATCAGAGAGAAAATAATACTCAAACAGAGCACGGTTTGGGTCAACGCACTCTTGAATCCACTCCATTGAAAATGCAAATTGAAGCGGTGATAATTATTCACAATGCATGGTTTTACACACAGTGGGAATTCAAGGCGAAGTGTTATGATGATTTGAATTCTGACATTAAAAAAAAAGAGAAAAGAATGTTCTCCTGTAATACAGCGCTACAGAAATAGACTTCAATATAGATATAAGATCCTAGCCTTTATATGGTGTATTTCACTTCCATCATCTATCCATCATCTCTACCTTTTCATCTCTCAGTAAGTTCTTTCTCTCTGCACATGTCTGTCCTGCGCGTGAACCCAGCAGCGCAAAAAAAGAGGAAAGTGCTCACTAAAGAGACAACAAAAGGCTGCGTGTTCGTATATTTGGGAGGGGGGCACGAAGCAGACCGGCCCTACCCTCCACCCTCTACCCTTCATCCTCCAGCCGCCCCTTCCTCCATCCTCCTCCTTCTCCTCCTCCCCATCCATCTCCGTGCCCATCCCTACTTTCGCCCATTACATGCAAACCCTCGCCAAAGCCCAGCCAGCACTCTGCAAAATGCTTGTTTATCAACTTTCACTACCCCCCCCCCCCCCCCCCCCCTTCAGCCAAGAAGTGATTACAACAGCAATACTGTTGGTTTGCATCTCTATCTCTGTCTCTCTATCTCAGCTATCTCGCACAGGCATGCATGCATCTAGTTTGCTTTTTTTTTTTTTTTTGGAAAATGTTTTCTCTTCTCTGTCTTTTTTTTTTTTTTTTTTTTTTGTGAAGTGAGCATCCGTCCTTGTATTGTTTGTTTGGGTGGTGGGTGGATTGGGTGCAGTGGGGGGGGGGGCAAGGAGCTAAGAGTCCTTCCTAAATGCCAAATATATAACAGCACTCTATTAGGACGCGCTGCCTCGGGCCATGTGTCAGCGGCCCTGCTTACTTTGTTCAGTCCTGGCCCGCTGCTGCTGCTGCTGCTGCTGCTTCAGAGAGACAAAACACAGCTGATCATCCTGCGCTACATATCTGATCAATCGGCTTTTATCAAATCAGGTAATTAATCAGAGGAAAAAAAAGGAGTAGCTGATTTGACCCGTCTATACTTTCATCTGTTGTTTCATGTGAACGCTTCATGTCTGAATCCTGCACATATAAAAAAAAACCCAAAAAACTAATTTGAGCCTCGTCTGCTTAAGATACGTACTCTCTCAGGATCCATATTGTATTATTCTTTGATAAGATGCTGCTCGTTTCTCACCTAAAACACTCGCAGCTCGTTATTTTTGCGGTGAACATTGGGAGAAGTACAAGACAATTAAGCCATTCACAGGGGAGGTTTGCTTAATCAGAGGCAAGGGGGGGCGTGGGGGGAGACAGATGAATTCAAAATGAATGGATTAAACAAAAAAATGATTATTTTACTGCCAGTTTTCTTTGTTTTTATCAAAGCTCACATTGCTGTGGGGCAAAGTTTCTTGTTTTCTGCTTGAAAAACACAAAAACAAAATCTAAAAAAGAAAACATTTAACCTTTAAATTGATAGAAAAGAAAGAAAGCTTTTTACCTGAAAACAAAGTTTAGGCTTGAGTAATATCATTACCGCCCCACGGCTTACTGTACTGGGACAATGGAGCAAAGAGGCCTAAATCCATAGTTAGATTAGATACCAGGGTGAAGTGACTGTAACAGTATTAGTGTACATACAGGGGCCGGGCGGACCGGGGCCAGCTGTACACCCCTGCTCCTGTTAAGCAGGATTTAGAGACAACTTAGTGTGATTACAGCAAGCCAGGCAGAAGAGACACAGAAATCAAAAGTTGTAGCAGTATACAGTCAGTCTCATATTACTGGCTGCTTTCTTTGTGTCACAGGACTACAAAAAAAAAAAACCTCACAGTAACCAGATTATGTGGCAGATGTAGAAATTGGATTTGGGATGTAGCCTATAGATAAGCAAAAAAAAAAGAAAGAAGAAGTGTGTCAAAACCTTCATCTGCTGCTTAAAACATCCAGTTAAATACATTTTTAAAAAAGGTAAGTAGAAAAAGGCACCAGGACAAATGTGTGATGTTATCAGTGATGGGATGGGAGTTTTAGGGGTTGGGGTGTGGAAGGGAAAGGGAAAGGCAAGCGCCATGGTAACCAGCTTTTGGAGAGCCCCCCCCCCCTCCCTCGAGGGCCACCCTGACCTCAGCTTTCTGAGAAACAACACAAACAGAAAACATAAAAACACCAGCTCAGCGCACCTGAGAAAGTCCTCCACCTATGACTGCACATGTCATCTCCTCTCTTCCTCTGACCATCACACAGAGAAATATGCACATTAAACTGACTTTTTAATTAATTTTCTGTCTTCTTTCCAATTATTTATTTATTTCCTCTTCTTTTTTTAATGCAGGGGGCATGAAATTCATTATTTCCACTCTTTTCATTTGAAATGCCTCCTCTCCATTGAAAAGCCTGGCCGACCCTGACCTTTGCTTGTATTGCTTTAGATTTCTGATAGGCTTTTGAATGAGGAGGGTGCAATTTGGCCCCAGCTGCTCCTCCAACATGTTTATTACTCTCCCCTCCTCCGGCACCTGCTGTCCTCACCACGGGCTATTCAACCCTTCATAAATAGAGAGGTTTCCTATCATGGTAACTAAAAAAAAAAAGAAGAAAAAACCGTAGAGAAGTAACTTCATATGAGGGTCTGTGCTGCATGCTGCTCTATAGCCACTGACAGCATAAGGCACCAATAACCTAATTCTGTAATCCCCTGAAACTAGGCTACATTTCACAGGAAAAGTAAGCAGAAGAAAAACAATAGGTGTTTTATCTCCATGCATTCAATCTTGACCTTATTTTATCACATTATCACATTAACAATGGACATATAGCATCACTGTAACGGCTCCTTCTATAGGTTTAAACACAAGATTCATTCACTAAATAGCCTTAAAAAGCTTGAACTACAACTGCAGACTATTTTAAAGCTGCACAGCCCTGCACTGATTTTAAAAGCATCATCATCATATTTTATATAATTAACACAAAAACACATGAAACAATTAGGCGGCATTTACTATGAAATGACTTGCCAAACTTACATTATGTCATACTTTTTTTTTTTTAAACTGGGAGCATTTCAAACACAAATACAGATGAGTGGAGTCAATGTAACCCTAAACCTCCTTCCTCCCCTTCTCCCTTTTCTTTTTTTAAACTATCATCTTAAAGTTTCAGCGATCAAGCCTTACATATATTGATAGTAACACAGGATGTTGCTACAGAGGAAAAACTTAAAGAGCAGAGAAAAAAGGGGGGATGGAGGAGGGTGTGTGTGTGTGTGGGGGGGGGGGGGGGGTGACATAACGCTGCCTGTATCATCATCCCTCATCTCTTTTCCTCCATCTTAGGACGCAGGTGCTTTGACAGACCGTGGGGCACACACACACACACACACACTTACACACACAGCACATTACGTGGCCATCTAAGCAAAGCAAGGAGGGGTGGAGAGAGAGAGAGAGAGAGAGAGAGAGAGAGAGAGAGAGAGAGAGAGAGAGAGAGAGAGAGAGAAAGAGAAAGGGGGTAGTAAAGGAAAGGAAAACACAACGTACAGGCTCACATTATGCAGCACGCGCAGTACTATCGGGGGTAAGATGATGGGCTTTAAAATAAAAAATAAAAAAAAGAGAGAGGTGGTGGTGGTGGTGTGTGTGTGTGTGTGGGGGGTGGGGGGGGGAGATGTGCAGCTGGAGCCTGCCTTCCCTGCCTCTCCCCGACACCCGGTGTTTATTTCCAGCTAGCGCTTCTCTTCTCACCACTTTTTTTTTCTTTTTTTTTTTCATCATTTCATCTGCACCACTAAAGGCGGCTGACATTTGAAGAGAGCATCTCTGTTTTTTTGCTGCAGAGGATCAAATGGCCAACCCCTCCCTCTCTCAAACACACTCACTCCATCCTTTCCATCCATCCATCCATCCATCCATCTGTCCGTATACACATACGCAAAAACACACGCACGCCCACTGTAACGTCGTGATAACACAACACACGCCATTCGGTACTGAAGTCTACACATCGTAGGTATATCAAGGGTACAATGTGTGTGTGTGTGTGTGTGTGTGTGTGTGTGTGTGTGTGTGTGTGTGTGTGTGTGTGTGTGTGTGTGTGTGTGTGAGAGAGAGAGAGAGAGAGAGAGAGAGAGAGAGAGAGAGAGAGAGAGAGAGAGAGAGTAGATACAGTAAACGAGCTAATTTATTCCTGGAGATCCACAGAAGGTGAAACTAGAGGACAGAGTAGAGAATACACTTCAGGTATGAATCAGATCAGAGGGATATAATATCTACACCGAGTGTGTTTTCTTAACCTCCCAAACACACTCACACTATCTCACTCACACACACACACACACACACACTCACACACACACACAGAGACAGAACTATCCAGCATGAAGCGGAGTGATGAGTGAGGTAAACACTGAGGTTTCCGAGAAAGCGCCATAGTTGATTTATTCCTACTTATAACGAGGCAGCGATATTAATATGAACACTTGAAAGCACAAACAGCATCTCATCTATTTCAATTTCTAACATCTTGAATGTGTAAATAAAAAACGGAGACGCACAAAATCAGGTCAAAGTGTGGAGCGATCGCAGCTGGGAGTAAGTTTGGAATTAGAGAAATATTTTTTTTTTTGAATATAAGAAATAAAACAGTCGGTTAAATGTGTTAGTGATGCTTTAAAATAGGCTATACTGTGCGGTAACATCAAAGTTAAGCATTCAAAATGAGGCCTGATAGAAATCGCGATTCATATTTTAAAAATCACATAAATGATAACGTAAGCTGCATCAAAACATAAGCACGGTTACCTGAAATCAACAATATTTCCTTTAAGGGAGGAGGGAAGGGGGGTAAAGGTTTGTCTCTGCGTCCTCGCTGTGTTTGGAGAGTTGTAGGTCGCTGTCAAGTAGTTTGCTCAGTTTAAAAAAGAAAAAAAAATATCCCGAGTAAAGGCTTTCAAAAAAAAAACGATCGTCTATCCCGTTACAAAATGCCCAGATGTGGTCAATAATCAGAGCGAGCGAAGGTGTTTTTCTCTCTCTCTCTCTCTCTCTGTATCTCTCTCTCTCCCGGGCGGCCTCTCCCTACACAGCGAACCGGTGCACGGCTCCGGATCGAGGCGTTAAGACGTTACTTGTTTGTAAGCAAAAAACATGGCTTCATTTGCCTTTGTCAGCGAGAAAAAACGTAATATTGACTTACCTTTCCCTCATGAGCCATTGTAACCCCCCCTCCTCCATTCCCTCTCGCTCTCTCTCTCTCTCTCTCTCTCCCCCTACACACACACACACACACACACACACACACACACACACACACACATACACACATACCCCCCTCCATCCATCCTCCATCCACCCCCCATCCCCCCCACCCCCAATCTCCTCCCTCCGCCCTTTGCCATGACATCACGGGATGTAGTAAAACCTCCAGCATCAGATGGGCAGGGCTTGAGGTCCCCCCTTACTACACACTAACTCAATGGGCATATGCACACACTCTCTCTCTCTCTTTCAATCCCCCTCTCTCTCTCTTCCCCCCTCCCCTCTTCTATATCTCTCAAACATCATCCGGTAAAGCTGACAAACTTCAAAAACTACATTTTAACATGATCCTCTACATTTTTTTTTGTCTCTTCATCCAAATATGACACAACCCCCCCCCCCCCGCCGCCCTCGTCTTCCTCCTCTCCCTAAACACCTCTAACATCATAAACAGTCCGTCCACACTCTGTAAAAAGAAAAACAATCTGTGCTCCTCTGGGTTCTACACAATACGCCACACACCGGAATGAGCTCATATTTTATACATTTCACCCTCTGACAAGTTGTTGATGTTCCGCAACTGCATTATAGAGGTTATAGCTACTGTAATCCTTCAACTTCTCTCCTTTCCCTTCACACAACACACACACACACACACACACGCACACACACTCCCCCACGCATCCTGTTCAAGTGGTACCGTCCAATAATTCATTCAGGGGACTTTTCTTTTTTTTTCTTCTCCTCCATCCAGGAGTCGGAATTGATGTAGTAGTTGTATGCAGAGTTAGTGTATGCACTGACAGCATCTGATAATTCCTTCATATATGGAAAAAAGAAGGGTTTTAACGACATATAGGAAAGGCAAGCAAATCTCCAAGGGCTTTTTTTTTTTTTTACTTAAAATTATTTACGCTCAGGGGAAGTGAAGGGGATGGGAGTGCGATATCAATATGAATTATCAAAGAGGAGGAGGAGGAGGAGGAGGAGGAGGGTTGCTACATACAGATAGTTTTTGAATCAGGTTGCGACACTCTATTGGACGCCTGCAGGAGTTTAAAGAAGACTGATCCCTGTCTCTTAAAGTGATTTGTTGATACTTTTTTTTGAAGCCTCATTGAGAGAATAATACCAACTGTCAGCGCAAGCTCCGAGCAACAAACAGCTAGTATTAATAGTGCAACTTGGAGTCGCTCCCAAATGTTGCTCACACCGATTTTTTTTTTTTTTTTTTTTTTTTTTTTTTTAGCTTTGCTGTTTTGAAACCATTAGTGGAAATGACAACCATTCATTACAAGCCATTTGAGAATAGTCCCCACAAATGCCATCCTTTATCTGCTGTCGCCACGCCGCGTACGCAGGGAATATTCAAAAAGACCCAACCTTCAGCTTTCAGAAATTCTATTAAATTCTTATCTCTTTGCAGCAGGCTCTTTTTGTGCAATCCCATTGTTATGCATTGGAGCTGAAATCAATCACCGGCCGTGCACGCCGCATCAGTATGATTTCAGACTTTGTGGGTGCGAGAAAGAGGAGGAGGAGGAGAGAGAGAGAGAGAGAGAGAGAGAGGAAGGATTCGCACAACAACGCCGTTGACAATCGAATAAACAAAAGGAGGGGGGTTGGGGGATGAGGAGGAGGTGGTGGGATATTAAAAAAAAATCCAAGATGTAGTTGGGGGGGGGGGGGGGGGGGGCATGCACGTGAAAATTTAGGCCTACAGGTCAGGTGAGCGGATGTGAGTGGAGAGAGGCCACCAGCTGGGGGGGGAGGTAGGGAGGTTGGGAGGTTGGGGCTAGGAAGCTTGGAGTGTTTCTCAACATGAAAGAGAAGAAGATAGAGAATAACTGTCTCACACAAACCTGTAATATAATATAAACTCACATTGTTATTATAGTTTCCTGCTGTGTGATTTCAGGACTGCGGACAGCTCCAAACTGCTATGAGTGAGTGTGTGTGTGATAGAGTGTGTGAGTGTGTTTTCAGCACCGTGGACAGCTCAGGCCCCGCTGAGGCTCTCAGGCCCGCACAATACCTTACATAAGCTTATTGTTGAGGTAACAAAGGCTTTTGTCTCCACGCTGCTCTCGCTAACTATCTGCCTCATTAGGTGTTGCATTAGACTCAGTTTAATGACAATACGCTAAACTAGAGTTTAGGAAGTCATTCTGGTTTACTTCACTTTTTAAAAACATTTTATATTGAAGGAGGAACTGTGTTAACCAGCAGCTGGTAAATCAGCTGGACACTTTTTTTTTAATGTGTTGTTACGCAATCTATGTGTTGTGTGTTACTATAATAAAAACACTTCAAATGGGAGCTGAGTGCTAACGGCTCATATCAATTTACACTAAATTAAACTTTAACTAATGTTACCCTCTTCATAAATTGTTTTTTAACTGAACTGAAAAACTAAACTTAACTAAAGTCATTTTACTCCTCATCATCAGCTTAAATAGTAGTGTGTTACTCAAATAGACTAAATCCAAAGAAACTTCGCTTTCACTTTTACATGCTTAAATGTTCTACTAACCCTAACTAAACTTAACTAAATTAAACTAAACTATATTAAACTAAACTAAACTATATTAAACTAAACTATATTAAACTAAACTAAACTATATTAAACTAAACTAAACTTAACTAAATTAAACTAAACTATATTAAACTAAACTAAACTATATTAAACTAAACTATATTAAACTAAACTAAACTATATTAAACTAAACTAAACTATATTAAACTAAACTTAACTAAATTAAACTAAACTATATTAAACTAAACTAAACTTAACTAAATTAAACTAAACTATATTAAACTAAACTAAACTATATTAAACTAAATTATATTAAACTAAACTAAACTATATTAAACTAAACTATATTAAACTAAACTAAACTATATTAAACTAAACTAAACTAAACTTAACTAAATTAAACTAAACTATATTAAACTAAACTAAACTATATTAAACTAAACTAAACTATATTAAACTAAACTAAACTTAACTAAATTAAACTAAACTATATTAAACTAAACTAAACTATATTAAACTAAACTAAACTTAACTAAATTAAACTAAACTATATTAAACTAAACTAAACTTAACTAAATTAAACTAAACTAAACTTAACTAAATTAAACTAAACTATATTAAACTAAACTAAACTTAACTAAATTAAACTAAACTAAACTTAACTAAATTAAACTTAACTATATTAAACTAAACTAAACTAAACTTAACTATATTAAACTAAACTAAACTAAACCGAACTAAATTAGACTAAACTAAACTACAGTAGTAACAACCAAATTGTTACAACTAAAAACCTGAACTCTTTGATGCTTTATAATAAGCCAGAATGAATAAATAATAAGCTTTAACTGAATTAAACTACCTAAACTCATTTTATTCCTCATTACTAAGCCAAAGAAAGAAAGAAAGTACACAATTCACTTTTAGAAGCCTGAACTATCACTACTACAAAGAATGACTCTAAACTACATTGAACACTATTAGTTCAAGTTATTTGATATTTAATTTTTTTAAAGGATGAGATTTTGTATTTAGCCAAGCAGCTGGAAAAAAAACTTTCCTGTGTGTTGATACAAAGTGAGTGTGCAGATGCAGATGGCACGAGAGGCCTGCAGCACTTTAATGGTCACGTCACTCCAGACTGGGAGTTGTATGGTGGTTATATTGTGCGCAGATAGGCCGTGTAGGCAGCCAGTATAAATATTACATGGGGCAGCAGCTGACTGAGCGCTGAGGTTGGGACCGGGGGAGGCCCCTATAGTCCCTCGACAGATGGAACAAGCCGACAGACTAACACAACAAAAAAAGTTTTTAATAAGCCCGCAGCTTGGCATTGTCCCCACGGTACCGGGGCCACACGGTCCCCTAGGGGACCAACTGTCCTTTGTCTGGCCAGTTTTTTTTGTTTTTGCCACGGGGGTCGAAGTATAGTCCTAGTTAGTATAAGCTGGAGAGAAGTTCACAAGTTTATTATTTAGAAATATTTGTGCATGAATTCAGCCTGCAGCTTGTTGTTGGCACACAAGTTTTTAAAGTTCCAGCTGGTGTGAGCAGACACAACTATAAGCCTCTTTTAATCCGGAACAGAGACGGCTACAATGTCTTTAACGAGGCTTATACTTTCAACATAAACAGAGCTGCTGACTCGAGTGGATAAAACTTTGAAATACTTAGTCTGTGTGATATTTAAGAGTTTTATTCCATTAGAATATACGCAGCGTCATGCGTAAAAGCGGAGACAGGATAAGACAAACGCGCATAGATACTGGATGATTATTAAGTTTAAAGAGAGATGCCGAAACATAAAAGTTCATCTTCTAAGTTGCTGCTGTAAAGTTTAAAAGAAGTTATTGATACGAACCTAGAAAAGTGCGACACAGCTTCATGTTTGCGGTCCTCCTCTCTGTCTCTCTATCTCTCTTCAATCCCGCAGCGACCGCCGGCTGCTGCCTTCAAGTTTACTTTACTTCTGCCGGACAAAGTTGCTCAAACTTTACTTCAACTTCCCCGGCCAAGGGGGAGGGGCGGGTTTGTAGGGGCGGGGACGAGCAGCTTGATTGACGCTCCAGGCGAGCCAATAGCGCTGCGCAGTGTCCTCCTGCTGCCGGGAGCTGGAACCAATCCCAGCCTGTCAAGTCTCAGCTTTCAACAACAATAGCGTGAAGTGCAACAAAGAGCATCTGCTGCGCCCGGCAACTTCTCACACTCACACTAAGCTCCCTCAGCAATCTGATTTAAACAATATAAACACACAACTGTGACTACACACTCATACAAGTGTAGCATTTGGGAACTATTTTTAGATTTGTGCTTTATTTCTTTCTTACCTAGGCCTATTAAACTGAGAATAACTTCATAAGAATCATAGAAATGATATGATACTATACAAATATTACATAAAAACTACAGCTGCAGAGAGGAACCACATAAAGTCACACACTGCAATATTATGATGATGTGTGAGCAGAAAAGCTCATTCACACTTTAGTTTTTTTTTTTATTCAGTCTGCTTCATCTCAATCTACCTATAAGCCATCATTCATTTACACTACTCTCCAAAATGTGCCTATTTTAAACACAATCTCTCTGTGATTGGTGTCAATCATGTGACCAAACTTAGCAGATGCACAGCTCATTTAGGTAAGTTAGAGGAACATTTTCACTCTAACTCCAGGCCTATTCACACTGTCTGTGTCTGGGACAGACAGACAGTTCCTCCCTCCCAATAGCAGATGGTCTGCCAGATAATGAGCTCTCCCATTGCTCGCTCCCATTACCCCCATCCCCATCTCTCCGAGATGTAATGGGGGGTAAACCACCCTCAACACACATTCTACTGCTTTTCTTCTCCGCTTCATTTTATTTCATTCACATTTAATGATATGATTGTTTTTCTCTTGTCTGTTTAAAAGGATTGTACATTACAAAATAAATGTGTCTCTTGCCAGGAAGATGAATGAATAGTAGGTTTATATCCACCAATCACCAGTCACTTCATTATGTACACCTGTGTAATATAATGCATCTAATTTAAATTCTACTTGGACAAAGTTTTTGTTAACATTGTCAGAAAGATGACAATTCTACATTTAATTTATTATATGGGTTGTAGCAGGTGATGGTGGTGGTGTACTGGAGTGCCCCCCCCTCCCCCCTCACATATGTTAATGAGGTGGACAAAATATTAGGAACACTTTCAATATAATGCACTCCAGTACACCACTAACACTAACTATGGTACTGAAAGCAACTCAACATCTAAAGTGAAACCATTTCACCCTCATGTTACTATCAATCTAAATCAAACAAACTGAACTCAAATGAACTAACTAAATTCAGTTGACTCAGTGTGGAACTAAACTAAACTAAACTAAACTAAACTAAACTAAACTAAATTAAAATAAACTAAACTAAACTAAAAGCTCTAATATTTGTGTGCCATTAAACAAAAGTAAAGAAATTAGGCAAAACTAAATTCAGTCAATAAGACTGAATTATCACTGCTAAACTAAACTTAACTAACTACAAGCTGACTAAACTACCTAAGTACGTAAGTAAGTAACTGACTGACTGACTGAAGTGAATTCAACTACCTTTAAAATATTCTTTTAATCACATAAGCATGTGCTACTAAACTTAACTGAACCTCAACAGAACATACATTTCTGAGCTCTTTAGTATAAGCTGAGTAATTGTGTGCTACTCACTAAATTAAACTAATTGTGTGTGTGGCTAAATTCAAGTAAAAGAAACTAAATAAAATCCACTTCACCTATTTTTATATGCTTGGATTGTTTCTGTTAACTAAAACTAAACCAAACTAAATTCAGTTGAACCATTGTTTTAATCCTGAATTATTGTAACTAATCTGAATTTAACCTAACTTCCCTGTTTTCTTATAATAAGCTAAATATGTGCAACTAAATCATTATGAACTGAACAGAATGAAACTAAACTTAGTTTATTCACTATTTTAAGCCTAAATAGTTGCAATAGTTCAACTCAGCTAAACTGTCTCAATCTGTTATTATGAGCATGAGTAACTACTGACTAAACTGAACTAAACTCACCTCCTTATTTTATACTTCAACAATATGTGCTCTAAACTTAACTAAAGTGAAAGAAACCAAACACAATGTACTGAACGCACTTTCATAAAGTTGGATCACTATAAAGTTAACTAAAATAAAATGAGGTAAATTCAGTTGAGAGACTATTATAAACTGAGATTATTCATATTAAACTGAACTACTCTCACTTCCTTATGTTATGCTGTAAACAATATCTAACTTAACTAAAGTGAATGGAACTAAACTAAATTCACTTCACCCACTTTTGTAAGCTTGGATTGTCACTATTAACTTAACTAGTCAGTTGAGCCACTATTATAAACCCAAATTATTGACATTAACCTGAACTAAACCCAACTTCCTTATTCTTCAATAATATGTGCACGTCTAAACTACTAAACTTATCCAACTTGTATAAGCTTGGATCGTCACTATAGACTCAACTTAAATAAAATGAGGTAAATTAAGTTGAACCACTATTTGAATCCTGAATTGTTACTAAACCCATTTTATTTATTAGTGAAAGAAACTAAACAATTTTTACTTATCTAACTTTTATAAATTTGGATTGTCACTATTAACTAAAATACAATGAGGTCAATTCAGTTGAGCCACTATTATAAACCCAAATTACTGATTTTAAACTGAAGTAAACTCAACTTCCTTGATCCTCAGCTGAGAGGCTGAATAATGATGTCATGTGCAACTAAACTAAACTAAACTAAACTAAACAGTCTGACTCATGTAAAGATGGACACATCTAACTAAAGTGAATCTACAGTCATGACATTTTTAAACATTTATCTAGTAAACAATTCTTGTGTTAGTGCTCTTAATAAACTCCAGTATATGCATCTCCATTCCCATCCCTGCTTCCATGGCACACACACACACACACACACACACACACACACAATAATGAATTCTGTGCTTATTAAACTGGCTTTTGGTGTGTGTGGACAAAGAAGGTGTCGCTGTTAAGGAGGACTGCCGGGTCTCCACTAATGCCACGGCAAGTTTTTTTATCTGAGGATGCCAGACAGCCTCTTGTATTCTTCCTGAGCACGGTGCTCTCATTAGCCTATTAACTTCACCATTCACCCCCCACCCTTCTGTTCCACTACACAGATAGGACCATACACACACATATACACACACACACACACACACACACACACACACACACACACACACACACATACTGCACGTTCACAGGCATATGCAAACGCACAGAAATGAATACACACACACACACACACAGTCACACACATTCACACACACACAAAACCCCCTCTCTCTCTCCTCTTATTCTCTGCTCTGTATAACAAGCAGCTGAACTCTGACATAGCCTCCAGCTGTCCTGGAGACGGTGGTGACAATAAAGTTTAAACAAACACACTCACACACACACTAATACACATACGCGCATGCACACACACATACTGAAGAGCAGGAAACAAGACCTTGTTGAGAAAATGACCCGTGTGAGCTAATTAATGGAAATTTCACTCCGTCTTCATCATCATCATTATTCAAAAGTCCTCTTAAACGTTCACTCCTACGCTTTCATTATCATTATTCAGCATCTCCAATGGTAACAACTTTTCTACCGAGCTGGTGGAGAGACAAAGGGGTCACCGCTCCGCTGGAAGGGAAAAGTATTTTTTTTCTTCTTTTCTTTTTTTTTAATAAATGTGCAGATTTGTGTTTGAAGTGTAACAAAGAAAGTGGAAGTTGTGTATAATTTTGGAAACACAAGAGGAACTTTGATCTGGAGATGTGTGTGAATTAAAAGAGAGAAAAGTGTTTTTTTTCTTTGCAGCTTTTCTTTGCTTAGTGTTGGACTCACACACACAAACACACACAAACACATATATATATGCACACACACATTCACACACTCAAACATCCTGGGCTCATGCACAGATGGACATTTGACATCAGAGTCCTGCTCCCAGTCTCATGATAACAATCAGGTTCATAACACCATGGCTTTATTGCCCTCTCTCTCTCTCTCTCTCTCTCTCTCTCTCTCTCTCTCTCTCTCTCTCTCTCTCTCTCTCTTTCACTTTTCACACCCCCAACCTCATTCTCTCTCTCTCTCTTTCTCTCTCTCTTTCTCTCTTTCTCTCTAACATCCGTGCAGCATGATCATACCCATATCTGTCAACTCCCATTAGACACAGCCAAGCGATTCACCCACTAGTACACAGAGGAAGGGATTTTCACTAAATCTATCTTTGTATTTTCGTTTTCAGCAATCCGTCCGACATAGCATGTTTGCTAACGTAATCGACTTTGCTATAAAAATATATGCCTGCATTGCATGGCTGCCTTTTAACATGATAAAGACACGAACCGCCTCTGGCTCTTCATTACTCACTTATTACACTTCTCCTTCCTCTCTCTCTCTCTCTCTCTCTCTCTCTCTCTCTCTCTCTCTCTCTCTCTCTCTCTTTCTCTCTCTTCTTTTTTTATTTGGTGGGAGTTATGAATTTTTAACAGGCACACACACACACACGCACAAACACACACACACACATTCAAAGTGAAAGGAAAAGGCCAAGAGACAGACAAAGTTTGGTCTGGGTGCCACTTTCGATGACCATCATCTCTAGAGACTTACACCCCCCCCTCCCCTCCTCCACCCTTCCACCCTTCGCCGCCCGCTATCTTCCCTCCTTACCCCACCCTATTCACAGCTTTTTTTTTTGGGGGGGGGGGGGTCTGATTTGGTTGAGGGAGGGTGGGAGTAGAGACACGTGGAATGGGGTCAGCTCTGCCAAAGGGCATCACATCGCTCCACTCATGTTTGTGTGTGTGTATGTGTGTGTGTGTGCGCGTGTCGCTGCACCTCTCCTGTCACACAAATTCTCTGAGCATCTTTCTTTATTCTCTCTCTCTCTCTCCCTCCCTCTCTCTCTCTCTCTCTCTCTCTCTCTCTCTCTCTCTCTCTCTCTCTCTCTCTCTCTCTCTCTCAAACTTCTCCCTCAAAGATCTCTTCATCTCCGCGGCGACACCTCCAGCCACCCAGCATCTGAAGGGAGTTGTAAACAGGCTCTCGTCACGCCCCTCCTTTTTTTTTTTTTCTAACCCCGTGGTCCAGACTTGCATCGCCAAGCTCGCCCTCCCCTGTGTCCCACCTCCGCCTCCTTCCTCCTTCCTCCTCCTCCTCCACCTCAGGTCGACTCCCTGACTCTCCATCACCCTCAAAAGTCAACATTCTTCCAGGCCTCCTCTCCACTCTCCTCTCCTTGCTTTCTTCACTTTTTTATCACCTTCTCTCCACACTTGACCCTCCCATCCTTTCCCTTTTTCCCTCCACATCCTCTCTCTACTCATTCCCTCTCTTTTTTTCCACCTCTCTCTGTGCTCTTATCTTTTCTCTCGTCTTTTGGTCTACCACAGTCCGACCTCCTGCGTTCTCCCCGGCAGCAGCAGCAGCAGCAGCCGGCTGGGCAAATATGCACCTTGAGCAGCGGTAAATACAGGCAGCACTTCACAAACAAGGCCTGATTACAATGACAAAGGCTGCCACACTTTAGGGAGGAGCTTGGAGCAATTTGGAGGCTGCGGGGGCCATTGAGCGAGTGGCATACTTAATGGGCTTTGTGTGCCAGAAGAAAAGGGTCTGAGCTTCTGGGCCCAGCTGTCACTATGGAAAATATCAGACTGACACAGCACCCGATGCTCTTTGGCTTGCTCTCTTTTCTTCTTTTAAACCCCCCCCCCCCTTTTTTCTCCTCTTCTCCCTCCCTCTTCTCTTCTCTCTCCACTCTTTTTTTCTCTAGTTAGCGAGCACAAAAAAGTGAAAGCTGTTGGAAAGAAAGAAAGAAAGAAAGAAAGCGAAAAAAAACTAAATGAGAACTCCTTCTCTTGATCTCACACACACATACACACATGAGAGAGAGTAAGAGGAGGGGGGGGGGGGGGGGGGGGGAGAAAAAAAGCAAGCATGCAGTCGCGGTCACACACACACACACACACACACACACACATACACACACAAATATAATGCACAGTAGGCTGACTCTGCAGCAATTATTCAAACCCTAAAACCCAGAGGGATAAATGACATTATTACATTTCACTACTTAATTACGTGTGTGGATAGTTACTAAGTGTTAGCCATCATGCATGCATAATGTGGCAAGATACAGTCACTTCGCTTCATAAAGCACCCTTTCATTACCAAATAGAAAAACAAATGCATGTGCACTGGGAGAAGGAGGGAAAAAAATGCACACGATACCTATATATATATAAGAAAAATAAGTGGAATAAATACACATTAAGAAAGAATATATGATTGTAAAAATAACTCAAGCACTTAAAGGGTTTTTTCCACCAAGCGCCAAAACGACAGTTTATTTTCTGGAAACGATTTCTCTCCAGTGATAATGGGTTTGGCTCAGAAACACAGGAGATTCTCTGAAGCAGCTCTCTGGTTACGCTTTCTCAATCCTTGTATGTGAAGGAGAAGAAGAAGAAGAAGAAGCGCCTCACACTCCAGATCCAACTGTATTACACCAGCTCTGTGACTTTATGGCACTGTAACACCGAGCATAATACACACACACACACACACCCACGTACACAGCTGAGCTTGTTCACTGGAGGCGAGCACAAACACACACACACACACACACGCACGCATGCACACACACACACACACACAGTCGCAGAGCGCTGCATTATTGAAACACAGCACAAAGCCAGAGTTGGATGTTGTTTCACCTAATCTCTTTGATACCACTGTGGTGCTGCTAAGCTCCAGAAAATCAGCTTAGCAGATGTCCTAAAGTGTAGGTGGCTTGTTTTATGAGGCAACAGAAGAAAACACTACAAGAAGAAGAAGAAGAAGAAGAAGAAGAAGTAGTTGAAGAGGGAGGGGGAGTGGGGGCAGGGCCACAGATTTGGAACGGGGCCCTGACGAGTCTAACTCAATCCCCTTTTTACTTCTGTCTGCCAGGCGCTGTTGTTCCAGCAAACTCCAGTTTTTTCTTCTTCTTCTCCCTCTCTCTCTCTTTCTCAATTCACCCATCACTCCATCCTTTTTTTCTTCCTCCCCCGACCTCTTACTTACTTTTCAGAGTGCTCACATTACTGCCTCTGTGTGTGTGTGTGTGTGTGTCATTTATCCAGGCCAAACAAGTTGTTGCACTTCTAGAAAACGGTGAGTGTTTTTTTTGTTTTTTTTAAAAGGTTGAACAAGCCCTAACCTGTACTCAGATGTCAGCTGATTACAGTCGCAGCCTACACACACTCTCTCTCTCTCTCTGTGTCACGCACACACACACACACACACACACACACACGTTGCATTATCAGCACAAGTGAGACATCTGTATGCAAATGTCATTATGCTGGAGGGGAGGAGGCTCGCAGTAGGCCGGGGTGTGAGTGATGTTATGATAGTGAAGGGTGGAGGGGGGGGCTGAAGAAGGTCGGGCTCTAAAGGAGTGTGTATGTCAAGAGCTAGTGCATATATGTATGGTATCCATAGTAACCAACTAACCCAACTCAAGATGGCTTACTGATACTGTCATCTTTTATCTTTTTTTTTCTCCGGCTTCATGTGTTGCACTTGTTTTACATCACAAGCCATCTATTGATAGTACAGCACACACTACTATGCTTTAAACAGATTAATAAATAAAAAATATCTTTCATTGAGATACACTAGTTTAATGGAGAGATGAAAACATGTTAATCATCCCAGGTGTTGCACATAGTGTCGTATCTATTGCCTCTCAAGTATCTGAAAAATGTACTTTATCTTCTGACTGTGAGGTATGGGTATTTGGCGAGCCAACGTCCATGGCGACGGGATGCAAAGAGGCAAAAAGGAATGAAAAGTGATGGAGAGGGGATGAAAAAAGAAGCTCTCATGACTCTAAAAAAGACATTCTGTGGCCACACCAAACAATACAGAATGTTCCTTTTTTTTCAGCGTGTGCATACGCCTGAGACGTAGAACTATAAATTGATTTACATTATGTATGTAGGTTTCAAAGGGCAGGTCAGTGTGTGTGTGTGTGTGTGTGTGTGTGTGTGTGTGTGTGTGTGTGTGTGTGTGTGTGTGTGTGTGTGTGTGAAAGCCTCCAAAGGTTTTTCTCTGTGTGTTTTTTCCCCTGAGGAAAAAAAATTCAAAAAAGACACATTTATTTTAGCATGACTTTAGGGGAAATTTGCGCCAATTAATTTAGAATGGTACTGAAACGATGTTGATGTGATGTGTAAAGTAGAATCTGGTTAATCCTACAGCCAGCAAGCTTTAAAATGAATTTTTAATTACTGTGCATATGCAACGGTGTAATGATGGAGTTATTAGAATTTGAAGACTTGCAATGGAACATGTAAGACAGAATTAAGCCAACTAAAACTTTATTTGTCTTTTTTTCCTCCAGCCTTTTGTTTTGGATTTATAAGTTATGTGTTCTTATTAAGTCTGCTCTGCTACATATAGTATTGCTGTTCCAGGTTGAATGTATTTTATGTGTCTTTTGTAGCTCTCATTACACCTGCCCAGGGACTGCAGTTGAAGATGATTAAAACTGGCACATCTGACTCAGATTATTATCATTGTCACAACACTAATATTACTCTTGTACATAAAGTTACTATTTATTTACTATATGTTTTACTACTATTGTTTTTATTGCTTGTGTACTTATTTATTGTTCTTTATTCTTTTATTGATGCTTTTTTCGATTTTTTTCTATCTACTTGCTGCTGCAATATTGTACATTTCCTCACTGTGGGACTAATAAAGGAATATCTTATCATATTGTATCATATCGTATTGCGTTGTATTGCATTGTATTGTATAGTATCATATCATATTGTATCATATACTATTGTATCGTATCGTGTAGTGTTGTATCATATTGTGTAATATTGTATCATATCATTTCTTATCGTTTCGTACAGTATTGTATCGTATTGTGTAGTATTGTATTGTATTGTTTTGTATTGTATAGTATCATATCGTGTAGTATTGTATAGTATCATATCGTGTAGTATTGTATAGTATCATATCGTGTAGTATTGTATAGTATCATATCGTGTAGTATTGTATAGTATCGTATTGTGTAGTATTGTATTGTATTGTATCGTGTAGTATTGTATTGTATTGTATCGTGTAGTATTGTATCGTATCGTATCGTATCGTGTAGTATTGTATCGTATTGTGTAGTATCGTATTGTGTAGTATCGTATCGTGTAGTATTGTATTGTATCATATCGTGTAGTATCGTAACGTGTAGTATCGTATCGTGTAGTATCGTATCGTGTAGTATTGTATCGTATTGTGTAGTATCGTATCGTGTAGTATTGTATTGTATCATATTGTGTAGTATCATAACGTGTAGTATCGTATCGTATCGTGTAGTATTGTATTGTATCGTATCGTGTAGTATCGTAACGTGTAGTATCGTAACGTGTAGTATCGTAACGTGTAGTATCGTAACGTGTAGTATCGTATCGTGTAGTATTGTATTGTATCGTTTTGTATCGCATAGTATCGCATAGTATCATATCATATTGTATTGTATCATATCGTATCGTATTGTATCATATCGTATCTTTACATAAAAATGTATTAATGTGCACTGTCCCTGTAACTTTAAACTGTATGAATAAATAAATAAATGAATAAATAAAGTATTCATGCTAATTGGCGCAATACATGAAAAGATGTATCTTCTACAAAGAGATTGATGTAAAAACACAAACACTATTTTTCACTATCTCAATAGAAAGAATATAGTTCTGATGAAATCAACTTCTCTTCAGTATCAGAATTAGAGGTAATGTTAATATCTGCTTCATCAGGACTGTGTAGGTTTTGATTGACATGTTGCTAAACTCTGATTGATTGACACAAAAGTACAAGACATCATCTCTCTCCTACCAAGTCTTCCTTCATGTAGGATTCCATCACTTGGAGATCTGACTGAGGAATCAGGTTTGAGGGCCTTTAAAACTGCATTCATGGGCCTCATTACTCACTGCAATATAGAAACGACCCTAATTCACCACTGTCTACTTGTATTTCCAACCACTGAGACTGAGTCAGACCATTTCACTTACAAAAGGTAATGATCCCCCATTTCCAAATATAAAGTAGATGACAGAGCAGATATTATTTCTGTATCCTGTGTGGTGGTTTAACTCTTCGCTGTTGGTTTCAGTTGGCTCTCGGCTCTAATTAGGCTCCATTTAGGCTCTAATTAGTTTACTTTCCTCTGTTGTGAAAATGGACTGATAAGAGTAAGCGATACGTTATATATTATAGTATTTTTATTCCCTTTTGTCTTTGATAGAGGTCAATAAAAAGTTGATATACTGCACCCACTGTAAAAGTCAGCATATCAGTGTACACCACAGTCAAAATGAAACCAATGAAAAACACTTACTTATTAATTACACTTATTAATAACAGCTGTATTTTAGACTCCAACCAGCTGAAGAAAATACTACTTTAATGATGAAATGTGTCTGTAATTTTTGCCATTATATGATTACTGCTATTATTATGATTATTACTGCTGCCACGAGCTTCATGTGGATCTATGTTTTGTTGGTGGAGAAAATTGGAAATTAGGGAAGTCAGCTGACAAACATTTCTGCATTCATATACAGTCATTTCTTACAGATATGATTATACAGTGAACAGTTATGGAAGATGAAGAATTATTAAGCATTGGTAGGTTTGGCTCAACCTTGTTGCTTTGTGTATGAAAGCATTCATAAATACTAATGTGATATTTCTTATTCTTATGCAGTATTTCCTATTTTAATATTAGGACACAGATTGGACAGAGCAGTGTTAGACACATAAGGATTAAAAGCACAAAATAGAAGAATAACATGAAATGCAATTATGTTTAGCCTAAATTTAAATATGTTAGATAAAAAACAAAATTAATATATTTTGATAATGATCAAAACACAACTATTGCATAATTATTGCTGTTGAGTTTCTCCTCTTCAATGCATGAAAATTATTCAACCTCCCAAGAAGGAAACCTCTCTGTTAGCGGTTAGCATCTACAGCAGGGGTGTCAAACATATGGCTCGTGGGCCAGAAACCAGCCCACCAATGGGGTCCAATCCGGCCCACTGGATAACTTTGCAAGGTATGAAAAATAATGTGGTCATATTTAAACCATTTATATATTGAACATTGTGCAAAATGTTGTTAATCAACAGCTTCTGTGCAAAATAATCTGTAAAAGACAAAGAGACATAATATTGTTGAAATTGTATGAAAAGTGTTAAAAGTGATAAAAGTGTTATTAAGACATCTCAGGCTGTTCATCTGTTTTGTAAATGGATAGTTTATTATAGTACATTTATGATATATATATTTGTAGGTTATTAGGCTAATAAATAATGATGAAATAATAATGACATTGTTTCATGTGGTTTAAGCTTTGCCTGTATATGCTTAGTAATATAACATACAGTTGCACATAATACACTTACAATGGAAGTGATGGAAGACTAAATCCACAGTCCTCCTTCTGTGTAAACATGGACTTAAAAGTTGATGTGAAGCTAATATGAAGCTTCAGTCAAATCTTCATCTTCTATGTTTCAACGTTACAGTGTTTTTAGTAGCAAAGTCTTTTTGTTACTATACTTCCACCACAGCTCAACAGGAAACACTAAGAGGGAATTTGATGCTAAAAAGACTGTAAATGTGTCAGATATCACTTGATATGAATAACTCACACGGATGAAGCTCAATAGAAGCTGGTCATCTACTTTTAATAAAACCTCTTTCACTGTTTATATGGACACCTGACTGCTGTTTTAAGACAGACTTGAAAAACTGTGAACTTATCCTTTAATGGTTTGAGACACACACCGTTAATTTCTCACTACCTG
Source organism: Scomber japonicus (assembly GCF_027409825.1). NCBI lineage: Eukaryota > Metazoa > Chordata > Actinopteri > Scombriformes > Scombridae > Scomber > Scomber japonicus. The sequence goes on along the minus strand of NC_070581.1, from coordinate 5,247,966 downwards.
CAAGAGCTGTAGCCTAGTTAGTGTTCTAACTAGCTGCCATGTCTCAGGTGTCCCATGTATCATATTACCTAGCTAGAGTAAAGAGATGCAGTAGTTTAACAGTTTCATCTCTAAAAAGTCATTTTACTGGTTTCTAGCAAGTTGTTTTATTTTGAAATACAGACATACATAATACCTGCTATGATCACATTGTGGCCATATCCTTTCTACCCTTTTGCTGCAAGGTCTTCTGTTTATACATGCTGAACTATTTGTCTATTCAAATCAAGTGTTATGAAATGGAAAACCACGAGAATAAGAACTCAAGTGCATGTTTCTGAAGAAAGATGAGAGAAACGTGTGAGTTACATAACACATGATACTTCTAATGACCTTAAATGTGATTATTATGATAACTAGACAACTACAAGATGAAATGAATGGTATTGATGTCTCTCCATTTGTTTTGGGATAAATACAAGAACGTGTGAATGTGTGAGTAGGTGTGTGAGTGCATGGTGTAAATAGACATCTTTCTGCTCAGCTTTTCTTCTTCTTTTCTCTTTAAAACACTTTTTTAAAAATATATATTTCAAAATAAGATGATTAAGAAATCTGAGGCATAAATATTATTATTATTATTATTACATATATGGATTATGTATAAGAACCTTGGTCTTTTTGGGGATATATAACCATACATATATAAGGAAATATGTGTATATTTTCACTGTAATATTATAGGTACATTATATAGACAATTATTATTAATGTGTAGTTTTTGTGTACGATAGATAGATAGATAGATAATAGATAGATAGATAGATAGATAGATAGATAGATAGATAGATAACATTACATAGAAACATATTTCTGACTATCCAATGGAAAAAACTAAAAAACTTACTGGAAATTATCCAAAGATATATTTAGAGTAATTAGTAATAAAATACTCAGTGTGGAAAAAAGTGCCAGTAAAAGTGTACTGCATTATGTAAAAAAATATTTAAAAGATGTAACACCTAAAAAAAAAAAAGCGTTAGTTCAGCCTACACCTTTTCGGTCAGGAACTGCTTTATTTATTTATTAAATTATTCATTCATTTCCTATTTATTTATTCCCTTTTGGTTTGTCATTATTTCTTTTTTTTTAATCCTTTTGTGTTACCGTGTTGAAAAAACACAATACATATACATATTCATTATACAAACTTTACCCCCCCTTTTTTCCTCCCCTTCCCCTTTCCTCATCCCACATCACCAATATCTGAACAGCCAGACAAAGGAGCGAAGGAACAAAATCTAAATTTAACAAAACAAAAAGAAATGCGACACACATACATACATACTGACATATAACATACTAAAAGTTCATTTTTGTCCAAATTCCCATTTTCAAAGTAATTTAAAAAAGGTTGCCAGGCAACAGAGAATTTCTGAATTGACCCCCTTTTTTTTGTAAATTGAATCTTTTTTAGTTGAATATAGTACATGACCTCTCTCACCCAGTGTCCATATACAGGTGGGAATGCTCCTTTCTATTTTAGGAATATCATTCTTCTAGTTAAAAGAGTACAGAACGCTCTAAAGCTGACATTTCAGTGGACGGACAGTGGAGCATCTTCTCACACAGGCTGCTACAGCTCCGCTGTGGAAGGGACTGATACAAGAACTCTTTCCTGCCACATGCCATCACACTGTATAATAACAGCTAAACAACTCTGGTCATAACTTACAGTCACTACACACTTTATTTTCTACACACAGTTATGCACATCACACATTTTTTATACTTTTGTACATTACAGTTTTTTTATTTTATTTTATTTGCTATTGCTATTTTGCTACTTTATTATGTGTAGTTTGTTCTTTTATTCTTATACTATATGTTGTTATCGTCACTGTGTGTAATGCTGCTGCTGCACTGTAATTTCCCAGTTTGGGATCTATCTATCTATCTATCTATCTATCTATCTATCTATCTATCTATCTATCTATCTATCTATCTATCTATCTATCTATCTAGTTGAAATAAAATAAAACTACAACTTTTTCTTCTCTCTTTTCAGTCAGGAGAGCTCATCATCACACTATACTGTACAAACTCACGAGCTCTTTGCACCAACAGAAAGTTTTTTTGGTGTGCTGCTGCAGGGAACATAACATTCATCATCTCACCCTGTGAGTTTCACAGGATAGGTCTGCTAGTGTCAGAGAGAGAGAGAGAGAGAGAGAGAGAGAGAGAGAGAGAGAGAGAGCGTAAAAAGCTTTAATGAATCAACTGTATCTCTGCTGTGTGCTACCAGCGTGAGAGAAAATATGAGAGGTAGAGCCGGAGATAGAAGGTTTGCGGAGGACACACTGCTGCGTGCTTTCGGATTAAAGTGCCTGTGAAATGGCAGACAAGGAAAACGAGTGCACCCTCACACACACACACAAAAAAAGAAGGGGGAAAAAAATGAGTGGAGATTTGGGGAAACATCAGTTTGCGAGAGATAAAAGACAAAAATAAGGAATCATCTGCCCCTGTCTGCTGCTACACACACACACACACACACACACACACACACACACACACACACACACACACACATTTTCTCTCTCTCTCTCCTTCCCTCTGTCAGGCTGATGGGTAATTGAGGCAGTCACAACACAGATCGGGACGCAGTGTCATGCTGTGCCCCGGGTCTGGCTCGCTGCCCCGGCCCTCTGGCAGCTTGCTGTGACACACTCTGGAGTGTGTGCGCGCTCACACACACACACACGCAAAACAAAACAAATGGTCGCTTCGCACACATACGCACACACTCATAAAAACACATGCTCGTTATGCACATATAGAGACACGTGCACACTTTCACAAATGTTTATTACCACCAAATGTGAACAGGCTGTCTTTACACAAGTGTGTGTAGTCACAGACGGACACACACACACACACACACACACACACACACACATACACACACACATAGGTCTGAAAGTCTCACTTCCATCCATTTTTCCATCACATAAACAACATCATGCCCAGGCAAATCACTCAAGTCCTCTCCTCTTCTTATTTGTTTTCCATTCCTCTCCTCCTCTTTCCTTAACACTTATTTCTTCTCCTCTCATCTTCTTTCCTCTTTCCCTTCTTCTCCTAAATTTCCTCTACTTTCCTCTCCTATCTCCTCCTCTCCTCTTTCCTCTCTCCCCCTTCTCTTTCTCCTCTTATTTACTCTCCTCTCCTTCTTTTCCTTTCCTCCTCTCCTCTCTCCTCCCTTCCTCCTCGTCATTTTCTTTCCTTTCCTCTCAACTCCCATCTCTCCTTTCCACCACTTTCCTCTCCCCCCTTTCTCTTCTCCTCTTATTTATTCTCCTCCCTCCTGTCCTCCTCTTCATTCTCTCTACTTTCCTCTCCTCTCCTCTCCTATCCCCTCCTTCTCTTTTTTTCCTTTCCTCATCTCCTCTCTCCTCCCTTCCTTCTCTTAATTTCCTTTCCTTTCCTTTCCTCTCAACTCCTATCTCCTCTCCTCCTCTTTCCTCTCTCCCCTTCTCTTCTCCTCTACCCCTTCGCTCCTTCTTTTCATTCCCCTTCCTTTCCTTAACTCCTATCTCCTCCCATCCTCTCCTCTCCTCTCTTTCATTTTCTTTCCTCTCCTCTTCTCTCCTCCTGTTTGTCACACCCGAGGCAAACAGGCTTGGCCCTAGGCAACACTGAAGCCTCTTCTGCTCCTCTTTACTTTGCTCCCTCCCTCCCTCCCTCGCTCCATCCCTCTTTCCTGGCGATCCTCCAGTTTAAACAGAAGGCTGTGCTTGGGGAGAGAGTGGGATACAGAGAGAGAGAGAGAGAGAGAGAGAGAGAGAGAGAGAGAGAGAGAGAGAGAGAGAGAGAGAAAGAGAGAGAGAGAGAGAGAGGCCAGTTGCTTGTGTGAGTGCTGCATGATTCATGTTGCCCTGTAATGAAGCCGGTCCAGTCTTTTAAGTGTTTGGTGTGTAATGGAGTTTCAGGGACAGGCCTATCATTTTCTCCTAATAGCGCTTTCTCCGCCGCACGCCATGACCCCTCTCTCCACACCCCCGCCCCGCGCACCCCTACTGTGGTAACTGCACATTACCCAGGCGCACGCGCACACATACACACACACACGCAGGCGATTACCGACAGCTGCGGGAGTTTCTGAACGGCAAAAGTGGCCAATTTTCTCTCCCTTCCATTTAAACAACAAACAGGGCGTCATGTTAAAATGGGCAAGGGAAGAGAGAAGGGAAATTGGGCTGATAAGGGTTATTGTGAATCAGGAAGAGAGTGGGTTAGCTACTGGGAAGTAGCAGTGCGTGGCGAGCAGTGATTTTAATATTCTTGAGGAATACTTTGAGAGAGACAGCACTCACAATGAGAGACCATAAAGAAATAATGTTCAACGGATTTTTCTTCCTCAGTTAGAAGCAGATGCTCCGAATCAGAAAACACCAGTGTGTGTTTATGCGTGCTTTTGTCTCGGATCTCAAACACTGATTTTTATATTTAGATCACATGATGGACATTGATTGTGCAAAGTTAGTTTTTTTTAAATAAGTTTTGGCTTAAATTTTAATTAAGGATTAGAGTTAGAACACTTCACCGAGAAGTGCAGTAAATCAATGGTCCTCATAATGATAGATGTACAAGCGTGTGTGTGTGTATGTGTGCAAGAGGAGGGAGGGTAGGGCCAGTTTTACCGGAGCAGATTGTGGAGTGTATGTACAGACCAGACCTAGATTACTGAACAGATTGCACAGCTGGCAAGCAGCCCTCTCTACACACACAAACCAGCACGCGCACACACACACACACACACACACACACACAAATGCAGAGCAAGAAAAACAAATATTGACAAGGTATTGATCCTTTGGGTGTATTGGTCCATATTGACAAGGCACTAATGCCAGGAATATCATTCTGGTCCACATGTTAAATCACGAGTGGTCAAATTCCCAACAATTAGCAGAGGAGTATTAGTAACAAAGCAAATTCCACAGTTCAGATGAGATTATAGAAGCTCTGGACGCCTCGTTTAAACGGATATTTGAAGGTTGAGTTACGGTTAAATGATTTAAGTCGTTTTGTTAGGTGTTAAAGTTTGCCGACACACAAAGAAATCAGTGTAGGAGTAACAGTGTAGGTGTAGCAGCTCTCAAGTGATCACATGATTAATCACATGTGTGCTAACAACAGGAAATGTCAATAAGAATCAAGGACATGACCCATATCTGCCCAACTGTTCATTCTTCAAAACAACGAAGCAACCTTAGATTTTTTCATGTTTTTAATTAAATATATATGTATATATATATATATATATATATGTGTGTGTGTGTGTGTGTGTGTGTGTGTGTGTATATGATGAAATCCTCAATGTCTCTAGTTGCATTTAACATATTTGTGTGTTATGGTTTTTCCATCAATAAAAGTTCAACTACCTAGTTCTTAAAATGACGTACTGTATGCTTCTTTTCCCTTCTTGAAAATTCCTCAATCAATGGATATGCACAGATTGTTCATATCAAAAGTTGAACTACTGTGCAGAACCGTGACTGGCTTCTAAACTAGTTGTGAAGTCATAAATCACGTTCTTATGTAGGCTACACGTGTCAAACGGAGCTTTAAGGAGAGCAACGGAGAAACTTTTTCTTCCAACAGCAGCAATGTGAAAAGCAAACTGTGCACATACATCATTGTGCACAGAGAGGAGAACAACATCCAGCTGAAGGAACAAGAGGAAAAACACAGTTTTGAGTAAAGGGATAGTCTACTGAATAATAGGAAATTGGCTGAAATGGAAGCAAAGTGGAGCAGAAAATAAATTCTTCTGTTGATTGATGAGGTGCAAGATTTGATCCAATGTTCAAATCAAAAAACAACCTTATCTGTTCTTTATTACACATGTTTCAACTAATTATATTCAATACATGTCTCAGATGATATCTGAAGGTACCTCTGGATCTCTCTCTTATTTTTAAGGGTCTGCTTTTCAGCTTCTTTTAAATGCTTTATTTATATATATTTATTGATTTGGCATGATTGTGTATGTGTGTGTTTGTGTATTTATTACTGTCTATTAAAAAAAAAAATCAAGCACGGCACAGCAAATTTTGTTGAACTTCTTGTGCAATGACAATAAACTATTTTAAGTTATGGTGATTATTTGTAAGTTTATGACTAGGAATAAAAGTGAAGCTTCTTCTATCTTAAACATAACTCTAAAATGTCACTTTTAGCAGTTTGGTAAATACTTCTAGAGATTAAAGTTGATACAAAAGTTTTGCCAAAAGTAATACATGGGTCACTTTGTATGTGTGCACAGTACATCTGCACATGCTTACACATGCTTTGCCTTATCTATCAATGACTACTGATGGCTTCATATCCTTCAACTTATAGAGAGGAAAAAAGTGTGTGTGTGGGGGAGGGGGGGTGGGCGGGGGGGATAAAAGTTGGCTTCCAATTTTCCCGTCCATGGAACACCTGCCATTCCATGCCATGCCATCCCTGACATGTGGAGCCTGGCTTTGTTGCTGCGAAGGATGCAGGGGCAGTCGTGTCTTTGTGTGTCTGCTCTTTGTCCCCCCCCCCCCCGAGGGCTAAAAGAGAGGGGACTTCTCTACGAGTTGAACAAATAAACAGCAGAGAGTAGGAGGGAGGGAGCACCTGCTGAGGGCTTTGTGTCTCTTAATAAGGCACAGTACTGTCTAAGAGTGCACAACCCCCCCCAGCCTGAACACACACACACACTGACTGGAACTGCAGATATGTAAACACACACACAGACATATATATATATTTATATATATTTACGTACAATCAAAAACAAATCAAAACAGGTTGTGCACTCACAGACATACAAATATCGACAAAATAACTTTTAGTGTAATTTATAATAAAACCCCATTAAACATAAAGTAAAAATATACTGGAATCTAAACTATATTTTACTATATTATATTGTTGACATACAGTAACTTTGAAATGGCTATAATCACTATTTTTATAATAACAAAATATGAAATGATGGTGTGTAATGTGTCTCATAGTGATGAACCTACAGAGATTTATCAGTGACTTTGCAGCTTCCCGCAGCTTTATTGGACTTTCAGCTCAGTATTTAGCCATCCTGCTCCATCTTTTGGTTTATTCTTAGTGGTAGCATTAAAAAAAGCTTTTAAAAAAGTCACTGTACTCTACATGCTGAGCACCTAACAGCAAACATTAAGCAGCAAAAGAGCCACATATTTCCCTCAGGAGTCGGTAGAGAGAAAAATCAGAGCTAAAAGAGAGCGAATATTAGAATTAGAATCAGCAGGTGGATAAAAACACAACTCTAAATTAATGATAATGTTGCTCTTAAACTGCTGGATGTGTTAATAAGTAACTGTTTGCCAACAAGTTCAGCATATCAACTTCAAAGATGATAATATTTCAATGTTGTGATCACTACTTGTTTCTGCTGCCCCCTACTGGCTGCAATTCCTGTGATACCAAATGGATAAAATCATGTTTTACAATGAGAGGATCTTAATGTCCAACTTTCATGTTGTTTTTCTTTCAAGGTTGTTTTATAGATTGTTTTCTACTTTTATACACATGTGCTAACTGTGTTCTAAGACTGCAAATGCAAAAAAGCTTTAACTCTATGTTTTGTCTGTTTATCGGTTTTTGGTGGGTTTTCTTGGCTGCAAACTGTATCAACACATGTATTCAATCATATGTACATTTTTTTCTTTATTGATTATATTATTTTCTCTTGTTGTAAATGTAGTGTCTGATTGCATGTGTAGCCCCCACTTCACTCTATCTATAATCAGTATGAAATCCCTATAGAGGTATCAGTATAGAAGCAAATAGAGAATCAGCTGTAATGAAACGGTGTGTGGGAAAATCTACACCCTGATGTAAACTATAAGCATGATGTGGTATGTCTAAAATATTTATTTGACTTTATTTTTTAGCATTTGTGTCAGCATCCTCAGAAGCGAGCTGTTTCTGACATTGCATCAACACAAATGGAGAAAAATCATAAATGAGCATAAAGTGCTCAAAACATGCAGCGAGAATAAGGAGAAATGACAAAGAATGCTTTCCCATGCCTCCTTTTCCTTCGTGATGGTGTTATGAATTTTATTACTCTGGTTGTTCATGAGATGCAGCCGTAAGGAAGTCACATGTACATATGTGTGTCTTCACAGTGTCTTTTAATACGTTCGCATTTCCCCCCCTACATATGAAGGCAGTATAGTTTTATGGTTGAATGGGACTGTCAGTCATAAAAGCGTAGCAGCATTCACGTGCCATATATAAATGGAGATGCTATACCTCTCTGACATGTTCTTTATAGTAGCCTCAAGGGCCAAGGCCATGCAGATATGTGCCGAACCTGGTGAGAAACAAGACGAGTGCAAGGCTTTCTTCATCTGAATTCATCCAGAGAGCGAAACAAAAGAGGGCAATTAAAAGGGATGGGGGGGGGGGGGGGACAAAAGGACAGAAGAAAGGACTAAAGAACAAAAAAAAAGAAGGAGAAGCAAGAAAGCATAACTTGGAAAGATGGAAACTGTTCTCGAACGCAACAGAACTATGTGTTTTTTTAAAGAGAAAACTTAAATCACACCTGAGCTGCAATTTTTTACACAACTCCTATGATCTTCTTGTTTTATGTTCAGATGAGTTTCACATGTCGCAAAGTGTGAAAACTGCTGTGTATTTCAGAAATGCTTCTATACCATCATTTACATTAGAATTCTAATTTACATCAGAACTTACATTTCTAACCCTGCGTGCAAACTTTCATCATCTGAAACAAAACTTTAAACTATCATTAAATATGACAACACATGAACACACATGAAGCTTAGTGAAAGTTCATCTTTTTACACGCTCATGATGACACACCTTCTTCATCAGCCTATCATATCACAGCTGTCTTTTTAAATATGCTTTCCTCCTCTCTGCTTTAGTGCTTTCTTGATGCTGTTTAACGCATCACTTCATCAACCTCATCATGGATCAGTCTCAGCAGAAGTCATCAGCACCACCAGAGTCTGGACTCCATGGGGAGATCTATCTTACCTTTGATTCAGAATCTCCCTCCAGAGTCCAAGCACCAAATACTTTTGATAATACTTCATCATCAATATCATCTGCATAACAAATAACTCTTTTTGCTTCATTCTCTGATCTCTCCTGGTTGAACTACATACTGTTTTTCAGGCTGGGTCCTGATTACTTTGCTGCATTAGTAGAAAAAAATGCATCAATTCTATTTTCAAGCATCAAGCAACCGTTTTAATGAAGGGGACTTTTAAGAATTACAAAAATAGGTGAAAAAATAAACTTTCAGGTGGACAAACACTGTTTCTATGTTTCTGTGCAGCAGTTCTAACATCTTGTTGCATTCATTGAGTGCCAGAGTAGACTGAGAAGCCAAGAGGCAACAAGGACAGAGAGAAGGGAATGACCTGCAGCATTGGTCCCTGGCCGATTCGAACCAGGGATGCAGTGATTATGTGGCATGCGCTCTAACCACTAGACCACCAGAGCGCTCCAGGCCATGGCAGCTTATGAGCAGTCCCATACGCAATCTGCACACCTTTTTTTTTAGTTTTCTGCTTGTAATGTGATAAATAATCATTTATGTAAGAAAGATAGTTTTCAGGGAATTAATGCTCAGCCACATTGTTCTGTGATTTTGACCACTAATATCAAAACACATATCTCTTCCTGTCTTTGTATGGTTTTATATGTCCAGTGTGTAAGATTTCATGACATATTTGGAATATAATTAGAGATAAATAAGCTATTAACAAAGTGACACAGGGTTAAAAGTGGGAAAAGGTCATTCTACAAGTTTTACAAGTAGCATCTTTATTGGTGTAAAATCTGCTGAACTCTGTGGAAGTGTGATCAGAATTCTGTGTGGGCTTGCTTATGAGATAATATCAGATGATATCAGCTCCACATCAGCTAGTGATGTAGCAACTCCCAAATCAGTCCACCTTTCGCCCCCCCATCCCCATCCACAACACTCAAACTCACCTCACTAGTAACCCTCCCCGGCCCTTTAAGCCTTAACACTCCTTCGAGGCTGCAAACCCGCAACACTGTATGAATTCTTTACGGGGGGGAAAGCCGAGCCAGAAGCCACAGATTAATAATGCAATTTTCTATCTAAATTCTTATTTATGTGAAGCAAAAAGTTCCCCTGAGATTCTTGTATTATTCATAAGCATCAGAGAAGAGGAAGAAGAGGAGGAGGAAACAAATCATTTAGCACAATGCGTGTGTCTGTTTGTTTGGATGAGTCTAAACATCCAGTACAGTAACACATCAGCAGCATCAGCAGCAGCAATAACAACGTGTGTGTCCCTTATTGCTTGAAATATGTGCATTTTTTGCTTCTGCGTATCTATAAGAATGCATGCTTTTTACCTCATGTTTGAATAGTTTATGTTTGTGATATGGGTACGCTTTTGTGAGATTGAAAGGGAATTGGCGTCTGTTTATGTGTGAATGTATGTATGTTTGTGCATTGGAGTGATTATCTGAGAGGGGAGATACGTGTGAGCATGAATGTTAATATGTGTGTTTGTGAGTGACAAGCAGTCGGGTAATGGAATCAGGATGTACGCGCGTGTAGTGTGTGATTGGTCGTAAGTGGCGGGTGCTGGCGCGTGCACGTGCATATATGCGGCTATAGGTTTGGGTGCTAATATGAACACGCGCAGCTACTTGGTATTCGGCGCGACTCGTCTCTTGTCTGTCAAGTACGCGCGTGGGGATCGCAACTGGAGAGATTGAAAGTTTGAGGAGCTGAAAGGCCTGCATGCAAATGAGACAAATACACTTGTTTTCTCCCTCTAAACCAACCCCTCCACTTTCTTCTTCTTCATCTTCATCACCGACCATTTTGCCATCATCTCCTCTTCTCCTCTGCTTCAACCTTCATTTTACAGTAGGTTTTAAAGTGAAGCCTCGCAGCATGTGTGCTAGAGGGGAAAAAAGTGAGGATTTTTCTTCTCTGCCATCAATAAAACTAGTTGTTCTGCTGCTCTTCTCTCGCTGGGAGTTGATATAAAAACGCTCATCAAAATCTAAAAGCATCTGCTGGGTGAGAGGATGATTTCCATCTGTGATCTAGTATTAATGGAAGTGTTAATAGGGGTGGCGGCTGCATGTGGAAGGACTGACAGAGAAACAGCCAGCAGCAACTAGATCTACACATACACACATACACATACGACTAACAACTACACACACGGTGCATATACAAACATACAGGGCACACACACACACACACACACACACACACACACACACACACACACACACACACACACACACACACACACAACACTAACAAATAAATAAAGAAGTACACAAGGGGGAAATTCGGAAAACTTGGAAATAACAAGCACACGCGCCTTTAAATTTCATGGAGGCATACAAATTTCAGGGAGTTACTTATAAATAGCGTGCATGTAAACATACATATAAGCACAGTCACACGTGAATGTATGCACATCCACACACAAACACACAGTCGCACCCAGGGGAGTGACAAATAAACAATATTACACTCAGAGCGCTTATTAAGAGCTTTCACACATAACACACACACAGATGTACATACAGTACAAACATGCATAAATACAGATATGTGAGGGAATTATTGAGGAACTTGATTACTGCATAAAAAACATTAAAAAAAAACCTGACATGTTTTCATAATCTTGTGTTTGCACGCATTCCAAAGCAAACACATGATGCATGCCAATATTTATACAAGCACACAGGGAACAACAGAAAAGAAAGACAATGGATTTGTGAAAGAAAGAAAAAACATCAGTTTACAGTAAGTAGGAAATTGTGTGGGCAAGCTTGTACATTAAACACTATGGATGCCCCAGTGTGAGTCATATAAAAGAGGGGATGAAAAATAGAGCTGGAAACATCAGTCAGTTTTTCTCAAACACAACCTGCTCATGCCTCACACAGTCTTCCTCAGTGAGCTGCATGTTTACAGATGGACAGCAGTGTTTTTTTGGCTTCACAGCTCACGATTAAGTCAAACACAACCTGATGCTGAGGCAGTAGAAACCCATCAGTCTAGATTCAGAGTGCAACCACGGTACTAGCTTTACTGTCTTTATAGGAGGAAACAGGTGATCATCTATATTCTTCTAATTTTCAACAAATTCAACAAAAAGACCAAATCCCCATCTTGTCAATGGCTTTCAACCATAAGCCTGCTGGTTTTCTGAAGAGGACAATCTTTAGTGGTTCACAAGCATATAGTGTATATAGGCCAGGCATGTCCAAACTATACCATGATCTACTTGACCAATAAAAATGTCTGAAGACTGGGTCGTGTGCTTGCAGGTTTTTGTTCCAACCAATCGAGAGCACACAACTGCAGCTTTTGTGGCTGAGAGCAAAGTTGGATGAGAACAGGTTCACTGAGTAGATTAGCTTCAGTCTGTAACGTGCCTCATTTAATTAAGTAACGTAACGGCGTTGTAACGATGGAAATAGTAATTAGTTACATTACCCGTTACTGAAAAAAGTAACGCTGTTAGTAACGCTGTTTATTTAAACAACGTTATTCCCATCACTGGTGAAGACTGAGCTCAGTTGATTAAATGAGTCAAGTCTGGTGTGCTCCTGCTTGGTTGGAATGAAAACCTGCAGCTACATGAACCCTTATGGAACAGTTTGGACGTGCCTCGTATAGACACTTCAGTCTTTAGCAAATGTTACTCAAACAGCAGTACATTTTTGTTGGAGGCTATTTTCATTGTTATAATAACAGCAGCACACTTAGACCCTGCTTAGAACTGGATAGCCGAGATGCATTGCTGTCTCAAACTGATCACTTGTGTCCAGATTTTGTTCCTTCCTATATCTCACTTCCACAAGGTGGTCAAACGGGCCTGTGCACACATATTATGTCAGTCAGACAAGTGCCAGATTTGTTGTTAGTGTGGGCTAAAAAGCTGATAACAATGTTTCAAGAACTCATAACCATGTATGAGCTATTCCAGGAATGTCCAAACTATTCCATAAGGGTTCATGTGGCTGCAGGTTTTCATTCCAATCAAGCAGGAGCACACCAGACTTGACTCATTTAATCAAGTGAGCTCAGACGTCAGACAGTTGATTGGTCAAATTGTGTGTTATTGATTGGTTGGAACAAAAGTCTGCAGCCACACAGCCCTTTATGAAATAGTTTGGACATGCCTGAACTATTCCAACTGATCAGATTACTCCAACCATGTACTTCTGTGCTCATCTACATTATTTCAACCACCACGTCCTACATTGATGATGTATTTTTCTTGACACATGAGTGTTTACACTACAAAAAATAAGTAGTCAAATGTGTCTCAGACTACCTCGGCAAGTGGTTTGAGTGACATGACCACAATGTGTCTCAGAGTTCATTTACACCTGTATTTAGAGCTGTCCACTTGTGATGGGATCGCCAATGACACATGTTAGTTCCAGGTATCACCAAGGTGTCAGTAACCCTGGCTGACTACACTTCTAGTCTAGTGGAAGTTGGGTGGAGTTAGACCAGGGACTACCAAATCATGCATATAGGGCCGTTTCCACTACAGGAACTTCTGGGTAATTTTACAGGGCCATGACCGTTGGCGCGTGTTGTCATACTGTAGCAGGAACCGCCCCTGACAATCTACCGGTCAAAACTGTTGCACAACATGATGATCGAAACTGTTGAATGATTAGGTCACCTCCAGAGTCCGGTGGGTCCTACTCTGCAATGGAGACACAACGGCTGAGAAGACCTGTAATGCTCCCGTCTCCTTAATCTTACCTGGAACTTCCCTAATGGAAACGTGACTGATAAGAAAGGTGTAAATTGTAGGAAAAGTGAAGAGATGCCGATTAAGTACAGACTGCACAGGCTCACACAACCCATCTAATTGAGCAATTGAAGTGAAAACACCTCTGTGGGAGGACAATGAGCCTGTGGGGGCTTTAATAGTTTTTAGACAATACAATGAATGGCTTCAGCACTGTAAAATATATCAGTCTGTGGATACACACGCAGTAATTTTAATTAAGATCAGTTCATTGTTGCTTTTGGTCTTTTCATGGGCTTTGTTGACAATAGGGAAAATATTAAATATTAGGGACTTATTCTTTAATTCTTAAGCCTGAAGTGTCTGGAAACAGAGTCTCAATCTCCATCATTAGGCCTACTCAAGTCTGTTATGATTGAATAGCTGAAAATCTTTTTGCTTTGTCTACCTTACTCTAACTTTAATACTAATCCTTCTGCATGCCTGAAAGGTTTAGACTTTTTTTCTCCCCTAGACATTCTAGATATTGTCAGTATCCTATTAATTGTGAAAATGTAGTACATATATTTTTTATTGCAAAACAATAATTTAGCCATTTTTGTGCTTTCTTAGAGGGTCTCTGGAAACTCATCTGTAGGTAATTGAGTAATTAGCAGTTATTTGGATGTGTGGGGGTGTTGAATACATGTGAAATCTTATTTAATCTGGCTACTTTTCCAGCAAAAATCTATAAAACTTACAAGCCTCATATGTGTGTGATAAAAAAGATCAGACCAGTCAGTATTAAAGCTTTTATATAGTCATATTTTCTCACACCGTTCACTAAACATCCTCCTAAAACAGACTGTCCAATCATAGCTGAGCAACCTTAAGTATGCCCGTCAGCTCTGTCATGCTTTGTCAGAGTGGTGTACATGGGCCTCTATAAACAGTGATACTCTGTATATTAATAGTATGGAGGGTCAGAAGAGCAGGGGTGTGAGGGAAGGATGAAACAAATGTGTACTTGAACTAGTTATCTACACTAGTGACAATGCATTAAGGCCAAGAGTTATCATGAGATTAGCTAACTATATTTTCTGTGAGGTTATATTCGGTGCCACTTACCATTATATCAGAGGTTAGGGTAACATTAGCTCTTTGCTGCTCTGTATTAGATTTGGGGAACTTTACCTAAGATCATTTTGCCAAACACATCAGTTAATTGTGATCTTCAAAGCCTTTTTCTCATGTAAAAGTGAACTTTTATGGTATGAATTTAACATTTGAGTTGTTTGTCCAGGTAACTAAATAGCTATTTCTGTAGTCATATAGAATGGCATGGCATTAGAAAGAATGATCAGTCTGATATTAACCTGATCATACAGCATTAGAATACTGGGGCTTATTAGCTTCATGTCTACTCCATGTTTAACTGGTGAGGGTGGCATATGGTGTCACCCATGTCATTTATTGAATACCCCCCTTGCCCCCCTCGCTGTCTGGGATAATGATTGGCCTGAAGTCACATGACCATATCCATCATACACCATATATATCGGCTGATACATATCTGGATGCACATGATAGGTTATTTTTTGGATATTCTTTGAAAATCTTGAAAAACATGAATAGCAAAAAAAAAAACTAAGGAGGGCCAGGCTTAGCAAAGGGTTAGTTATTAATTTGCCTAATGCTAAAGAGTTAGCCAACTCTAACAGTGATGATTTACCCTCTTAGCCATGTTGTGTTAAAAGCCAAACACCTGACAAAAGTCAATGTAACCCTTTAAACTTGAGGCATATTTTTAATCTCTGGTTATTTAATATGCCATTCCCGAACAGTTTGTATGGTGTATTATTGTTTGTATACAGCAAAAGGAAACTGAAGTTTGAGTGCAAAGTGAAGTTTGACAGGTGTGATTGGGGAGAAATGTAAGATTATTTTCCACAGAGTTTTCGCCTTCAAGAATTTCTCTTCATATATAATTCATGCATTAAAAAACATCAGGCTTTGAGCAGTTGAGAAAAGCTCAACAGTAACCAGCACACTGCAGAGTAACCTGTTCACTAGCTGCAGGCTGATCGACATGTATTCACTGCCTCTTCTCGGTGTTTTGCATTTACTGCTTGAGAGATCACAAGCGTATCATCAGCAGTTTGCATGTTGCAAAATGTCAAGCCACGCTAGAGCTTTTATATCTCATCGCTGTGAAGTCAGAATTGAATGAAAAATTGACTGAATGAACTGACTGACAGGATGAAAGACAACAGAAAGTGAAAGTCTTCTATGCATTATCCACTGCCTGCTGAGCTCTGAAACCCAAAGTGTACGACCCAGGGACTGAGTCGGAGCGCAGCCTGGAGCTACAGAGGAAATGTGAGAAGAAGAAAAGCTGATGTTTTCATTCACTCACAGTGAACAAACACCAAAATGAAGTCAGCAGTTTGTCCGTAGTATGAAGAAAAGCTTACTGTTCTTTAATCTGTCACTTTTAAGTCAAACCTTGGTGATTTGTATTGGCAGAGGAGAATTACACACTCCTCTGTGCCTTCAAATAATTGGATTAAGTTGTGGTCAGCTCCAAACTAGGCTGAAAATATGACACATCAGAATTGTGAGAGTTTTACCCGATGACAGTGACATCCAAATCTTCCATTCCCTTGATTATTGATGGTGATGATCCTGTTAATTCGGGCCTGACTTGGCGTCGCCGTTCTCATTTAAACCAAGATCAACAGCAGATGCACCGTCGTGGCGGCAGAACATGGCACTGTGATATGACATCACACCCCTGCTAAGAGTGTGGCAAAAACACAACCGGTCCACTGCCAAACAGAGGGAGAAACATGGCACTAATACAAACACAATGTAATGAGTAATGAGTGTTCCTGGCGATACGAGAGGGCTGAGAACATGCAGGATTCAAAATCTCTCTGTCGAGACGAGTCATTGTCTCAACAAATATTTAATTTCCTGATATTTAAATTTGTGCAAAAGTGGGAGATTAAGTCGAAAGACAAAGGAGCAGGCAGGCTACCACTTTTTTAGGTTTTAGTTTAGTGCATTGTACGTGTCTTCTGTTTTGAAAAATAATCATCCTATTATCATTTTATGTATTGAGAAAGATTATGTATTCTTTCATCCATTTCTGTATTACCACACTCAAACTAATCAGTGCTAATCAGAACTATTATACTGTACTATGTGCTGTAGTAAGATAGGTCTACTTACATGTTTATAAATGGATACATACAGGCTTATCTTTCAGTCCCTATTCATGACTTTAGGCTGTCTTTAATAAGTTGTCTGTATTATGTATTATGTCTATTTATTCCATTATTAAATGTGTGAACCCAACTATATATTTCTTGTAATGGCAAAATGACTATAAGCCCATTTGTCCATTCCTTATAGCCCTTACTTTTACATTGTCTTCTGTAAATGGACTTATTGAGAGATTCTGGGGGTATATGTTATGTCTCTTGTTGTGATATTTTTCAAAAAGCCTTTTTTCACATAAGACACTTCAAGAGGCCACATTAGGAAAGCACAGGTGTAAATAATGAAATTAACAATGGCTGAATTCCATTTAGCTGCTCCAGTTTCATCGTCCTGGTGTTGTGCATGGTTTACGGGGACACTTGAATGTAACAGAGCCATTGGTGATATTATTAGTAACACCTGTGATTTTTGTACTATGACAGGTCAAAATGTGTGCTGTGAAAAAGCTTAACGTAGCATGAAGACTGGAAGCATTGTTTCACTCGAAAGTAAATAAGAAAAAAAAAACTCTTACCAGCACTTCTGATTGTATCTTGTTTGTTTAGGAAGATGCTCTATGCTAAGATAAGCACATCATCTCCTGACTCTAGATTCATATTTAATGGCTCTATCTCTCTATCTTTAACTCACTGTTATTAGACCACAAGTTGAAATGTCTGTTACAAAAGCCAATGTTTAGTAAGTTGTGATTTTTTAAGTATGTCACTGATTGACACTATGTGTGTATGTAAGGCTATATCTGTGATACTTGTCTTAAAATTTGCCTTGTCAATTTTGAATTGTGATTGCATCATTTGGCGATACAATCAAATCATAGCAGATTATTGTGAGTGCAAATCTTCACAACACATTATCGACAGAAAACTCAAGAGCAGTGACATGTTAAGATGCTACAAGATAAATAATTTCCGGGAAGATGTGCAGTATTAAGTGCTTTGTATCAAAGATGTTACCACAATACAAAATAAACAAATACAAAGTAATGACCACATCAAGACAAAGTGGTTCTTTCCCTGGCACCCTGCTGAGAGTTTGATGATAAGTGTGTATATAGTCATAGTCATGCAGTCTATAGTTGTGTTCCCTCTTCCTCTGCTATATATGTATATATACATACATATATATATATATACATACTAGTGTGCAGTGATGTGTCACAGTAGTATATCACACTACTTTAAAGCCTCTTTGTCCCCGTGCCTCCTCCACTCTCGTCCACTCCCCCATGTCCAGGCCCATTATCCCAGGCAGCTGGTTTTGGGGCCGGCTGGCTGGAGAGGAAGCTGAAAGTGGAGTCTAATTCACTTATTGATTCCTGTCCTGTGTTGCAGGATACTTCACAGCTTTAATCAGTGGGCGATTTTGGGCTGGGGGGTGGAAATAAGGGTACAGGGCAACCAGATGCACTTTTTGCAGGTGGGTACAAACAAGATTTTACGAGTGACCGCATTGGGGGGGGGGGGTTAGGCTTACATAATCGCTCAATTTCTGTTTGTAATTTGACAGAACACCTCAAAGAAGTTACTGAACTGGATCAGCTGATTGTGCATCTATGGACTAGAGGTCAAGAGGTGATGATAGTGATCATTTGTGGGTGAAGAGACAAAAATGTTTTAGGTTGATGAGGAATCTTTTTTGTAACTCCTACACTGAATATCATACTTAGACCCACAGAGGAGGAGATAGTCCAGCACAAGTGACAATGGTGGTGGGGGGAGATACAGTATTAGGCTACTGTATTTTTAATTTCATCTTCTTCTTTTTTTTTTAAATAAATCATTTGAAAAGACGAAAACCGACAATGTGTTTAAGATTCTTGAATTGTGAATTTGCCCTGTTGATCAATGGCAAGCTGTTTTGACAGCGCTGACCTTTGAAGGAATGGAGAGCCACAGACTCCAAGATGAAGGAAGCTATCATTGTTAATTATCTGTGTCGCACCACCGACTTTAATTTAACCTCCTCTGTTGGAGTGTAAACTGCTTGACAAAACAGGAGTAGTTTTCAGACAGCAGTTGATAACTTGTGTGAATAAAGTGTGTGAACATCTTGAGCCATTAATGACCAAGGGAAAGGGAAAGAACTAGCGAGCATGCTACCTGACAGTTAGCATGCTTGTTAGGAGAGCTTTGTTTCCCCTTCAATAACTATTTATTAAATTAAATGATGTACAGTCCGGAGAAGAAAATGCCAAGTTCAGAGAAAATAGAAAGAAGCTGGGACTGACTAGTGTTAGCATGTTCTAGGCTAGCTAACATGTTAGGTGCTCTAGCCCAGCGAGAAGTACCTTATGGGGCTTTTCCATTATACACTTCTAGCACTACTTGGCTCAACACGTTTTTTTTTTTTTGCTTTTCCATTAAAGATAGTACCTGCTACCTGGTACTTTTTTAATACCTGCTCTGGCGAGGTTCCAAGCGAGCCGAGCCGATACTAAAATGTGACGTCAACAGAGAGTGTCGTCACTGGAAGAGTCATGAGAGTGACGTCCCACACTAGAATCAAAACCTGCCATTTTTAAATACCAGCAACAATAGTTACAGCGAGTTTCACGTGAGTTAACATGGTAGTACACCATCGCCTCCATGTCCTCCATTGTTTGTGTTTGTGTCGCGTATAAAACAAAGTCACACCAGTTTCGCGCAGCCGTGCTATGACGACCCCGCCCATGTTGAGTAGGTACTATGAAGTAATGGAAAACAACGTACCTGGTACAAAACCGGGTAGAGTCGAGTCAAGCCGAGTAGCGCTAGAACTGTATAATTAAAACGCGTCATAAATCACCAAGCTTCTAAAACTCCATATTTCATAAAAACTGCTGTACTTCTTCTAAGAATGATCGACAAATCGACTGTTTCTACTGAAGGTGTAGATCTTTAAAAACAGGTCACTAGTAAATTGTTTTTTAGTATTTTTTTAGAAAGGCTCAGTAGCTAGCTTAAACAGCTGAGCACTGTCATTATTTTAGCAAATGTTATTCAAACAGGAGGAAATTTAGAGGGACTATTTTCATCTGCTGATTTGTATTTTCAGTGGCAGAATAATGTGTGTGGGATTGAGTCAAAATAAACTAGTGTGTGTGTTCATGGTAATGCAGAAACATGTCACCCAGTGCAACAATGAGGCTCACTGTTTGTAATGTTGTTTTTGGACAACAATGGAGCTCGATGTCACAGAGGAATAATATATCAGTAATACAAATACTGAATATTCTCAGGTGAGTCCTTCAAAGCTTTTGCATTCACCTCTGGCTCAGGTTATAGTACGCTGACACAGACAGCAGACAGATCCTTATATCAGAGATTACAGTCAGTGCTGAATAATCCAAGTTATTTACTATTCACTCGATGCAGGGCTCATGTTTCCATTAATCTTCAATTACAATGCTGAGAGGATGACAAAAAGGGGGAATAAAGAAGAGCAGGAAACAGAAAGGAACACACTGTGCAGCTATTGGATAAGAGACACAGCTGGGGAAATCACCTGGGAACATCGACTCGACACTGCCGTCTGATTTTTTTTTTTTTTTACGATGTGGCACTCCAGATTCAAAGGCTGTGTGATGTGTTCCCTGATCGCAGCACGGAGATCAGAAAGGAACAAAAATCCCCAAATCTGTGATATTTGTTCATATTTGATCCAACCTTACCTTATAGAAATGTGTGTGCATAGTGTGCTGGTTTGACTTTTATGTTAACAGATTAGGTTATTAGGTTAGGTTAATAACACCCTTAAACACCAATCTGTTCACACACTCTAATCAGCTGTTTGGAGCAAACAGGGACAGGGAATACATCTGAAAGTCGATGCACTTTACTCAACATGTATTTAAATATTGAATACTTCTGTAAACTAGCTGCGAAGGGATCCTCAGAACGCGCAATATCACGTTTCTTTGTTTGTCGACTTGTCGTCATGGTCCCGATTCTGCCTGTCTTTTCACGGCTTCGGAATCTGCCACAAAGCTCATGTTCCTCAAGAGGTAAATTATGTTTGCTACTAAATTGAAAAATGCATTAATGAAACTGTGCTAATTATAGAAAAAGTAGCCACTGAGATTCCTTACGTGATTACATTTAGGACTGGGAACAAATATGTAGCCGCTGTGCCAACAGAACTCCAACTGTTCCTATTTTGTAGTATAATCTATAATCTCTGAATAAGTGACCTCACACACCATCCACTGCTTGATGACTCTTGTGCTGTCTGTCTCTGTCTGTGTGGACAATTGAAGAATGAAGGTAGAGTGCGTCCATCAGGATATGGTCACAGCCTGGACACCCGCACTAAAAAAAAAAACTCTTAACCTCTGAACCCCCGTGACCCCTCACCTCAGAATCCAACCTTTCAACGGTAATAAAGTTATTGATCAAGCACGTGCCAAAAAGCAGGATTAACGGAAAGAGAATAAAAGCAGAATAGAAGAGAGAAATTGAAAGAATTGTATATGTTGTTTCTGCTTTTAAAATAATAATAATAATAAATGTATTTCCTGTTTTATTCATCTTGACAGCAAATCTCATGTGGGATAAAGAAAAGAAAAAAACAAGAGAAGAATAAAGGCAGGAAATTGGAAGAGAGAACTGAGGTAAACATGTATCTAAATGTATACACATCTGCACACACACACATAGAGGAAAGTGGTGCGATATATTCACGTACATGAAATCATGATGCAAATCCTCCCCAGCAACAAAACAGCCACGGCAGATTGACCGCAGCTCAATCTTCACACCACTCTGACTGGCTCTCATTGATTTCCATGGTGTTAGATGGAGTGGCAGGGCCTCTGCGGGCCAATGAAAAGAAAAAGGTGCACGTGTGAAAGACTCGTTACGGCAGAGATTATCTCCCTGTGGCACACGCACGGGCCCATCCAAACCCAGCTGGAGAGGAGCGTTGACTATAATGGCACCTGGATCCATATGTGTATCCACATGCATTAAGACACAAATGTACACCTGTGTCTCTCTGTCTCGTGCTCCTCTCTGTAATAATTTCACAAGCCCCGCCTATCGCAAACACACATATAAACACACACACAAACACACACAAACAAATAGGCAATCAGAGAAATGCAAATCTGATTGTGTAAAAGCTATATGCAGGTGCGTAAATACCATAATATACTTGATAAACAGCGACACACACAGACGCACTCATACACTCGCAAACACACACCAGCTACTGACTAACAGGTTATAGCTTGCCCCGTGCATTTCAGTAAGTGTGTTATTTTATTGCCTCTTTTCATCCTCTCCCCTCCCATTCTGCTCGGTGACAGGGGGATATGTGCACCCTACTTTGTTGCCATGGATACCACAAACACCCCACATAGAAAATTCTACACAGAATAATAAGTGGCCAATTGCGTCTGTTTGCTCTCCAACAAACCTCAGGATTAGAGGCATTTTCTTGTCAGAGGCATAAACTATTTTTATGTTTGCAGGGGGAAAAGAGAAGGAGGGGGGGAGGAAAAGGAAAGGATAGGAAAAGGAGGGAGGAGGAGGGGGGGTACGGGTAGGAATAAAAAAAAGAAGAAGCAAGAGGCACAGATATGAAAAGAGCATACTAATGCTGCGTGGTGACAGGTTTCTCCCTGCTCGCTGAGATGAGAGAGCTCGAGAACAGAGGAGAGAGGAAAAAAGGAAGAGAGGGAAAAAAGAGATGCTCTTAAAAAGAAACTCAGGTGCTCAGGGCACCCTTAACAAATGAAGGAGAACATGACAGAGAGAGAGGGGGGCAGATCATTTCAAGTCCAGTTAACTGGGGAGCGCTGACATTTGTAACAGTCGAGCAGAAGCGAGGTGAAAAGCAGGTTGGCGTTTAGTAGGGCAACCTGAAGCTAAATGTTTGCAAAAAGCTCTCTGGGTTTTTTTTTAAAAAATGTGTGTGTGTGTGTGTGTGTGTGTGTGTGTGTGTGTGTGTGTGTGTGTGCGTGTGTGCGTGTGTGTGTGTGTGTGTGTGTGTGTGTGTGTGTGTGTGTGTGTGTGTGTGTGTGTGTGTGTGTGTGTGTGTGTGTCTTTTAGATTAATTGACAAACACTCATCTGATGCCTCCTCCTAATTTCTTCCTCCTGCTTTGAGCCTCAGAGAACATAACCCCAGTGTGCAATGATGTCATTATGATACCATCTGTTTTCTGCAATGGCAGACGCAACATACATACACACACACTCACACACATACACACACATACACACTTTGCATGAGATAGCCGTGGATCAGATAACACATAGAGAGACAGAGAGAGAGAGAGAGAGAGAGAGAGAGAGAGAGAACCTACGACATTTGCACAATGCACTGTAAATCACCACACACATACACACACATACACACACACACACACACACACACACACACACACACACAGAGAGAGAGAGAGAGAGATTCCTGCTGCATGTTTAATGGAGGCTTATAGTAAAGAGTAAAGGTGACTGTTGACAGGCTACAGGCACTTTCTGTATCTCAGGATCAAGTCTAGACTCCTGCTGTCTCTGTCTCTGTCTCTGACTCTGTCTCTGTCTCTGTCTCTGCGGTCAGAGGACAGAGCTCTTTCCTCTACTACTACACGCTGTAACCACGCTAGTATAACACCACGCCTGTCAAGGTCACGAGGCAAGATGCTTGATGCGGATGTCTGTCAATCCCCCATCCCCCCATCTAGACAAGGACACTGCTCCCAACCCCACCCCAACCCCCCAATTTTTACACCTTTATCATTTACTGTTGGCTCGATCCAATATATAACACAGAGGGATGAAAGCTCCAAACCAGTCCACTAAGATTGGCCTACACTCAGATTACAATACAGCACAGATGTGTAGGGTTGGTTTAAACACTGGTAGTTAGATACTTATACTTGTTCTGTCTGATTGCTTGATTGTGCAAAACAGTTGCTTTGTGCAGTGTGTACTTGCTTGTATACAGATATATAAATAATTAGCCAAATCATTTTAAAAATGATACATCACATTTTATTTGATGTAAATCTGTGACAAGTGTACTACTATTTAAAAATGTACGTGCGATTAAGTTTCACACTGTCTTCAGTTCAATTGAAATTACTTAATTTGTCCCTGTAGGGGGGAGAATTAGAGGCAAGTCTAAAATCTAAAAATATGACACGGTTAGAAAGAGTTGAAATACATAAAGGTTAATGGAAGTGGCCAATCTGTAGCTATTAGTGTATAAGTGTCAAAAATTGCAGGTGCATTTATGAATCTAACACAAGGTGAACTAATCATTTCTGACTGTTCACAAATCTAATGGCACAAGTTTAAAGTAGTCATAAAGGCCTTGTGTGGAGTTGTTGATCATGTTTTTTTAGGATTTGTTCTAGCATAAGTATTTGGGCACCAAATCATTACAGACTGCTAAATTACCCAAGAAACCTACTGATGGCTTATATGTGACAGTATAGCAGTATAACAGTATAGCAGTGCTTAGTACAGATAGAGAATATTTATATATTTTATAATGTGGCGATGGGTACCCATAGTGCACCACATTTTCCCATACTTCTGAGTGTGAATGCACTTATGCACTCAAAATATTAAGTGTAAGTATAAAAGTATGAGATTTGAGATACAACATTTGTGTTTTGCCAATAATTGAAGCTGACGTTAACTTAACTCTGATATCAGTTATTTTCCTTTTCACAAAGGAATGTCAAAAAGCAAATAAATGAAAGAGTTAGATTTCTCTCATCGACTTTAAAAGAGTTTAGTTTAGATAAATATTGGAAGCTTTTTTTCACAATGACATCCGTATACTCATGAAATCACAGTCTGTCATCAAACACAGTTGGCACATATTTTTAATATTTGCTGTCATTGTTCTGACAGACCTATTTCCAGTGTTGAGGGTTGTCAAACCTTTTTCAGCTTTCACCCTCTGTGTCACACTTTGTTGTCTACCTATGAGAGTAACCCACTTACAGACCTTGCAACTCTACATAGACCTAACTGGTTAATGTTGAGTTAAAATGACATCATTTGACATTGCTAAAAAATATTGGTAGAGATCATTCAGCAGCACCCTTAGAATTCATACCCAAATCTACACCCATGGTTTCACAACATAAAACAAATATATGTCCAAGTACAAGGTTTCTGATTGAAACAACACCTGATGTTAGAAGAGTCAAGTGGAATTTAACATGTGTGTATTCTGTACCTTACCCATGTTGGACTAACCATTTTGGCTTATGCATTAGATGTAGAATAACAGCAGGTACAAGTAAAGCCACGCGGGCAGACGGGCGTGCGGTGCATTCATGAACAGGCAGAACCGACGTAGCAAATGAATTTGGAGGGGCGTAATGAGAGACGGCGCTGGGCTCCAGGCCGATTTCACAGCCACATCATTAGGGTGAGGCGGCCCCGGCCCCCTGAATGAACACACACACACACACACACACACACATGCACACATGCACACACACACACACACACACACACACACATACCCGGCCCTAGAAAAGACGAACAAGGTCAGTTGCCATGCTGCAGTCTAATGAGAGGTGACAGGTGAGAAGAGACACTCCAGACTTTACCCATTAAACTTACATTTTTGGGGAGTATTTGTGTGTCTCTGTGTGTGTCTAAATCATAACCAAATCCATGCATGGAAAGTACTGTATGCACACACACACACACACACACACACACACACACACACACACACACAGACATGAATACCCTCTGTGTGACCTTCATGTACTTCCTGGCAGGCAGGTGTTAAGGCTGTAGGGGCTGAGTTGAGTGGCCAACAGGAGATTGTGCTGTGTTATTTATCAGCATGTCCAGGCGTCATAAATGACTCTGTTCGCTGCAGGTAGCTCAGCACACACTGATGCCACTTTAGGTGTGTATGTGAATAGAACAGCTAGTATTTGTATGTACTGTGTGTTTGGTTCAATGGTTTAAAGGGTTTAAGGCTGGGCTTTCTCCATATTTTTCTTATTGTCAACAAATCTCATGAAATTGACAATGAACTGATCTGAGCCCGGAATATCCTCTTCCTTTGTACCTTTTCCTCTACTAAAAACACATCAAAAAAAACTCACTGGGTGAATTATTCCTTCATTAAAATGCTGAACTATTCCTTTATTTATTATATTCTACTTATTTATTTTAATTATTCGTAAGGGTTATGTCCAATATTGAGCATAAATGTTTAATAGGAAACACAGCACAGTTTAATATTGTTAATTAGGGCTGCAACTAACCATTATCTTCATTATTGATGACTCTGTTGATGAATTTTCTTGAACAAATGGTCCATAAAATGTCAGTAAATGGTGAAAACTGGTGTCACAGTTTCCCAAAGTCTATGATGATGTCCTCAAATGTCTTGACCAGTTTAGTGTCATGGAAGACTAAAGAAAATATTAGATTTGAGAAGCTGGAATATGAGATTTGACGTAAAATTATTCATTGATTATCAAAATAGTTGGCAATGACTAACTGATTAATCAACTATTAGTTGACAATTTTGTCTACTGTAAATGTGATGTATTGTACCACAGTTAGATTGAAGCTTAACATATGTACAAAGGTGTTTCATACTAAATGAACAGGACAAGACACATAATACAAAATTAACATAATATAAAAGTTGGTTAGTTAGTTTGAAGCACAAATGACCCTTGATCAACAGAGAAACACCAGGCCAGAGTGTTAAAATAAAATATATTAGGCTCTAAATGAGTCCTAGTGCTAGACTATAGAGCAAACTTGGAAGAGAAGGTTTTTCTTGAGCCTGCCTCTCACTGTAGATTTTGAGATTAGACATCCAGATGCTTTTGGAAGTTCAGGACTAACTTAAACTGACATCTGAGGGAATAAAACTACAGCTGCCTGTCTGATGCTCTTCACTCCAATGACGCTCGTCTGTCAGTTGAGCCAGTTTGTCGGTCTCATTACAACGTTAAGTTGTCTCACACTCACATTTGTGTATGAGCATGCAGGAGTGACTCTGCTGGTGTCCAGATGGCTAACCTTAAAGACAGCACTCCACAGCTGTCCTCACTGCCGTAACTCTCTTGATGACTAGTAACACGGGATGCATCTGACATTTCTGGTGACAGCCTGGAGCTCGACAAAGAAGCGGCAGCGGGTTGATAATCGCCACGGTGACACCATTAAGACGGCATTTAGGGGACCTCCTTGAGACATATATCTGAAGATGAAAGAAGATGAGTGAAAACCCACATCATCGTTTCATCTCTGCAGTTAACTGTCATCGTAAAGCTTCTCTCCCCATCTTGGTCACTGACAGTAGCGTCACCGTCTTCCCAAACAACACACTGACTAACACTTGTGATTGTCACTGCACTATCAGTTTCTCGGCAGAACCTCCGTGAATGACTACATCCTCTCCTCTACTCATATCTTACTCACTTTAGATGTTTCTCTTCAGCCTCAAAGCACTGTCCCGGAATAGACTTATTGTGGACGCACAGGTCTCTTAAGAGATTTTGTTATGTGACATTCTCCCTTTTAAAGCTGAAAAAAGCTGCTTTGTCCTAGAATAATGATACAATGTGCAATGTCCTTGAGACTCAGTGGGTTATGTATGCTCTTGAGCTTCTCAAAATCTCCAAATCGTTTTTCCCCCTCTAGTTCCCTCTTTTATTGGCAGCCTAGTAAGGCAGAAACGCCATAAAAATAATCTTTAAAAAAAAATAATGAGAAATCGTATTGAGGTTTTTTTAAAAGGCCCCTTCTTTTTTTTTACCAGAGGTGCCCTGAGTGACTTTCCTATCCTGTTAGTCACTGTTGTAACATCATGTTCCCTTACTAAATGAAATTAAATCAATCACAACATGATCATCAGTTGCCTTGGTGTTTTCAGCCGTCCACTTTTCTATTTCCAACTGAGCCCCAAACTATATTAATAACTTATTAAATCGGATAATTACATTACAGGCATGCGTGCATTTATATATGTGAGCACATCGTCTTCTCTCCGATGGATTTGCCCCACAAATCAAGTTAATCACAGCATTGAAAGCAATAATGAGTGTGGCATGCTACTCAACAAACTAACAAACCCATTAGCTAGTCTGCCTGTCTCCAAATCCAAAACCTTACATTCATTAGACAGTAATTCAGAGCAGAAAATGAGATTGAGATCCTTGATGCTACAGAAAAACACATCCCCTTCCACCCCACCCCACCTAAAATAAAAACAACACCGGGATGGCCGAGACAAGATCGAAAAACAAATTTCTAATCTTGTCCATGAAGTGAAATAGGAGTTGATAATTAGTCTGAGATAAGAGGGAGATGTTACAGACACACACGGCGTAATCGGTTTTCAATCCATTCCTCGATCCGTTTGATTGAACACAACTGCCGGAGCCTATAGTGGCGCACGGTACTGTATGAGCTTATGTAACTCCAGGAAGCATGGGTGTGAAAAATGGTGTTGTGAATCCATTTTGTAGGTTTTCTACTCTTTGCTTTGGGGATTTAGGGTACTCCTGGAGTATGGCGGTACATCACGATGATTCAGTTCATAAGGGTTCCTCTAGGTGTGTGTTTTACAAAGGAAGGCTGTCAAGTGTCTTAATAAATCTCTTTTTCTATAAATGTTGCGTGTGTTTGGAAGGACATGTCATGTGGCTTCCCCCCCCCCCCCCCCCCCTTCTCTTCTTCTCCTCGCATAATGTCTACGACCAGCGGCGCTCCAGACATACATAGATATCAACAATAACCATCTCATCTTGCCACTCCATCAATGCCCCCCCACCACCACCCTCCTCCTACCAATATCTCCTCCATCTTCTACTCGGTCATTTTACCTGTCAATCCTTCTCTCCGTCAACCGAACCCCCGCCAATCCCAACGCCTTTATCTCCATCAGTCTGTATCTGTACTGGTGAACCTATTCGAGCCATCTTGTCATCTACAGCAGCTGTCCATGTACTACAAGTCTACCTCTGCCTCTGCTTTACAAGCCGGCCAGGGCAACCATGGAAGATAGAGTAGGAGGAGGAGGAGGAGGGGTTGGGTTGGTTTTTCAGTGGTTTAGAAGAGGTTTCAACCCCCCAACCTGTTCTAAAGACCATTTTGCCGATCTGTAATAACTATAAGGGTTGCAGGTTATGGTAATTTTTCAATTAATCCAAATGAAATGCGGGTAATGTTATAGGAGATGCATGTATGGCGAGTAGCTGTCCCTTTTTATAATTGGACTTATAAAGGGAATTGAATACAAGAAATAAATAACAGTAATGGTAATAAATGTCTGTGTAATGGTCATCACCCTCATCACCATCAAATTATCTCCAGTTATAAGGTATTTTCATGGAAATGTAATATTATATTTAACGATGACTGCAGCTGTACACCTTTCACTTTTGGTATTTTTGGTTCACGTGCGACTACATAGAGTAGCGGCGGCGGCGGCAGCGGCGGCATCTCCACTTCCACTTCTTCTCTATCTCCGGTCAGAAGAAGCTCCGTCTTTATTGTACATTCACACTCTGCCATCACACTGACATTCTGCTTGACATTCAGGTAGCATAGCAACATGACAACATGCCCCTACAGCCTGGTGTGAGAATATAGATGCTTTTTGAAAAGGTTGACAAGAGAGAGGGAGAGAGAGAGAGAGAAGAGATGGAGGAGGAGAAGGAGGAGGATGCTGGGGGAGGTGGAGAGTGGAGTGAAGCCCTCCACAGATTTGCGTCTTCTCCTTTTCAACCCCACTCTTGAATCCCATTTGAAATTTAAAGCACCTTTTTGTGTGTGTGTGTGTGTGTGTGTGTGTGTGTGTGTTTCTGAAAATACCTTTACACGCACTGCCATAAATACTGCCCAAAGGGAGAAGGCTTCAGTTCTCCCTGCCGACTTGCATGATTCAACAGGGATGAGCAACTATAATGGAAGACACACACATGCATACATACTGTATGTGTACATACTCGGTACGTAACGTTATAACCAGACTGTATAGAGAGTGTGTGTATATAGAAATGTATATATTCATCTTAAATGGATTTTTTTTGTTTGTGTTGTATATATGAATACACGAGTTGGCACTAGTATGCATTGTGTTGATTCTGTATGCATAAGGGGGATAAACGTAGATGAATTAATTAGTTCTGTTGTAAAAGCTAGTGAAGAGACAGCAAAAGAAAAAAACTGAGCACACATAAAACATGAAACATTGGTCAGAGGGGTTATGTAAATGCAGATTTTTTTCCCCCTCTCTCTATTCCTGACCACGGAGTACGATTCATAATTCATAAAGATTAAAGATGAATTTCATATGAGGCATTGCCCCGTTCGATTGGCCCTTCTCCCCATTAGAAATGCCGTAGCCCAAAGAGCTTCTCCTTCCTCAATGATTAGAAGGAGACCAGATCCTGTCCCTCCTGACCAAATCAATACATCTCCTGATTTGATCCTGCCTGTTAGCCTCCAGTTGCTCGGAGGAAAATCAGCTAAGGATGGAATATCAGCGTCTCCAGTGCTACTCAACCTCACTACTCACCTGTTAAGGGTCAGTAAGAAGCACCATCCCCCTTCTAGTTATAACTGCCACTGCACTGTTATTACCATCTACATAAAGTATTCATTATCATTTTTGGGTCATCTATCATTGTCCTCTTTCTTCAATAAAATAAAAATTGC